>NC_137955.1:32737476-33337476 GCF_963924665.1 Micromys minutus | reverse complement strand
AAATAAGGATAACATATGGATTCTGAAATACTATAAGGTAGCATGCAGAGACAGTATCCCCTTTATTTTCAAATCATTTTGCTCACTATTGCTGTTAACAAAATCACTATAGGAAATAAGAAGACAAATTATACTTTCAGTCTTTGAAACCATGCACCTGGTTATACAACTGTAGTGGTTTATTTGAAAATGGAAGGAGCTCACTCTTATTCCCATACTATTGAATTTGTTTCTCTGGACCATTTGATTAATGCAACTCTATGACTTAATCAGGACATTAATGCATCTCTATGACTTTATCAGGACATTAATTCAACTCTATGACTTTATCAGGACATTAATGCAACTCTATGACTTTATCAAAACAGAAGTTGGACATGTGTTAGTTGTGGTAATCATATCATGAAAGAGAATATGGGTGAGTTTAGAGTAAATATAATCAAAATATATTTAATGCACATGTATAGTAAATATATAGTGACCAATTATTTTTAATCCAACCCCTAGAGCTTCTATTAATATTAAATTATTATGTTATTATTAATATTAATATGAAAACTATTAGGTTTTTAGATTGCAGAAGAAGGAAAATCAAACAGGGAAAAGAAAGAATAATAATTTCCTTACAGAAGAAATAAAAAAGGATTCTGAAATATTTGTTATAAGAAAACATATAGAGACATTTTCCTTTACTTTCATTTTTTTTATTGAATATTTTCTTTACTTACATTTTAAATATTATCATCTTCTTTCCCGGTTTTCCCTGTGGAATCTCCCTATCCCATCCCCCTCCTCCTGCCTCTATAAGTGTTCCCCCATCCACCCACTTCCTCCCATCTTTGAGCCCTGACATTCCCCTACATTGGGGTATTGAGTCTTCACAGGGCCAAGGACCTCTCCTCTAAATGATGCCTGAGAAAGCCATCTTCTGTTATATATGTGGCTGGCATTTTGCCCTCTATGTCTATTAAGAAAATCACAATGGAAGATAGAAAGACAAATCACAATTTAAATATTCAAAACCATTCACATTTTTGTATTCTATTTTACTGTATCAATTAACTCTTCGGATCAGATTAAGTACTTATTCTTGGATCCAGGGACACATCTGCAGGAATCACCATCAATCACCTCAAGCTATATTACAAGAAAATTTTGTTAAAACTGCATGGTACTAGTACATATATAGGCACGTGGATCAATGCAATAAAATAGATGATTCAGAAATGAGCCCTCACATATATGGTCACTTGATTTTTGTCAAAGGACCTGTAAACATTCAATGGAAAAAGGACAGCCTATTCAACAAATGGTTTTCGTCCAACTGGCATTCAACATGCAGAAGAATGAAAATAGACCCTTTCTTATCTCCTTACACAATGCTCAAGTGCAAGTGGATTAAAGATCTCCACATTAAAACAGGTACACTGAAACCATTAGAATAGAAAGTAGGGAAAACCTTAGAACACATAGGCAAAGAAGAAAATTTCCTGAACAGAACAGTAATAGCTCATGCTCTAGGGTCAGATATTGACAAATAGGACTTAATGAGATTGCAGCATTTCTGTAAGGGTAAAGACACTGTCAAGAAACAAAACTGCAGCGAACAGACTGGGAAAAGATCTTTACCAAGGTCACATCAGATAAAGGCCTAATATACAAAGAACTCAAGAAGTTAAACATCAGAGAATAAAACAACCCTATTAAAAATGGTGTACAGAGCTAAACAAAAAGTACTCAATTGAGGAATATGAAATGGCTAAGAAGCATCTAAGGAAGTGCTTGACAACATTAGCCATCAGGAAAATGTAAATCAAAACTACCCTGAGATTCCACCTCATACCAATTAGATTGGCTAAGGTCAAAAATTCAGATAAAAGCAGATGTTCCCTAGGATGCAAAAAATGAGGAACACTTCGCCACTCTTGGTGGAGCTGTAAGTTGGTACAACCACTCTGGAAATCAGTTTGGCGATTCCTCAAAAAATTGGACATAGTACTATCTGAAGACCCAGTTATTCCACTTTTGGGCTTATACCCCAAATAATTTCCAACATACAACAAAGACACATGCACCACAATGTTCATAGCAGCCCTTATTTATAATAGCCAGTGGCTGGAAAGAACCCAGATATCCTTCAGTAGATGAATAGATACAAAATTTGTGGTACATTTACACAATGGAGTACTACAATGACTTAACAAAATTCTTAAGAAAATGGCTGCATCTAGAGAATATCATCCTGAGTGAGATAACCCAGCCACAAAAGAAGAGACATAATATCTAGTCACTGATAATGGGATACTAACCCCAGAAAGCTCTGAACATCCCACAAACAACTCACAGACTGTGTGAATTTCAAAAAAAGGAAAGAAAAAGAAAAGAAAAAAACATTATGCTCAATCCTTACACACCAAGAAATCTTTACTTGTACTTTTTGCTCATTGTAACTAGTAAGACCATAATGCACACAATCAATCTTTGGGGAAAAAAAAAAAAAAAAGCCAAGCACTGACCAAAATATATCCGTATACTTTTATAGAAAAATGCTTAAAATTTTTTCATTTATCTTTGTTTTTTAAAATAAAGTTGTTCAAAAGAAAGAAAATGGTTGCATCCTGAGTGAGGTAACCATGTCATAAAAGAACAGACATAATATGCAGTCCCTGATAACTGGATACTAACGCCAGAAAGCTCAGAACACCCCAGAAACAACTCACAGACTGTATGAAGTTCACGAAAAACAAAGGCCAAAAAAAGGGAAAAGAAAAAGAAAATGAAAGACCATTATGCTTAATTTTTACACAGCAAGAAATCTTTGACTATTTCCAGATTACATCTTGTTTTTCCTGTACTTTATGCTCTTGTAACTAGTAAATTTTCATGCATACTATCAATCTTTAAGAAAAATCAAGTACTGACAAAATACATTCACATATTTTTGTGTAAAAATGCTTAAAATCCATACATTTATCTTTGTTTTTTAAGAATAAAGTTGTTCAATTTTAAAAAATTATAAAATAAAATAATATGTAAAAAAACATATATGTGGATAAATAAGAGATAAAATTGAAAATATGGTAAATGTCATTGATGATAAAATTTGGGAACACAGAAAGTAATTTACAATGTTTAAATGCTCTTTATTCAATTCAGTTTTTACAAATGTATTCAGTCTTGAAGACAAACTAAAGATATGTAAAATAAACAATAATAATTGGTATAACTGAGCATACAGTCATCAAAATACTCCTCATAAATATAAGTTGTATTGTTTCTGTGAATAAATAAATTCACAATTGCTATATAACATAAGAGAATAATCTCAAGATGAATTTAATTAAAACTGTTTCATCGAATATTTGCTGCCACCTTATTTACATTAGATACATTATCCTGCCTGCAGTTTTTATGTTAGAACTTGTTTATAAGTATTGATAAAGCTGTCATTTTATTTGACCCAGTAAAGATGTAGCATAAGTGTTCAAAATATCTTTTACTTTATTTTATTGTATATTTTATTTATTTACATTTCAAATGTTATCTCCTTTTCTGTTTTTCACTCTGGAAATCCCCTATTCCAACCTCCTCCCTCCTTCTTCTATGAGAGTGCTCACCCACCCTCATTCCCACACCTGCCTCCATGCCTTGGTACTTCCCTATACTGGGGCATCAAGCCTTCCCAGGACCAAGAAAAATTCCTCCCATTGATGGCCAACACGACCATTTTCTACTACATACAGAGCTGTAGCCTTAGGTCCCTCCATGACTTCTCTTTGGTTGGTGTTTTAGTACCTGGGATCTTTGGTTGGTTGGTATTGCTGTTATGAGATTTCAAGCCTCTCCATCTCCTTCAACACTTTTTTTTAATTACTCCATTGAGGACCCTGTTCTCACTTCAATGGTTGGCTGTAAGTACCTGCCAATGTATTTGGCATGATCTTGCAGAGCTTGTTGACATCTGTCTTTGTTGTTTGTACATAGGATAGATCTCCATGTGGGACAGTCTCTGGGTGGCCTTTCATTCAATCTTTGCTGCATACTTTGTCTCCCTGTTTTCTTCCTTGAGTATTTTGCTCTGTGTTCTAAGAAGGACTGACGTATCCATACTTTGACCTTCCTTCTTCTTGACATTCATGTGGTCTGTGAATTATATCTTGGGACCTTCATGTAAAACCAAATACACTGAATTCCTTATAAAACCAGATACACTGAAAGTAATAGCAGAGAAAGTGGGGAAGAACCTCGATCACAGGGCACAGAAGAAAATTTCCTAAACAGAACACCAATATCATATGCTGTACAATCAAGAACTGATAATTAGAATGGAACCTCAGAAAATTGCAAAGCTCTATGTTTCATATACTTTGGAAATTGGGTAAATGATATATATAACTTTTACCAGTATTACAAATTATAGCATATGGTAATTATTTCTCTGGGACTCTGTAGTGTTCACATTGCAAGATATTATGAAGCTAAAGAGCCACCTTCCTAGTGCTTTATAAGCTAAATCAACTTCTTAAATTATCAGAAACTAATATGTATACAAATAAAGGAAGACTGGAACATAGAGTACTATGTAAACACAAAGTGAGAGCAAAAATCACACTATTCATTGTCAGTTAAAGTCCATAGGGGTAATTCCAGTAGTTTTTTTAAAGAAGTATTCTATGTTATTTGATCTTCCCATGGGTTCTGAACTACTGGAATAGTGCCTATTTCAAATTTGTTGCCTGAACATGGGGTATGATTTTCCAGCTGGGTTGCCTTGTCTGGTCTCAGTGTGAAAGAAAACACTTAGTCTCTAAGGGACTTGAAGTGTCAGAGAAGGTGGGGAAATGGTAAATACTGGGTAAGGCACACACTCAGAAAAGAAGGGGATAGAAGGACTGTGGGATAAGGTGACAGGAAGGGGCTGTGTGTAGGATGTAAACTGAATGAGTAAAAAATAATAATGAATGTAAAAAATAAAGGCTTTTTAAAAATTTTTTCTTTTGTTTCATACAATGTATGCTGATACCAGTTTTAATCCCTGTCTGCCAGTTTCTTTTCTTCTTGCCAGCATTAGTGGTTTGAATGAGAATGGTCACCATAGGCTCATATATTTTAATGCTTTGTCATGTGGGAATGGCACTACTGGTCAGGGATTAGTTGGTGTTTAAAGGAGAGACTTTTCATTTGTAAATGTTATATATTAGAAATGGTGTAAGAGTAGTGGGTAGGGGCATGTGTCCATTTCTCTTTTTTATCTCTAGGACACTGTCTCAGGGTGAACTTATGCAGGCCCTGCAAATATTGCCAGTCACATTCTGACAAATGAGTTTACATGTTTTTTTTTTTTTTTTTTTTCTTTTTGCTCTGTTTAGAAGACTTTGTTTTCTCAGTATCCTCCTCCTCATCTGGCTCTAACATTGTTTCATAAACTTTACATCACAGTTTCCAGAATCCTTATGAGAAACCATATTCAGGACCATGTGTTCAAAATCTCTGAATATTGTCTAGTTGTAGAACTCTGCATTTGTTCCCCTGTGCTGTTGTAAACTTCTCCGATGATAGCCTAGATGAACACTGAAATTGGAGTACAACGAAGTGTCCTTAGGAATCAAATTATTGTTAAGCTTCATTAATAGAACCCTGGTGTTTGGTTTACCCCTAAGTCTTTAGAATATCTAGTGTTAGGTTTTTATCAACCTGAGTAGCATGAGATATTGGTTCTTTCTCATTGGCTGGCCATATGTCAGCTCAGATATTTGATAGTTACTCCCACATGCTTTGTTACACTATCAGCCAGGCATGTCTTATAGACATATCACCAGCTTGCATAAAAAATAAAATAAAATAATTATAGCTGCCTTGATGCTTTTGTAGCATGCAGAATATGCTTTCCAGTATCACGAACACTACTTAGTAAGTGTAAAGTTCCCAAGTAGGCACCAGCTGATATTTTCTTGTTCAGTAAGTTATGTAGGTGTTGGTTTCAGAAATAAGGTCTTGAAATCATTTTGCAAAGACAAGCAAATAGATTTGACAATAGCTTTGTTGTTTGGAGGTACTCAGAGAACTCCTTTAGCCAGTAAGTAGATTAGAAACAACCTATTCTTAGTTTTAGAAGTTTCATTTAATAATGAGAAAAGTCCAGTTGACATTTCATCTCCCATCCTCACTCATCCAGAACTATCTATTCCCTACACATCTGGAGATCTGTCCATTCCACTATAGTTTCTTAGTCAATTACCTAGTTGTTTTTCTGAATCTAGGTTATATTATGAATGATATAAGCTCTAATACAGGGATATAGTGAATACATTACATATTTGTCTTTTGGAATCTCGGTTACCTCATTCAGTATGATATGTTTATTAGTTTGTTTTTATTTTTGTTCACTTAATTTCTTTTTTGCTTTCCATTTCTAATCATTTACTTGTGTATTATGATTTTTTTACTCTTGCTTTCCTTTCTCTTTTTCCTTTTTCCTTCGGGTAGCCTGGTCACCTTTGTTTGTGCAAATGTTCTATATTTTATTTCTCTATTCATTGGTAGATATTTAGTTTCTTTCTGGGACTTCTGAGTAAAATTAGAGGAAAGTGGTTGATCAAGTGTTCTTATGGTAGGATAAAATGTCTATTGGATAAATGTCCAAAAGTGATACAGCTAGATGTTGAGATCTATGACTCCTTTCTTCCTAAGAAACCACCATGTTGATTTCCATAGTGGCTGTAAAAGGTTTGTATTTGCACAAGCAATGGATGAGTATTGTCCTGAATCCAGAATCTCAAGAGTATGAGAGGTTATTTTCTTTATTGTTCTTAGCCATTCTGACTTGGGTAATATGGAATCTCAAAGTAATTTTGATGTGTGTTTCCCCAGGCCATGGAACATCTCCTCAAATGCTACTTAGATATTGAGTTTCCTCTTCTAGGAGTTGGGTAGATCTGTACCCATTTTTTTAAACATATTTATGTCAAGTTTTATTGTATTCTTTAACTATTTTAGATATTATCCCTTTATCATATGTGCAGTTGATAAAATATTTTCCATTCTGTATGTTGCCTATCTGACTTAATGACAGTGTCCTTTCACTTTTAACCATACATAATTTTTCATGTTACAAGGTCCAATTTTTAAATGTTCTTATTGCCTGTGTTATTGGTGTTCTTTCCAAAAGTCATTTCTAGTGGTGTCATTGAGATCAAGACTATTCCTCATGTTATTTTCTACCATATTCAGGCTTATAATATTGAAAACTTTTATCTACATATGGAGTTGAGTTTAATGCAGTAAAATAATAAGGAAGGAATATTATTTTCTTCTATTTGAAGCCACCTAATTTCAACCTCAAAATTTGATGAAGATGTTATTACTCAGTGGATCGCTGGCTGCTTTATGAAACATCTATTGGACATTAGTGTGGAAATATACACTGTGTTATATTTCTAAAGCAACTTGTTATTACAGAAAGTGAAATATAAGGTACAATCTCTTATAACAAAATTTTTATTAAAATATTTTGACATTTGTGTGTTTAAATGAGGAAGCTTGCTGTAAGTTCATGTAAAATTTAAAAGGGTAGTGTAGAACAAATTAAATGAGACTTATGGGTCCTTATCTCTTTGCGATCCAAAGAGAGAATGAAGAAGTCTAAGTCAAGACAAAGCCTTCAGATGGAATTCTTATGGTAGTCTTAGCAAGATTTAGTTCCTAGTATAGTTCACTCAAAAATGAACTCATTTATTGGTTAATAACTTGACGTGTTAATATATACTAGCCTCTTAATGTAAATTAAGCATTTTAATGTAAAGGTCTATGATTTACTGAAGACTGATACCCAAAATTCAAATACTATGCAAACACAATTTGTGTTTTATTCTGAAGAAGTCCAGTATGCTGGGGTCTCCCATTATCAAGACAGAGAGACAATCAAGTGAGTTTACAGTCCTGATTTAAAGCCCATTAAGGAAATTCTGTGGTAGGTGGACTTTGTCTTAGGCATTATATAGCCATTATCAGGACATGGAAGCTGGAAACTATTGTTGAGGAATCCCCTCTCCCCTATTTTTTGAGCCTGGACTTGCCAAGATTTTAGACCTTGTCTCCTAAGCTATCAGTTTGAAGCCTGTCATAGTGACAGCCTAAACTTCTCACTAATTATCCAATCCCCTGTTGGTAACTGTGATTTTTATGAGACATACAGAGTCTTTAAAAATGAACCTTTTAACATATATACAATCGAGAATCAGCTACTAGCATTTTTAAATTGCAAAAATATTGATGTGATTGTTTAAGGGCAGATAAAAATGTATCATGACTACAGTCATTAAATAAACAATGAATTTCCAAATCCAAGGCATTTTGCAATCATGATATATATATATATATATATATATATATATATATATATATGTGTGTGTGTGTGTGTGTGTGTGTGTGTGTGTGTGTGTGTGTGTGTATGTATGTATGTGTGTGTGTATATATATGTATGTATATATATATGATATATCTACAATTTTTATTTATAAGTGATAATAAAACATTACTCTTAATTCAAGAAAGTGTTTTAGTATCTAAATTATTTATATGTATCTTAATAAGTATGATACATTTAAAAACAGGAAACTTCAGAATTTAAGACATGATCATTAGTAGAGATAATAGATGTTAGATCCATAGAAATTGAAGTTCTGGTATGTGTTCACTGATTTTTCATTTATATTAGTAAAAGATTTTAATTAGATCTTATTAAAAGCCATTTAAGAAATGACCTAGTAAGTTTTATAACTATAAAATATGCCTCATGTTTGTTAATATTTGCTTCAGTACTTCATGTACATAAACAGATTTAAAATGGCAGTTTGTCTTGTAAATTGGAAAATAAATACAATGAATATTTTAATACCATTTAATAAGGGAGGCCTTCTGGGATCACAAGCAGTAATTATGTTAACAAGCATGTTAAATTTCAAAGTGAGAGGGAAAGGCATGGGCCTCAGTATTGTAGTGCTCTAATTCCTGCTGAAGAAGAGACATTACAACTTCTAGAATAAACTTAGGTTGAATATTTCACCATATATGATTTGTTCATTATTGAAGAGTAATAAATATTTTATACCTCTGTATATGTGCAATAAGGTTTTCTTACATAAATATATGTTCTCTTTGCATTACCTGTGCTTTAAAATATATAAAGCAAAGACACTGAGGTGGAGAGGATGATGGGAAGAGGGAGCACCTTCATGGAAACAAGTGAATGGGGAGGGGAATGGAATGGGGGAAGAGGAGATCCCATTTGAAATATAAATACAGAGAAAATCCCATAAAATAATTTGAAAAAAATTCACAGTCTGTGAAATACTAGCTTACCTCTACTCTTAATGGATATGCTACAGACATTTTACCATAATTTACAAAGTTGAACTTCATTGTAAGTTAATTAGGTGATACATCATCTTTCTTTTATCAACTGAAATACACTCTCAACCCTGTAGTATTTTTCTGCACACATTTCTTCATAAAATGATCAATAATATATTACATGTTTCTATTATCTATTGGTTTGTACTCCACTAAGACAAAAATGACATGGCAAGAGTGACTTTAGACCTGTTACAATTTAGCTTAGTTTCACTATGTTTTTGATGATATCACTATTGTATTCATAATAGTTATAAGCATATTTGGCTAAGTTCATATATAAAATATATACAATTTTAAAAATGAAAACAAATAGTAATTGTAAGCAGAGGACAAGATTATTTTTACTGGCTATTCTCTGTATTTACACTTCAGATGTTATCCCCTTTCCCCCATTCCCATTCTTCTTCCCTGTCCCATTGTCTTCATGAAGGTTTTCCCACTCCCAACCACCCACTCCTACCTCAGTACCTCTGCATTTCTGCAAACTGAGAAAATAATCCTTCCCTTGACAAAAAGACTCTCCTTCTATTGAAGCCAGAGAATGCTACCATCTGCTGCGTATGCACCTGGAGCCATGGGTCTCCCCATGCAAATTCATTGGTTGGTGTTTTAGTGCCAGGGAACTATGTGGTGTTTGGTTAGTTGACCATTTTGCTCTTCCTATGGGGTTGCAGACCCTTTCAGCTTCTTCAGTCCTTTCTCTAGCTATTTCATTGGGGTCCCCATGTTCATTCGGATGATTATCTACAAGCATTCTCCTCTGTATGAGATTGGCTATGTCAGAGCCTCTGAGAAGTCATTCATATCAGAAGCCTTTCAGTAAGCACTGATTGGCTTCAGCAATAGTGCTTGGGTTTACTGGCTGCATATGGGATAGATACCCAGATGAGACAGTCTCCAGATAATCTTTTCTCCATCCTTGCTCCTCTATTTGTCCGACTATTTCCTCCCATGAGTGTTTTGTTCTCCCTTCTAAGAAGGATTGAGGCATCCACATTCTGGTCTTCCTTCTCTTTAAGTTTCATAAGTTCTGTGAATTGTTTCTTAGGTATTCTGAGTCTTTGGGTCTAGTATTCATTTATCAATGAGTATGTATCATGTGTGTTCTTTTGTGACTGGGTTACCTCACTCGGGATGATAGCTTCAAGTGCCATTCATTTGCCTAGGAATTTCTTAAAGTTGTTTTTAATTGCTGAGTTGTACTTCATTGTGTAAATGTACCACATTTTCTGTATCCATTCCTCTGTTGATGGACATCTGGGTTATTTCCAGCTTTTAGCTAATATACCTAAGTCTGCTATGAACATGGTGGAACATTTGTCCTTGTAAGATGTTGGAGCTTTCTTTGGGTATATTCACAGGATTGGTATAGCTGTGTCCTTTAGTAGTGTTAGTTTCAGTTTCCTGAGGAACTTACAGAATGATGTCCAAAGTGGTTGTACCAGTTTACAACCCCACCAACAGTGGATGAGTGTTCCTTTTTTCTACATTCTTCTTCTGTCACCTGAGTTTTTGATCTTAGCCATTCTGACTGGTGTGAGGTGGAATCTCTGTTTTTTTGGGGGTTTTTTGTTTGTTTTGTTTTCTTTTGTTTTTTTTTTTTTTTTTTTTTTTTTTTTTTTGCATTTTCCTGATGACTGGGGATATGGAGTATTTTTTTAGGTGTTTCACAGTCATTTGATATTCTGCACTTGAGAAATCTTTGTTTATTTCTGTACCCCACCTTTTTTTTATCTTATTTGATCCTCTAGAGTCTAACTTTTGAATTTTTGTATATATTGGATACTAGCCCTTTATCAGATGTAGGATTGGTGAAGCTGGTTTCCCAATCTGTTGGCTGCTATTTTGTCCTTTTGGCACTGCCCTTGAATTTCAGAAGTTTTGCAATTTTATGAGGTCTCATTTGTTGATACTTGATCTTAGATCATAAGCCACTGTGCCTATGTGTTCTAAGTTCCTCCCCACTTTCTCTTCTAATAATTTCATTAAAACCTTTTAATAGTTTCATGTTTTATATAGAGGTTTGATTCACTGGAACTCCAACATTGTACAAGGAAATAAGAAAGAATCAATTTCTATCCTTCTGCATGCTGACTGCCAGTTGAAACAACACCATTTGTTGAAGATACTATCATTTTTCCATTGAATATTAGCTCCTTTGTCAAAGATCAAGTGACTATAAGTATGTGGGATAATTTCTGGGTCTTCAGTTCTATTTCATTGATCTACTAGCCTGTCACTGTACCAATACCATGCGATATTTATCACAATTTATCTGTAATACAGCTTGAGATTTGGGAATGTGATTCGCCTGAAATTTTATTCTTGTTGAAAATAGTTTTTGCTATCCTGGGTTTTTTTTTTAATTCAAAATTAATTTCCAAATTGCATTTTCTAATTCCATGAAGAACTGAGTTATAATTTTGATGGTGAATGCATTGAATTTGTAGATTTCTTTAGCCAAGATGGTCAATTTTACTAGGTTGATCTTTCCAAACCATGAGCATGGGAGATTTTTCTGCCTTATGAGGTCTTCATTTTTCTTCTTCAGAGACTTGAAGTTCTTGTCATACAGATCTCACTTTCTTGGTTAGTATCACCACAAGATATTTTATATCCTTTGTGTATATTCTGAAGGGTGTCAATTCTCTATATTTCCTCAGCCTGTTTATCCTTTGAGTAGAGGAAGGCTACTGATTATTCAAGTAAAATTGTAAAATTTATATTCAGCTACAATGCTGAAGTTGATTATCAGCTATAGGATTTCTCAGATGGAATTTTTGGTGTCACTTAAGTATACTATCATCATCTACAAATAGTGATATTTTGACTGCTTTCTTTCCAATTTGTACTCTTTGACTTCTTTATGCTGTCTGATTGCTCTGGTTAGGACTTCCAGTACCATTTTAAATTTTAAAATGTCTTTGATTTTTTTTCTCTATTTCTTCCTTGACCAACTATTGTTTAGTAGAGCATTGTTCAGCTTCCATGTATATGTAGAGGTTTTGTTGCATTTGTTGTTTTTGAAGACTAGCTTAGTCCATGGTGATCTGATAGGGTACATGGAATTATTTTGATGTTATTTTATTTGTTGAGGCTTGTCTTGTGACCAACTGTATGTTCTATTTTGGAGAAGGTACCATCAGGTGCTAAGAAGAAGGGATTTTTTTGTAGTTTTAGGATGAAATATTTTCAAGATGTTCGTTAAATACATTTAGTTCAAAACTCTTGTTAATTTCACTATGCCTCTGTTCAGTTTCTGCTTTTATGACATAATCATTGATAAGAATAGGGTGTTAAAGTCTCCCATAATTATTTTGTGTGGTACAGTGTATGTTTTGAGGTTTAGTGAAGTATCTTTTATTAATGTGAGTGTTGTTGTATTATTAATGTTGAAGCATAAATGTTTATGATTGAGAGTTCATGTTGATAGATTTTTTTCCTGTGATGAGTATAAAGTGTCCTTCCTTATCTTTTTTGATGACTTTTGGTTGAAAGTTTATTTTATTCTATATTAGAATGGCTATTCCAGCTTTTTCCTGGGACCATCTTCTTGGAAATGTTTTTTTCAATCTTTCAACTAACTCTGGGGTTGTGCCTGTCTTTGTGGTTGGGATGGGTTGCCTGTATAAAGCAAAATGTTGGGTCCTGTTTTTGTATCTAGTTTGATAGTCTATGTCTCTTTATTAGGGAATAGAGTCCATTGATATTAAGAGATATTAGGGAATAATAATATTGGTTTTATGTTAATTATGTTGTTATAGGTAGAATTATGATATTGTGCCTTACTTCTTTTTGTTTTGCTTTTTGTTTAATTGAGCTCCATAATTTATTTTTAAACGTTTCTCTCATAGGAACAAAATTTTATATAGTTTATTATGACCCCTGTTTTATTTCCACCAACTCTTCCCAGGTACTCCCCATCTCTTTTTTTTTTTTTTGTAACAACTTTATTTTACAAAACAAAGATAAATGTACAGATTTTGAACATTTTTTATTAAAATTATACATTTTTGTCAGTACTTTTTTCAGATTTTAAAATAATTTTTACATAAAACTATACGAGTATGTTTTTTTAGTCAGTACTTGATTTTTTCAAAGGCTTGACAGTATGCATTGAAAACCTACTAGTTGCAATAAGCGTAAAGTACATGCAAAACAAAACGCAACATGGAAATAGTCAAAGTCTTCTTGTTTTGTGAATATATGTATAGTTTTTGTTTTCTTTATTTCTTGGACTTCATACAGTCTGTGAGTTGTTTCTGGGGGAGTGCAAGCCTCAGGGGTTAGCATCCCATTATCAGTGACTGCATATTATGTCTGTTCTTTTGTGACTGGGTTATCTCACTCAGGATGATATTCTCTAGATGCAGCCATTTTCTTAAGAATTTGGTTAAGTCATTGTTTCTAGTGGCTGAGTAGTATTCCATTGTGTATATGTACCACAATTTTAGTATCCATTCGTCTTCTGAAGGACATCTGGGTTCCTTCCAGCTTCCGGCTGTTATAAATAGAGCTGCTATAAACATTGTGGTGCATATATCTTTGTTGTGTATTAAAGTGTCCTTGGGGTATATGCCCAGAAGTGGAATAGCTGGATCTTGAGGTAGTACTATATCCAATTTTCTGAGGTATCGCCAGACTGATTTCCAGAGTGGTTGTATTAGTTTGCATCCCCACCAACAGTGGAGAAGTGTTCCTATTTCTCCACAGCCTCGCCAGCATCTGCTGTCATCAGAGTTTTGGATCTTGGCCAATCTGACTGGTGTGAGGTGGAATCTCAGGGTTGTTTTGATTTGCATTTCCCTGATGGCTAAGGATGTCTAGCACTTCCTCAGATATTTCTCAGCCATTCGGGGTTCCTCAACTGAGAACATTTTGTTTAGCTCTGTACCCCATTTTTTAATAGGGTTATTTGATTATCTGGTGTCTAGATTTTTGAGTTCCTTGTATACCTTGGACATTAGGCCTCTCTGATGTTGAGTTGGTGAAGATCTTTTCCCATTCTGTTGGTTGCTGTTTTGTTTTCTTGACAATGTCCTTAGTCTTACAGTAACTTTGCAATCTCATTAAGTCACATTTGTTAATCTTTGACCTTAGAGCTTGAGCCATTGATGTTTTGTTCAGGAAATTTTCTCCTGTGCCTATGTGTTCTAAGGTTTTCCCTACTTTCTCATCTAATAGTTTCAGTGTATCTGGTTTAATGTGGAGATCTGTGATCCACTTACACCTGAGCTTTGACAAGGAGATAAGAAAGGGTCTATTTTCATTCTTTTGCATGCTGAGTGCCAGTGGACAAGCACCATTTGTTGAATAGGCTGTCCTTTTTCCATTAAATGTTTACAGCTCCTTTGTCAAAAATCAGGTGACCATATACATGAGGGCTCATTTCTGGATCTTTATTCTATTCCATTGTTCCACATTCCTATTTCTGTTCCAGTACTATGCAGTTTCAGCACAATTGCCTTGTAATATATCTTGAGGTCAGGGATAGTGATTCCCGCACATGTTTTTTTTTTTGTTGTTGAGGATAGATTTTGCTATTCTAGGTCTTTTGTTATTCCATATGAAATTGCACATTGATCTTTCCAATTCCTTGAAGAACTGGTTGGAATTTTGATGGGGATTGCATTGAATCTTTAGATTGCTTTTTGTAGGATGGGCATTTTTAAGATGTTGATCTTTCCAATCCATTATCATGGGAGATCTTTCCATTTTCTGAGATCCCCCTCAATTTCTTTCTTTAGAGGTTTGAAGTTCTTGTCATACAGGTCCTTCACTTATTAGTTAGAGTCACACCAAGGTATTTCATAGTTTTTGTGACGATTGTGAAGGGTACCTTTTCCCTAATTTCTTTCTTCACATGTTTGTCCTTTGAGTATAGGAAGGCTACTGATTTGTTTGAGTTAATTTTATATCCAGCCAATTTGCTGAACTTGTTTATCAGCTGTAGGAGTTCTCTGGTGGAATTTTTGAGGTCACTCAAGTACACTATCATGTCATCAGCAAAGAGTGATATTCTATCTATTCCTTTACATTTTGTATCCCCTTGAACTCTTTTTTCTGTCTAGTTGCTCCAGCCAAGACTTCCAGTACTATGTTAAATAGGTAGGGGGAGAGTGGGCAGCCTTGTCGAGTCCCTGATTTTAGTGGGATTGCTTCAAGTTTCTCGCCATTAAGTTTGATGTTGGCTGTTGGTTTGCTGTATATTGCTTTTATTATGTTTAAGTATAGACCTTGGATTCCTGTTCTTTCCAGGACTTTTAACATGAAGGGGTGTTGGATTTTGTCAAATGCTTTCTCAGTGTCTAGTGAGATGACCATGTAATTTTGACCTTTGAGTTTGTTTATATGGTGGTTACGTTGATGGATTTCCTTATATTAAACCATCCCTGCATCCCACGGATGAAGCCTACTTGTTCATGAAGTATGATCGTTTTGATGTGTTCTTGGATTCGGGTTGCAAGGATTTTGTTGAGTATTTTTGCATCAATGTTCATAAGTGAGATTGGTCTGAAATTTCTTTCCTGGTAGGGTCTTTGTGTGGTTTAGGTACAAAGGTTATTGCAGCCTCAAAAAATGTGTTAGGTTGTATTTGATCTGATTCTATCTTTTGGAATAGCTTGGAGAATATAGCTGTTATATCTCCAATAAATATCTGATAACATTCTGCACAGAACCCCCCTGAACCTGGGCTTTTTGTGGTTGGGAGGGTTTTGATGACTTCTTCTATTTCTTTAGGTGTTATAGGGTTATTTAGATTGTTTACCTGGTCCTGGATTAACTTTAGGATCTTGTATCGGTCTAGGAATTTGTCCATTTCCTCCAGATTTTCCAATTTTGTGGAGTATAAGTTTTTGTAGTAGGATCTGATGATTTCTTGAAATTGCTCAGTTTCAGTTGTTATGTCCCCACTTTCCTTTCTGATTTTGTTTATTTGTATACTCTCTCTTTGCCCTCTAGTTAGTCTGGCTAGGGGTTTATGGATCTTGTTGATTTTCTCAAAGAACCAACTTTTGGTTTTGTTGATTTTTTCAATGGTTCTTTTTGATTCTATTTGGTCTATTTCTCCCCTAATTTTGATTATTTCTTGCTGTCTACTCTTTTTGGGTATACCTGCTTCCTTTTTTCTTGGGCTTTTAGCTGTGCTGTCAGGTTGCTAATGTAAGCTCTCTCCAATATCTTTTTGGAAGCACTTAGGGCTATGAGTTTTCCTCTCAGTACTGATTTCATTGCATTCCATATGTTTGGGTATGTTGTGTTTTCGTTTTCGTTGAATTCTAGAAAATTCTTAATTTCTTTCTTTATTTCTTCTTTGACCCTGCTATCTTTTAACAGAGCATTGTTTAGTTTCCATGTGTATGTGGGCTTTTTGTTGTCTTTGTTGTTGTTAAAGACCAGCCGTAGACCATGGTGATCTGAGAGGATGCATGGGAGTATTTCAATCTTCTTATATTGATGGAGGCTCGTTCTGTGTCCAATTATGTGGTCAATTTTCGAGAAGTTGCCATGGGTTTGTGAGAAGAAGGTGTATTCTTTTACTTTAGGATAATATGTTCTTTATATATCTAATAATTCTAGTTTGTTCAAAGTCTCTGCTAGTTTTGCAGTGTCCTTGTTCAGTTTCTGTTTCCCTGATCTGTCCATTGGTGAGAGTGGGGTATTAAAGTCTCCCACTATTATTGTGTGGGGTGAAATGTATTTTTTGAGCTTTAGTAGAGTTTCTTTTATGAATGTGGGTGATTTTTTATTTGGAGCATATATGTTAAGGATTGAGAGTTCCTCCTGACAGATTTCTCCGGTAATGAGTAAAAAGTGTCCTTCTTTATCTTTTTTGATAACTTTTGGTTGGAAATTTACTTTATTCGATATTAGAATAGCGACTCCATCTTGCTTCTTGGAGCTGTTTGCTTGGAAGTTTTTTTATCCACCCTTTTACTCTGAGATAGTGTCTGTCTTTGTCTCTGAGATGAGTTTCCTGTATGCAGCAAAAAGCTGGATTTTGTTTATGTATCCAGTCTGATAGTCTATGTCTCTTTATTGGGGAGTTCAGTCCATTTATGTTAATAGATATCAAGGAATAGTTGTCTCTGTTTCCTGCCATTATTGCTTTTGTTGGTTGAGTTTTGTCTGTGTCTTTTTCTTGTTTTAGTTTTCTTGTTTTAGTTTTCTTGTTTAGGTGTTTTCTTGTTTTTACTAGGCTGTATTTTCCCTCATTGTATTGGGTTTTCTACCTATAATTCCTTGTAGTGCTAGGTTTGTGGTCAGTTATTGTGTAAATTTTGATTTGTCTTGAAATATCTTCATCTCTCCATCGACGGTGATTTATACTTTTGCTGGGAATAGAAGCTTGGGTTACACTTGTGCTCTCTTAGGGTATGCATTATGTCTGTCCAGGCTCTTCTAGCTTTCATAGTCTCTGTTGAGAAATCGGGTGTGGGTCTGATTGGCCTGCCTTTATATGTTACCTACCTTTTTCCCTTACTGCTTTTACTATTCTTTCTTTGATTTGGGCACTTGATGTTTTTACTATTATGTGTCGGGAGGTATTTCTTTTCTGGTCCAACCTATTTGGAGTTCTGAAGGCTTCTTTTATGCTCATGGTCATCTCATTCTTGAGGGTAGGGAAGTTTTCTTCTATGATTTTGTTGAGGATATTTACTGTGCCTCTTAGTGGATACTCTTCTCCCTCTTCTATTCCTATTATCCTTAGGTTCAGTCTTCTCATTGTGTCCTAGATTTCCTGGACATTTTGGGTTAGGATCTTTTTGGTTTTTGCATCTTCTCTGGCTGTTTTGTCTATGTTTACAATGTTGTCTTCTGCCCCCAAGATTCTCTCTTCCATCTCTTGTAATCTATTGGAAATGCTTTCTTCTCTGACTCCTGGTTTCTGTTTTAGGTGTTCTGCCTCTAGGGTTATCTCTTTTAGTGTTTTCTTTATTGTGTCAATTTCCGTTTTAAATTCTCTCTTCCATTCCTTCATCTCTTTGGTTGTGTTTTCCTGTAGTTCTCTGAGTTTTTAGTTTCCTCTTTAAAAGCTTCTGAATCTCTTTGCTTTTCCTTCCGTTCTTGTTTAATTATCTCTATCAGCATCTTGAGGTATGTTTTCAGGGCTGTGTCTTCCTTTTCTGGAGTGTTTGGAATTCTGATGTTTGCTGTATGGGAGAGCTGGGTTCTGGTGTTGCCAGGTTGTCTTTGTTTCCTTGGGATATAATCTTTCGCTTTCCTCTTGCAATTTTGCTGTCAGTGATATGTTCTTTCCTTTCCCTTGTATCTGGTCTGTGTCCCTGGATCTCCTCTGGTCCAGGTGGCAGAAGGGCCGAGCCCTGTTCTATGTCTCAAAGTTGCTGGGTGGGAACAGAAGTTCCAAAGTTCTGTTCCTGGTCACTGGATCAGGCAGGGCAGGCAGGGCAAGGCAGGGACTGCACATTTTGTGTGCACTCCGCAGAGATCTCTCTGCTCTCTGGCAGCCTAGGTCTCCCACCCACCAGTTGCTCAGCCTCTACAAATCGCTGTTCCGAGTGGCAGATAAGCCAGGCTCCGCTCTATGCCCTCTTTGTTTTGCTTTAAGAGGAATATTATTATTATTATTATTATTATTATTATTATTATTATTATTATTATTATTATTTTGCTTTTCCTAGGGTGTAGTTTTCCTCCTTGTGTTGGAGTTTTTTTTTTTTTTTTTTTTTTAATCTATTTTCCTTTGTATGGTGAGATTTGTGGATAGATATTGTGTAAATTTGGTCTTGGTCTTACCCTGAGATATCTTGGTTTCTCCATCTATAGTAACTGAGAGTTTTGCTGGTTATAGTAAACTGGACTGGCATTTGTGTTCTCTTAGGGTCTCTATGATGTCTGCATAGCATCTTCTAGCACTTATTGTTTCTTTTGAAAAATCTGGTATAATTCTGGTCAGTCTGCCTTTATATGTTACTTGTTTTTTTCCCTTACTGCTTTTAGTATACTTTCTTGGTTTTGAACATTTGGTGTTTTGACTATTATGTATCCAGAGGAATTTCTTTTTTAGTACAATCTATTTGTAGGCTTCTTGTATGTTCATGGTTATCTCTAGGTTAGGGAAGTTTTCTTCTATTATATGTTTTAAAGATATTTACTTGGTCTTTCAGTTAGAAGTCTTTGCTCTCTTCTATACCTTTTATCCTTAGGTTTGGCTTTTTATCCTTAGGTTTGGCCTTTTTTTTTTCATTGTGGATTTCTGTGTGTGTGTGTGTGTGTGTGTGTTGTTCTCCTGTATTTATTTAAGGGAGTTATTCATGTACTTCTCAATGCCCTCTATCATCAACATGAGGCACAATTTTATGTCCATATCTTGTTTTTCTGGTGTGTTTGGATATACATTTCTTCCTTTAGTAGGAGGGCTGATGTTGTCAGGTTGTCTTGGTTTCTGTTGTCTAGATTTTTCTGCTTGCCTCTCATCATATTCTATTCTTTGATATTAGTTGATCTTATTGTTTCTGAGTGGAGCTTTTCTTTCCCATGCATCTGTGGGCTGTGGGCTGAGGAGAGAGATAAATCCTGGGTATTCAGCTCTCTATGTCCATGATATGAGTTCTAGGACTGGGTACAGATGGAGGCTCATAGGCCCAGGATGGAGGGAGCTCCTGTGTCTTCCCTGAGTTCTCAGCTCTCTGTGGACTTGAGGAAAGTCTTAATGTTTGTGTGCTGGTTCTACCTGTTGCATCTTGGCACAGATCAGAAATAAGCTTATTAATATGTTCATGATATTCACATTTAGATAGAATGCATAAGATTATTCCAATAGTCTTGTATCTGTTGAGGCTTGTTTTATGTCTGACTATAAGATCCATTTTTGAGTAGTCCCACTAGGTGCTGAGATGAGGGTACATTCTACCAGATCACCAGAGACTAAGGCTGGTCTTCAATGGCAACAAAACAAGAGGATGCTCACATACTCACAGAAACTGAATGACTCTCTAGGAAAATGAATTCAGTATACCTAGACTTATGGAAGACAATAAAAGCAGTACTAAGAGACCTATACAAAAAATAAACAAAAAGAAGAACTAGTTCAACTCTATAGATAAACCCTTAGCCTGGTCACAGAAACAGTATCCAAATTAACAAATTTACAAATGAAAGAGGCGACAAATCAAAAGAAATTAAGAAAATTTTTAAAAATCATCATATTCTAATAAAAGAGCCTATAATAAACAAAATTGTAAAATCTATATGAAATGGATAATTATCTAGAGGAATACATGGTACCAAAGTTAATTCAGGATCAGTAAAGTATATAAACATTCTCATTAACTCCTAAATATTATGGTATAAACTCACTAATGAGGGGATATTATGCAAAAAGCTCAGAATGCATATGATACAACTCACAGACCATATGAACCTCAAGAAGAAGGGAAACCAAAGTGTGGATACTTCAGTCCTATTTAGAAGGGGGCAGGGGATAATCATGGCAGGCAGAGAGAAGGAGGGACTTTGGAAAAAGAGAAGAGGGGGAGGAAAATGGCAGGATAAGATCAGGTGTGAAAGAAGAGTCAGGGAGATGTATAGAGGGTCAAGAAATCAAAGGTATGTAGCAATGGTGGGTCATGAACTAGAGAATGCCACTAGAACATCCCAGAAGCAAGGAAAGCAAATGGCTACCTTGACCTAACTGGGATGACATTCGCAGAATTACCCAACAGCAGGGAGACAGAACCTAAAGAGACCACCTACAGTAGATAGAGATGTCCACTAGTTGAGGATTGGCACCATCCACTGATCTCAAAATCGTTGGTCCAGAATTGTTCCTGTGTAAAGGAAATGCATGGACAACAAATTGAGCAGTGACTGAAGGAAAGGACATCCAAAAACTGTCCCACCTGGAGATCTATCCCATCTGCGGACACTAAACCTGGGTGTTGTTGTTGTTTCTAAGAAGTGCTTGCAAATAGGAGCTTTGTATAGTTGTTCTCCAAGAGACTCTGCACGCATCTAAGAAAGAAGATATAACCAATCATTGGAGTTAGGCCTGGGATCTTAGTGGAATAATTAGAGGAAGGACTGATGGAAGTTAATGGATTGTAACTCTATGGGCAGATCAACAATATCAACTCTTTGGACACTTTAGAGTTCAAAGAGACTATATCCTATTTTTAAATTGGATGAGTTAGTTTGTTGATGTCTATTCTCTTGAATTCTTTATGTATGGGATATTAGCTCTCTGTCAGGTTTCGAGATGGTAAAAATCTATTTCCCCTTCTATAGGTTAATGTATTTTGTCTTAGAGTATTATGGATGCTTTCCCACTTTCTTCCAGTACACACAGAAATAAACTTTACACCTTGAAGTGAGTCTTCTGTACCTATGTATCCCTTGCAAATATATTTTCTCTAATGCTGTTTGTGTTTGACAAGTCACAGTTGTCACAGCCAGTACCTTTAATCTGATTCTCCCATGACTACTCAGTATTTGGATATATTGATGACCTTGTCTTAAGGAACAAACTAACACAGGGTGAGAAAATAAAAGCACAAATATGCGTCAATCCTTCTTAAGAGCAAAATTTTAAAACCAAGCCATAAGAACTTTGGTGTTTTTAAGCATGTTTCACTAGAAGATTAAGCTTGACACAGATTTATTTCTGAGTTCAACACAAATCAACAATGATCAGCAAATGAACAGAGGAAGAAGGAAAAATATCTTGCCATCAAAATGACTGAAGGCCAGTAATTACTTTCTCTTTAGTCTATGTCATGCCACTCCTTAAAAATTAAATGACACATAAATTATTTTCTATTACCAAGCAATTCAACAATATGTTCATGGATCTGAGAGTAGATTTAATATTCTTTACATCTAATAGTATGTCATCACTCACATATATCATGTTATTTCCTCTCTTCAGCTTTTTCTGTGAGCTCATACAATCTCCACTGATGAAATCCAAAGGTCCTTATAAAAATATAGCATAAAAATTTGTAGACATATTAAATGAACCATAATTTCTCATTTGCCTTTGTAAATAAAAATTAAACTTGGTACAGATATTTATGCCCAAAACAATAAAAACTGGAATAGTTCATCTTTGGTTTATAGCATATCAATTTTGCAATTTGGGTCTCTCATAATGAATAAAACCATAACTATAATTTTAGTGTAATAAAGCTAAGGCAGGAGGATGTAACCCTCAAAATAAGTTCAAGGGCAGTCTTGCTACAAGTTGTTTCATATACATATCATGAAAGATGAAAAAAGATTATAAGTAAAAAAAAATAATTCCCATACTGATATTAAAATTTTTAATAAAAATTAAATTAAATTTAGGTAAAATTGGTGAATATTTGAAGTTGTATAGCATTTTCAAATGAAAACTTTTGAGTTAATTTTGTGTCAAATGTTTGTTTTTGTTTTTGTTTTCTTATTTTTATGCTAGTTGGTCCCAATATTTTCTAATAAAATACAGAAAGTGAATTTTTATGGTTTCACTCTTCCAACCAACATTTTTTTGTCCCTTTTATTCAGTTAAACAACAAAACATTTAAATATTCTAAGCCATAGCTAATATAAGACTATGAGATGATACACATGAGTTTTAGGAAAGTACTTTAGATTGGCTAATTTGTCAAACCGTCACTATTGTTTTCAATTTTCACATCTCAGCAAAACATATGCAAATGATCCTCCCATCCATTTTCATGAGTAGATGAAAAATGTGTGTTTTGTCTTAGTGTCCCTTCCTTTTCCTTATCACCTTGGTGTTATCCTTTAGTATTTTAACATTTGAAAAATACATTCCCTTTAAATTACTGAAGCCACACCACAGGAATATGACTGTAGACTGCATCACAATGTAAATAATCCACACTAAACATCAGAGCAGGGTGATAAGTGTCATTTCATGTTTTCATGGCTTCTTAAAATAAATAACATATGGATAGTATCGAATTTGTATTTATAATAAAAAGTAAATACTATACTTATAATCTCTCCTGTACTATTAGAAGTGTTGCATTTGAGAAAATTCTGTCATTTTCTTTCATTCAGAGGTTCTGTTTTGTACATGTCTATTGTGTTCTGGTCATTACTCTTGCCAGAAAAAAAAAAAAAAAAAAAACAAGTTAAACAACTTGCCTTAAAGGATGAAGACTAATGCAAGAAAAGCCACCAAAACAAATATTCATATCATAACTAAAATAGCTTACCAGATTATATGGAGAAATTTGAAGATACCTATTACAAGAACAATAAAATTTGTTAAATTCTTAAAATAATCTTCTCATTCAGGTTTATGCTTTGACTTTAATATTTCTGAAGATGAAACTGAAGCGACAATTTTCTTGTCCTAAGCTATAAACTGTACAATACAAGGTGAATATTTGTTTTGCGAATTATTTAAGTACCTGTATGTGTGAACATATATAATATTCATGTACAACTATATTATATATTTTATATATTTAATATGTATATATTAAGAAAACGTGTATTAATATTAATATATTTACACATACACGTGCATGCCTTTTCCAGGCTAAAGCCATTTGTGTGTGTGTGTGTGTGTGTGTGTGTGTGTGTGTGTGTGTGTGTACAATAATAAAGTTAGATAAGATGTTGAGATAATTTTGAGTTTTCAGTGCTTAATTCTCCAAGTGATACTAGAATAAAAGACAGAAAAATAACAAAGGAAGAAATAAAAGATTCTTTTGTCTGAGATGGAAAAATAATGACAGTACTGTTTAAGGAAACTCATAACCATAAGAAAAATCTGAGACAGTTTTGTATTTAATGAGCAATGTTTTGAGCAAATGCTGAATATTTCCAGCTTCATTCAGGGAATATTTTGTGGAATGTTGTCTGGTGGACCATGTCAATGTGGCCCTATTATCATTTTTTAATGGTCTGGAGATGTGTTTACCTGCAAGAGACCTGACCAAGACTAAATTCATTAACTATATAACATGGAAATGTATGAGTTAGTGACTTATGAGGATACACCCTGCCCTATTCACTCTATAAACAGTTATAATCAGTTAACAGTAGCTGCAAAATATTTCTTGTTCAATTCTCTATGGTAACTATAAATACTGCTTATCCTATATTCTGTCAGCATTGACAATAAAATCATTGTTTTACCAAGTAAAAGTATATTGAATTGTTTAGTGGTTCTCTTGAACATGTCCAATGAGAAACATGAAATTTTGTTCATGCTTTCTCAATCAGAGCCCTAATAAAGTAATAAGTACAAAATATATCTCCTAGTGGGAAAGAATTGAAGAATGAGGATGGAGATATCACTTTCAAATACAGGATTTTATTTAGAAATTTATCTGTGATAAAACATTTATGTTGGATGAAAGTTATGATATTATGATAAAAGAATGGGATGCTTTAAGGGGTGTTAAACTATTCCCCTCTAAAGGGAAGCACTATAATCTTAGGATGTAATTAACTCATTGGTTTCAGGGAGTTCCTCAAACTGACAAGATGCAGGAGGCTCTTTGTATCTTAAGCAGAAGAGTCACCTGAAAGCTTCACTCACACATAAGAGATGCCTGGCAAACTTACTCTCAATCTGAGGAGCAACCTTCAGGTGAAACAATTCATTCCAGAGTTTAGCTGCTTTCTTTGGCAGGATTTCAGTTTCATGTCTACCTTTGAGTAACATATTTGCCTGCATATTACCCCCTCTCCAATTTCAAAAATTAACAAATGTAAATGAATTTGTTCACGAAGGTGGACTTTGGTGCTATCTATACTACAACTCTGTCATCTGATCCTTACTTGGGATTAATAAATGCTTATGTCTTCCCAGATACAGCATCTAAGAACAGTTTGAATAGGATTTGGGCTTTAAATATTGATTCTGGGAAGGCCAAATAATATTTTAAAAAGTGTTGTGGTGTGTATTTGTGTGTGTGTGCCCAAACTTCTTGCGCACACACACATACACACACACACACACACACACACACACACACACACATACACATACACACACACCACTATATACACATAAAGTTCAGAAAACAACTTATGGTACATGATTATCATGTCACAATATGAGTTCTAGTTATTATACTTTAGTCATCAGGAAACCCAGTCATTAAGCCATCATTCACACACACACACACACACACACACACACACACACACAGAAAGAGAGAGAGAGAGAGAGAGAGAGAGAGAGAGAGAGAGAGAGAGAGAAACAGAGATAGAGAGAGAGAGAGAAACAGAGATTGAGAGAGAGAGAAAAGCAAATCATAAGAATATTTTTAAAAATTTTTATAAAAATTTCAAACAATGTATTTTTTCTGGTATGTTTTACATTTTTATACAAATAAATTACTGAAATAAAGACAATGATTTTATAGTTTATGTTAAATTTACATAGACTAAAATAAATGAATGAGAGAATATTGGACATCATTGTTATATGTCAGTATATTTATATAGGCATTAAAGCATTATATGTGGTAAAATATTTAATATTCATGGGAAATCACAGCTAATCTGGGGAGTAATTGTACAGTAAGTTCAGACTCAGGTAGTAAGTCAACTGACCAGTTAGGGATATTAATAAGTAATTTTCAGAATTGAACGTGATTTTAAATGTTTACTAAAAGATGGAAAATATTTCTTTCCCAGGAGATAAAAGAAAGGGAATATGAGCAGTCATGTGAGTATGTACAAGACCCTAGTATGGAAAAGGACATCCTCTGCTTGGAAATGATCCAGCACTCCTGAGTCTTTGGTAACAGATTCAAGGGCAGAGTTGAAAATGATTAGAGAACAAACAGAAGACAGACAATTAAATGATCATGTTTACAACATACCAGCAGGGTTCTACTCAGGACTGTCATAGGCTGCAAGTAAGGAATGAGGCAGCATGAACATTTTAAGCATTAGTACGAAAAATATCTGTGTCATAATAGTACTCAGGTCTGACTTCTCAATCTTTACATGAAAGGTTTCCTTATTTTTACTGTAATCACTCTCCTGTTTTCATTGATAAAATGATAATGTATTTCCATTCATTCTTCTGGCCCTCTGGGCCTTTCTATTGTCTTTACCCATAGCGGATCCTGCTCTTCTTTAACCCTCCCATCCACTCTCCTATCCAGGTACCATCTCGTTCTGCATCCCATGATTATTTTGTTACTCCTTCTAAGTGTCATTTAAGGTTTCTCACTTGTACCTTCTTTTTGTTTAACATCTTAGAGTCTGTGAGGTATATCAAGCATACTCTATTTTTTTTTTTGCCTAATATCTAGTAATATCAGCAACTACATACCATGTATGTCTGTTTAAACTGGGTTATCTCTCTCAGGATGATATTTTCTAGTTCCATCCACATTTGCCTGCCAAACTCATGATATCCTTGTTTTACTAACTGAATAGTATTCAATTATGCAAATGAATCACATGTTCTGTATCCATTCTTCAGTTTAGAGACATCTGGGCTACTTCTAGTTTCTTGCTACTGTGAATAAGGCTGCTGAGAACATAGTGGATCACATTTCCTTATTGTATGGTGGAGCATCTTTTGGGTGTGTACCAAAAGGAGTGGAGTGGTATAGCTGGTTCTTTGGGTAGAACTATTTCCAATTTTCTCATGAACCATCAGGTTGATTTTCAAAGTTGCTGTACCAGTATTCAATCCTATAAGAAATGGAGGAGTGTTCCCTTTTCTCCACATACTTGCCAGCATCTGCTGTCACTTGAGTTTGTTATTTTAGCCATTCTGATTAGTTTAAGTTGAAAAGTTACATTTGATTGATTTACCTTTCCCTGATAATTAAGTTGCCAGGGGTAGGGAGGGCCTCTAATTAATCCAAGAGACCTGGGATGGGTGGGGCTCTCAAGGACTCAATCGGGGTGACCTCAGCAGAAATTCCCAACAGTGGCAATATGGAACATGAAGAGACCACCTCCATTAATCAGAACACACTCAAAGGAATAGGGACGTCAACCCACCTACAAAGGAATGCAGGGACAAAATTGGAGAAGAGGCTTGAGGAATTGCCGAACGATAAGAGCCTGAATTTGGCACTCATCCCATAGGCAGGTACCAACTCCTGCCACTATTTATAATGCGATGTTGTGCTTTCAGAGAGAGGAGTCTAGCAAGGCTGTCCTCTGAGAGGCTTTACCAGCAGCTGCCTGAGATAGATGCAGATATTCCCAGCCAAGGATTGGACTGAGGTCAGCAGTCCCTAATGAAGAGTTAGGAGAATTGTAGTCTTCAAGCAGATGGCAACCCCACATAAAGACAAAGAGTGTCAACTGTCCTGTACCTCTGAGAGCTCCCAGAAGCTGAACCACAAACAAAAGAACATACACTCACTGGCCCAGGCCTGAAGAGATTATGTAGCAGAGGGCTGCCTTGTCTGTCTCAGTGGGTAAGGATTCATCTAATTTTGTAGAGAATTCATGCCCCAATGTGGGAAGATACTGGGGTGGGAGTGGGTTTACCCTCTCAGAGGTGAAGAAAAGGGACTGGGAGAAGAATTCCTGGAAGAGGAACAGTGAGTAGGCAACATTTGTAATCTAATTAAATAAAACTAAATAAAAGAATAAAAAAACAATACTATAATGTCACAGTCTTCAATCAACTTGATGTCAGAAAAGTAAAACAAAATTCAAGTTTAATTGTTTCCATAGAGATTCTTGGGAAAGTTTAAGAACAAACTACATGTAAAAACAATGATAGTGACTTATGGTTTTCTATCTGAAATCAACTAGTAGCTTCTTCTACCAATTCTAGAGGAAATAATTTCTATAGATAAAAATGTAACCACCCAGATTAATAGTATCACATTGTATGTTTTTAATATTTTGATAAAACTCTGTGTTCTGACAAAATTGTCAAAATAAAAATACCCTGAATCTAACTAAAATTTCATAAACAACCAAACCACTTGTTCATCAAATATCCCATTATGGATGATGACTACTTGGATAACTTAATTAAGTTTCACTTGTCTAATGCTTATGTCTTTCGCTAACTCTATTTCTAGCTATTGCAGCTTTGGGAGACATTTAATTTCTTAAAACAATTACATATAGTAATTTATAAGCTTTATTAGAACTAGTATTCTAAAATTTCAATTAAGACGTCACCTTGAGGGAAGTTTGTGTTTTGGTATAGGTACATACTGATGTGAAGTCAAACCCATCTGAAGTCTACCTGGGCCAAGAAACATAAATGGAGGTGAGAAGACAACCTATCATGTCTGTGCTCAGCATGCATCTTGCTTGATCCACCATTTCCTATTGTTCACACTGCTCATGAGTAGTCACAGAGTCTGTCTTTAAAGTACTGAGATTACTGACATGTATTGTTTTTATCAGGTTTACACTAGCTATGGAGATCCAAACTCACACACATTGATAAGTCTTTTATGTACAGAACCGTATTCCTAGCCAATAAAGCTTCATCGTGTCAAAATAATATTCAAGTTTAAATCACCCCACATTGATTAAGTGTTATGGTGTTCGACAGGTGCTATTGTCATGCACTAAGAAAGATAATTCATCCACTGTTCTTTGACATATTAAAGTGTTTCACATGTATGTATCAGTCATGTTAGCAGTTATGATAAGTCCTAAGTGGTAACTATTTCTATCAAAGAGTTCAATTTTGAAGGCAGTTACAGAACTTTATAAGAGAAAGCTCCTTAATATAGGTTTCCCTATCAATTATCTTATGTTTAGTTTCATTTTCTTCAAACTTTGGCACTTTTGTAATTAACATACAAGAGAAATGTTTTATAATGATTAAACAGACATCTCTTAAGCTAAATAAGTATTTGAAATGAGTTTGATAGTTTAATAACAAATATTTTGTGAATATAAATTGCCTAACATAATTTAGAGATACTCTGCTATTTTCATAGAGTATATAAATTCACCCATATGCATTTTCTGAAAACATAGAAAGTCTCTTAATTGGTTCTGTGTCGTGTATATTGCTTAACAGGATGCCAGGTTTTATTTCAACTTTAGTATTTGTCTGAAATCATTTTCTTATACTAGAATTGTAATCTGAACTCACTCATTAAGGAATTCAGAATAGCTGCTAGCAGGGCAAAAAATGTCAAAATTATGTTTGATATTATAATGAATTATTTGCAGTCACAATGAAAAAGAAAGTAGGTATTGTCATGACCTGCCGTCTCATATTAACAGCACATTGGAATTTTATAGTAGAGACAATCAAATATTCAACATTTATGAGAACATGTAACACAGTTTGAATTTTCTTTTCTCTTATCTACATTCATACCTTCAACTAGTTTCATGTAATACTCCAAGTCTCATTTTTGCAAGTCATTATTTCCAAAGAAATAATTAGCCCTCTGTCTACAACAGCATAAGGTAAAATTTTATAGGAAAGAATTGAGTAACATACCTCTGTTAAAACCCACAAATAGTATGTAACATACAAAAAAAGCTTTTTAAACCTAGACTACTAGCCTTTTGAAATGCGTATAAATTTTTAAAATGACAACATTTCCAAGGCTAATAGAGGCAGAATAGTGATTACCCTTGAGGCACTGGGTGGTTAATGAAAGGTGGCCGAGGAGGCTCGTGGGTTTCAGTTAATGTTCTGTTTTTTGACCTACCTGCTGCTTATAAGCCAGTGCTCTCTGTGTGATAATTTATCAAGCTGTACCCTGAGGATTTTTCCACATGCATATATATTCAATAAAATCATTTAAATTGAGGAGAAAATTCTAAGATGTACAACACCTCATTTCAATCAGTAAGTTTGATATGGAACTGTAAAATCAGAAAACCAAGAATTTGACATAAAGTATGGAAAAACAAAACAACTGTGTTAAAATTAAACAGAAACCTTGTAAGAGAAATGTGTGTATATATGTGTGTGTGTGCATTCACATGTGAGTAGGCTCACCAATATTTGGCTAAAAAAATCTATTTAATTTCATTTTGAACACTTAAGCTTTGATTTGTGCTCTCCTGTACTTAATCTTCTCAATCTACTCTTGTGTTTTTCTGATTGTTATGTTTGGAATCACTAGACCTCCTCCCAGCATCTTGTCATTCCACATAATTTCTCAAGTCTGCAATTGTAATGTTGGAGGAATTTGAATTATAATTCAGTAGGAATGGCAATCCATTTAACTATTTTTCTTTCTTACATTCTGCTGACATTGAATATTCAAACCAGATAATAACTACTGTACAAATTTTGAACCATATTCAATCATGTTTGGCCCATTGTTTTCCCAAGTAGTCTATGAAATATTCATTTCTGAATGCCAGCAGCATTATTGTTGACTCTCTTGAGTTACCTCCTTTTATGTCTTATTTGTCTTCATTGCTTCCTATGTTTGGGAGACTCTATTTCTTCTTAGAAAAAAAAAATCCCTATAATCTTAAAGATAGAATCTCAATTGGATACTCAATATATCTTCTTCCTAACATTCTGCATAACAGTGTCTGGGTTAGGGTAGAAAGCGGAAGACTCCTTATAATTTGTAAGCTAGCATTTTGTTTTTATGCATATAAATATTCTAACAATTATTAAAATAAATGTGTGATTGAAAGGACAGTTTGTAATCCATCACTGACCCTTAGCAAGGTTCTGCTCTGTCAGTGTTCAATGTTATCCATGGGATTCCAATAGTTAATAAAAGAGTTTATAAGATACCCAGAAAGTGCTGCTTACTTCCCTTGCCAAACATTTGAGTAGCATATCCATTTTGGATAAATCTAGAATAAACATATCCAACAGTATTGATTGAGGTATTAGTGCACATTCCTTTTCCAAATATACCAAGTCCTTTCCAAATCCATCTAAATGCACTTGGCTGTGCATCATTAGCATATAAATCCAAAATGAATTGGGAGTCATCGGAAGCATTAATTTGCTTCTTTCTCATTTTACATGTGGAATGTAAGTTGGCTTGCACAATTTTCTTCACTCTGGATTGAATCACAGAGTGTCAGGGCACTTGGAAATCATCTCACTGAAGTTGCCACGAACAGGAGAGCCACAACTAAATATGTCTTAAAAATCTTACTCAAAAATGTCAAAATCATTTTGCTTGTATTATTTTACAATACACAATAGCTTTCACACAGAGTACATCACTGGCCATGTAGAAAGTAATATCGAATATAGACACATGGGAACCAACCCTCCCATGCATTCATACACAAACACACAAATATACACCAACTTGTTTAAATACATTCAGTTTCTGATTTGATTAGTATATTCAAAATGTTTGGTGAAGTAAATAATTCTGCTTACTTTTTGCTCCAATTACAGTATTTGATTAACAGTATTGAATTAATTAATAGATTTTGGTTTCTTTTTAATTCTAAACTTTACCAAAAATTGATCTTAAATTATCAGATCAAGTGTATGATTTTAATTTGATTATTGAAACTTAAGTTAGCTTCTCCAGTAGAGAAAGAGATGTTACCATTGATTCCCACAAATGCCATAAATTCTCTTAGAAATACATACCAACACTTATGGAATGATACTTTCTGAGGCTGGAAGATGTCTTGGATTAAGAGCACTTGTTGCTCTTACAGAGAACACAGGTTTGTTTCCTAGTACTCATATTACTGTACAAAACCTTGTCTTCCTCCAGTCCCATAGAATCTGACATTCTTTATTTTGTCTCTGCGAACACTGCACACATATGATGTACAGTCAAAGAATCTGATTAAGCACCCATAAAAATGAAATAAAAATAAATAAATAAATACTAAAAAAATCCTGGTCCTTCATATTTCCTGAGATGTTTAACCTAAGTGTTTCCAGCTGTATGAATACCAAGTGGCATGGTCACTAGCTGACTTCTGCACATTTTTTAAAAAAAGAATTTTTTTTTATTTTTGTCTTAGATTTTTGTTCCTGATCACTCCAGTATTCAGTTATATTTCTCGGGTTTAACCTGTTATATTACATGATTCATTATATAGGATAAATTTTTGATAAATCATTAAAAACCAAGCATGTATAGTTAGGAAAAAGTAAGAAAAAGGTCTATTTAGCAAAAAAAAAAAAAAAAAAAAAAAGTATCATGAATTATGAATAAATGTAAGACATAGCAACCACAATCAAAGCCACAAAACAAGATCCATAAATTTAAGTAATTTTTGAATATACAGTCATCACATGGAAAGCACCTCTAAGATTGTTTCCTTGTCCACACCATATGAGTTTATTAAAAGATCAATGACTTGTTAAAGGGCATCCTTTAACAAGACAAAATTGTAGTTTAGAGACTTCCTAGGACTTGGTACTTTCAAGTCATCTTCAGGCACTTATGTTGAGTTCTCTTTATAATGTTATAGGAAGGACAATGAAAGAAAGTTAATCTCATTCTCAGCTTACAGATCATTTATATTCCTTGTCATATACCTGGAACTACATTCAGCTGCATATTTTTCTACAGAAGTGTTGACAGAAAATTTTTACATAGTGGAAGTATAGAATTCTCATATCCTTGACCATTGAAACACTACATGTTATTCTATAGGAAGAAACTGGACACAAGAACTGCTGTCATTTCCCTTGTGAGTCTCTTGTCTTGTGCATCATAATAACTGGTTATAGTCTTTGTTGCTACTTCCAATTTGTCACAAAGCACATTCATTTGGTACTCTGATACTTGGCAGTTCAGATCTCTCTCAGCTCAATGGAATGCCTAGCAAAGAAAATGTCAAGGTGTTCAAGCCATTGGTCACAGGGAGATTGTTTACTGGAAATAAAAACTGGCACATTTTACAAGGGAAAATAGAAATATAATTTTATCGTTTTTTTTAAAGGAAAGTATATTTAGTGAAATAAAAATAAAACAACATTCAGACAAATAAAAAAGACAATGTTTTTGATCTTAGCCAATCTGACTGGTGTGACATGGAATCTCAGGGTTGTTTTGATTTGCATTTTCCTGATGAGTAGGGATATCTAGCACTTCCTTAGACATTTCTCAGCCATTCAGTATTCTTCAAGTGATTTTATTTTGTTTAGCTCTGTACCCCATTTCTTAATAGGATTGATTAATCTATACTCAGCAAGAAAACTGTTCCATGTTACGGTCTGTCCTACATGTACTTTATGTTTATGGTATCTAGTGGGATTTCAATGCAGGTTATCAAACCTCTAAAAGAATTAAGTTCTGACAAAAATATTCATATAGTGTTATGCCAAAAGGCCTTTAAAATCTGTATATGTATCCCTCTTTTTTTAAAATAAAGTTGTAAGAGAAACAAAAAGAAAAACACAGTGTATGTTAATGTTAATCATATCTAGACTATTTCAAAAGAAAATAAAAACAGAGACCAATGTGTAACAGGGTTAAAAAAGTGAGGATTATATCTCATAGCTCCTAGCCTGCAGTTTGGCATTACAGATTAAATGGAGGCTTATCATTACTTTGTAACTGTATGATATGATCCAGCAGACATGTGTCAGGGACCTCAAAGTTCAGCACTTTCCATTGCTGAACAATATGTCTGTGGCTCAAAATATGCTAGTCACTCAGTCTGAGCTCATTTTGGCAACTATGAAATGACACAGGAGAAATACCTTGTTTATAACTGCATGTGCTTTATACATATATTTTTACAGTTATTATTTTTTCTACTCTAAAATGAAGTCAGTGCATACTATCAAACATTTAAAAAAATAAAGTTCTGACCAAAAGTATATTCATATAATTTTATTCAAAAATGTTTTTAAAGATCTGTACATTTATTTCTGTTTTTTTAAAATTAAATTTGTTTAAATGAAAACAAATAAATAAAGTGCCCATATATTAACAAGGATTAAAAACTAGGAAAAAAATGATTGTTGTATAACTACATACTTCTCTTCCCTTTCTTCCAAACTTTTCAGTGTATTCCTCCTTGTTCATTTTCAAATTTATGGCTTTTATGATAAATTTTGTTACATGTACACACACACACACTTATATTTGTATTTATATGTGTATAAGTATGAATATACACAAGAATAGTCATAAAAAACCAACTCTTTCTATATATTTTTACATGTACATATATTTTAAAGATTAATCATATTGTATTGAATAATCTGATGGTATGCTAATCCCTGGGGAAAATTGCTTCTCCCACTCCAGATACCTGGAGTGCCTATGTGGTGGTAAGATTTGTATTTTTACCATTTATTTTGTTATAAATTTTGTTGTCTTCCTTGTTTATATCATGTTTGGAATCTGTATTTCTGATGCTATGCTTGTAGATTTTGACATTTACTAGCTGATAGGTTCCCTGCTCCTCTGGTCCTGAAACTATCCATGTCCTGTATTTAAAACTGTTCGCTGAGTCTTAGGTTGCTTTTTGTGCATGTCCAATTGGGGTAGTCGTCCAAATTATATTTTGCATAGTTTTTGTTTTCTATAAAAATAGAAGATAACTTGATAAGGAAGGAAGGCATGTTCTGTTTATATGAGGATAAGTATTTCCAGTGAAGTTAGGGGATATGCTGGGTTGATCTGTACTGGGAGAACTGATTAATCTTCCAGTATCAGACCTGATTTTCTCCTTATTAGCTGGGTACTGCAGTCACAAAACGCCTTTGCATGTTACTTAGGATCATTGCATCATGTGGGCCATTGTTGTGCTTTATAGGTGACATAACTGGATAAGTCTGTGGGTTGCTGCATCCTCTGTTGGCTTTCACGGAACCTTAAGAGCTATTCTGGAGGGAAGAACCACTCGATTTATTTCAGGCTCTGAAGCATCAACTTGTCTTTTGCAGTACAGGCTTGCTTTCCTGCCTAGACAGCTTAAAAAATAATAAGGCAAAGAGGTGTCTCGCATAATAAAAACGAAACTATATTAACTGTACACATGACAGACAATTAATAAATAGAATATACACATATATATGTAAACAATTAAAAATGATCTATCTATGGAAGGCTTAGGGAAAGGATTTAAGGAGCTGAAGAGCATGGCACCCCTATTAGAAAGCCAAAAGCGTCAACAGACCTGGACCCACATGAGCTCAGAGAAAGTAAGCCACCTACCAAAGAGCATATGCAGGCTAATCAGAGGCCTCTGGCACATGTAACAGGTGGTTACCTTATTTGGCCTCAGTGAGAAAGGATGTGCCTAAACCTGTAGAGACTCGATGCTCCAGGGTGGGGAAAACCAAGAGGGTCACCCTCTCAGATTCAAAGTGCAGTGTGGATTTGAGGAAGAACTATTCCAAAGAAGATAGGGGGGCAATGTTTTGGATGTAAATAAAATAAACAATTAATAAACAAACAAACAATGATGCAGGAATGGTCTAATGTACAAAGTTCCATCAAAATATTCCAATATATAAACAAATTCAGACAAAACAAGCAAACAAACAAACCCCATAATTATCTCCTTAGATGCCGAAAAAGCCTTTAACAAAATACTACACCCCTTCATGGTAAAAGTCTTGAAATTTTAAAAAGTCAGGACATCAAGGTCAGTAACTGAATGTAATAAAAGCAGTAACCAGTAAACAAATAGCCAACATCAAACTAAGTGGAGAGAAACATGAAGTAGTTCCTGTAAAATCAGGGACAAGACAAGGCTGCCTACTCTCTCCCTATTTATTCAGTATAGTACTTGAAATTCTAGCCAGAACAATTAGGGAACCAAAGGAGGTCAAAGGGATACAAACTGAAGGTAAGATAACACCATTTGATAATAACTAAACATAACATAAAAATATGCCAAAAGACTAGGCTTACCTCTTCATATCAAAGCTGGAAAAGGCAACACAGTAGGAGGAAAAGTTTCCCAAGAACATGCTATTTCCACTGGTAAGAGTCCACCAAAACCTCTAGGACAACCAACAATGACATGTGTGCAGGGGGCCTAGATCAGGTGCATGTTGGCTCCATGGTTTCTGCTTCAGACTCTGTGAAGCCATCTGACCTTTGCTTTATTGATTCCATGTGCCTTGTACTCCTGATGTCTTAGACTCCTGCCCTCCTCCCACTCCAACTTGTGCAGGGTGGTTGCCCTGGGTCTGTCTAATGTTTGGCTCTGAGTCTCTGCTCTTGCTCTCATCAGATGCTGGAGAAATCCTCTCTAATGATGATTGAGCTAAGCATCAAATTATGAGTATCACAGAATATCATTAGTGATCATTTCATTTACTCTTTATTATTATTACTATTATTATTGTTGCTGCTGTTGTTGTTGTTGTAATGTGTGTATATATTGTTTTTATTTTTTTTTCACGAGTCATGCTGATTCTGCCCTAGGTCTTTGAGCCATCCATCTCCTGATTCCAGCAATCCCAGCAGCCTAAGCTCGCGCTCATGGCTTGTTCCTAAAATTGGAAAAGTCATTCATTGTCTGTGCACAAGTTCAGAGCCACTATTGTCTGAGCACATCTTGAAATATTTTATATTCATAAGTAAAGGCTGAGATAATGAAACCATTTTCAAAAAAATACCTATAGATGGTAATTTTAAAATTTAATTTAAATATACATCAATCAAAATAATATGATATAAAAGTGGGATTTGATAAAAAGCAATGAGACAAATAGTAAATGAACACTGCATTTATTTATTATTGATTCATTTTGTTGATGCTTCTGCTCTTGATTACTTGAAAAATCAACATTTTTAGATAGTAAACATTTAAAATTTTCTTAATGGTTTTACAGTAGAAATAAATTTCTACATTTATTCATACCATATACTGTAATTAAAGTGGATAACATAATTATAAATATGTGCTAAAATTATAAAGTTCTTTGAAGAAATTTTGTAACAATATTCACTATATACTTGTCAAAGATACTTTATATAATATTCAAGGCACATGAAATGGTATCAAAAAGAGAGAAAAAGAAAATGACAAAGTGTGCTTCATAGAAATTAAAATGTTTTCTCATTAAAAAACAATGGGTGCATTATTGAAAGTTAATTTATAGGCAAGAAGAAAATATTTGGAAATAAACTGTATAGAAACATGTTACATTCAGAATTAACAAAAAAAAAACTTGCCTTTTAAAATGTAAACATAATTTTTCAAAGTGTATGTGTTCGTAACAAAGCCAAACACATTCATGCAAGGTTGGCCACCATTTTCATTCCTTATGAAATAAATATACGAATGCAGTAAGACCTGAAACCACTCACATATAGTCCCAGAATTTAGAATTCAGGAACAAAACGATTCTAACTTTAAGGCCAGCACGGGCAATAAAGAATAAGTTTATGGAGAGTCTTGACGATGTAGATTCATTCCCACATTCCCAACTCAGAACAAACACCACAGGACAGTAATTCATTACATCATATTTTTATCTTATAGTTAAATCCATGAAAGTCCCATATGTGTTCCTAGGCCCATAAGGATGACTTAACAGTTTTTGTTTATATATATATATATATATAAATATATATATATGTAAATTTATATGTATGTGTGTATGTGTATATGTATATTATATGTATATTATATGTATATGTATATTATATGTATATGTATATGTATATGTATATGTATATGTATATGTATATGTATATGTATATGTATATGTATATGTATATGTATATGTATATGTATATGTATATGTATATGTATATGTATATGTATATGTATATGTATATGTATATGTATATGTATATGTATATGTATATGTATATGTATATGTATATGTATATGTATATGTATATGTATATGTATATGTATATGTATATGTATATGTATATGTATATGTATATGTATATGTATATGTATATGTATATGTATATGTATATGTATATGTATATGTATATGTATATGTATATGTATATGTATATGTATATGTATATGTATATGTATATGTATATGTATATGTATATGTATATGTATATGTATATGTATATGTATATGTATATGTATATGTATATGTATATGTATATGTATATGTATATGTATATTATATATATTATAAATATATTATATGTATATATACTTGTGTGTGTTAAAATTAATAAATTATGATTCAAAAGAAAATATATAATCAAAACTTGCACTGAATATTCTTTTTAGAGGGAAATTTTATATCAGGAGCATAAAAGATGACATTGTGCTTAATCAAATATTTTAGGTTAAATAAAAGTACTTTATTAATGCCATAAAGAACTTTTGGAATTTAAGCACAAGTGTTCAGTGTTTTTAAAGGGAAAATCCAAAGCAACAACAACAAAAAACAATAATATCAAGCTTAGGAAATAACAAAACATAATCTGCTTAGAAAGTGGTCACGGGTACCTCCTTGCATGTGTTCTGTTTTACAAACAGTAGACATTTTACTTCAGTATTTATTCCATGGCCTGTATGTAGAAATTTCTCAGTCTATTTTCAGGGAATACTTGACACTGTTTGGAAAGTGCCCAAGGAGACATAGAATGGAGTATGTATCCTCAGTTTTAAATCTTAAGGAGTAAACAGTACTTGAGGATAATGGCAATCAATACAGCACACATGAATTATACTTAAAATCCTGTCAAGGCAATGAGAGGAGACAAGAGTGTATTACAATACTAAATGCAATTTTGGCCTTTATTACAAGATTTGATGTCTTTGTGATAGATGGAAATAAACTCAGATAGTGACATTTTTTAAACTAGCTCCTTCTCAGTAACAGATCAAAGAATATAAACATATAGTTTATTATTCCTGGCATCCAAAATTATTCTTAATAATTGCATGGCTGAATCAGTTTTACAATTATAAGAAACATTTGATCTATGAAAATTAGCATTTCATATGCTTAGATAAACAAAACTTTCAATAAATACATAAATATCATTTAATTCATAAAATATGTAACCATAAAATTGAGAAGTGGAACAAATGTTTTAATATGAAATCTCTTCTTAAAAAGTGGAGTTCACATTCTGTCAACATGTATTCATCCATATTCATGATGCAGCTTTAATTATCTCTTCAAGGAGGAGCGTGTTATTACTGCTGTATGATCACACAGCTTTTGTTCTGTCTTCCTTCATGTTGTTTGACTTATTATAATAGAATGTGTATTTAAGCTAGATTTAAAATAATTTCTAGTGTTAGTTAAGTGTATCAAAAGTTGATATTGCTGAATTAATGTAGATCTGGGCTCTTTCCAGGAAATACATCTTTATTAGTAGTCAACCTTACTTTATGTTCTGCTGATTCAATGCTACTTTACCATGTCCTTCAATTTGAGAAAAATATACTGGCCAAAGTGGTTAGAGACATGCAATATATTCATTGAAATTGTACATAGGGGTGTTACTGTGGTTACAATATACTACCATGCTTCTCCACTTTAAAATTCATTCTTGGCTCAATTCTTTTCTACACACACACACACACACACACACACACACACACACAGAGAGAGAGAGAGAGAGAGAGAGAGAGAGAGAGAGAGAGAGAATGTCTGGATGTCTAGTCATATAACACAGTTTACTTTTAGTTTTATTCATAATTCAGTTTATAAACTTAGAATATATATATATATATATATATATATATATATATATATATATATATATATATATATTATTGTGTGAAACTACAGATAAGACATTTTAAACCAGCATGCAATGCAAAATAATAAGCAGATCCTTACAAAAATATAAGAAGTACTCACTAAGAAAACAGTCATATAGTAACTCATGACACATATAAAATTAATTTTACGTATTAAGTTTCTTATAAAACAAGAGGAGATAGCCATATTATTAAAAACACACATTTTCTTCATGATCTTAATAGTAATGTGAAGTAAATATAAAGTTATTTCAGTGACTCAATTATCATGAGATAGTATGATAATTTTTAGTTCTCTTGACCAAATCTCCAATACTTCAAATCCAATATAGCATGCTTAAAAGGCTACCATAAGTCCCTCATGAAGCATCCTCACACCACTTTTACAGATTTTTGTTTATGAAGTAACTATGAATTGTAGGCATAATAAAATCCTGTTTTAACATCTTAAGCATGATTGTCTTTTTACTTTCTTTTAGGCATTCTTTCCTAGAATATAGTAATAATTTTAAAATAGTGAGTTATCTGGCTAACAGTGTCATTATACTGTGGGTAGGCTTAGTGTTTCAGATTCAATTTTAGATAACCTAGACCTCAAGAAGAAATGCTTGAATATGAGATAGGTGACCTTCCTGCCTATTATCTCTCCCCACGTTCTTAGGAGTTCAACAGATCTATTAGCTCTAGTTTGGCCTATGCAAATGACTGCTCTCTGTGGTGTTTTCGGGGACATCCAAAGGGGCTAACAGGTTATTAAACACTTGAGAGGAGGTAATTAAAATGTCATCATATTACAGAATATCAAGAAGGACTAGACAGTTACCATCAGGTTAGCAAACACTATAAACCTCTCTCAAATCACCTTTTGGGAAGCTGAGCATCAGGTAATATGGAGTTCCAACACTCACCAAATTTGAATCATGGGGCCACTTCTCAACAGCCCGTCTCACTTCTGTAATATCAACAGACAACTGAAAACAAAATTCAGAGGGTGGGAGCAGAAAGAATTCTGACTGTTTTGCCAAATTTTAATATCTTAACTTTGTCCACTGTATAAACTGACCAGAATTAACTCACAAGTCAGTAATTTAATTTTTCTTCAAGATAAATATTATACATTACTATCACCATAGTATTACAATATCCAGTTAAATATACTTTGAAGCTTAAAATGCATGCTGAAAATATTTGGTTTTTGTTAACTTGAATATTTTCCTTTTTTACATTTCAAATGCTATTCTCTTTCCTGATTTCCCTTTCAGCATCCCTCATACCATCTACCCTCCCCCTACCTCTCTCTTTATCAGTAGACTATTAAAGCATATCTCACCTAAACACTGAAAACAACAGCTCAAGTGATGACTCAGGAATTGAGAGTGTATAGGACTCTTCCTGGAGACTTGAATTCGTTTCCCAGTAATCACTTAGATAAGTCTATGGCTGCTTGGAACTCTACCACTAAGATCTATAATACCCCTTGTCTCCATGACTAACTAAATATGTGTGCAAGATCACATTCATGAGTGTGACCTAAAATTATCTGAAATAATATCAATCATTAGTAAACATATACATATATGACCTAAATTTCTGAGAGCACAGTATGGCTTCCAAGTGAAATATCAAACCTATTTTAAAATATTCTATCATGAAGAGAAAACAAAGTTAAAATGATAATATGCAAAAATATATATCGGGTTTCTATTCTACAACTCAATAGTGTGGTAAAGGTTAATTAGATTTCAAATGTCTACTGTTAATCCAAATAAAAGAGCTTAGGAATTAACTTCGTTATACCTGATTAGTACTTCAATCCAGTATTCCTTGGGGTGCAATTTATTCCACACATAAGTTTGCTGAGGCAGCACTCACAAAACCAGTTTAAAAAAAAAAAAAAAAACTTCCTCACAGATAGTAAGAAATAGTAAAATTCTGAGAAACATGGCTTTCTTTAAGTAAAAACTCAGTAGAGCTTATTGAGAGACTGGGATCTCTTCTGTACACAGTCCTCATAACACATCAGCTGTGGGAGCCACAAGAGCAGTCCACCATGAGTTCTGTACCATGGTAGAAACATGACTATCCTGATTAAAGGTAACAAAATCACCCAACACGCAAGAAAGAATCGCCAGAATAAAGCTATTATAGACAGCTCTTCTTTGTCTCAAGACATTGCTAAAAGAGTGCATTTTAAAGGTATTCTTTAAAAAGAGACCCAAGAATGAGAATCAGGGCTATAAATCCATATATCCCTGCTCACTTTTTAAGCTAAATAACAAGTTAAATTGAAGGTACAGACATGAGGAGTCTTTTAATTTAATTCTGTAAAATATTGTAAATCCCTCATTAAGAACCAAAAAAAAAAAAAAAAATAAGGAACCCAAGAAAAATAATTATTTCTATGAAGCTTTATGCTGATAAATACAAATAATAATAATGGTGATTAATTACAAATCATGGTGAATAAAATGTAACATATCAAACAAAATAGAAAAGGTAAATACACATTCAAAATAGCGAAGATAAACTTTAGATAGTCTTAGAAGTGATGAGAAAGCATAATTTGACAAAAGATTTCAAAACACTGGTTATAAAGTTGTATATATCAACATTTATTTTGTGGGTTTGTATGTGTATTTGTGACCTTGTGTGAGTGTGTTTGTGTGTGTGTGTGTTTGTGTGTGTGCATTTTTGTGTGTGTCTGTCTTTCTTTGTATGTAGGATGTATATGTGTGTTTATGTGTAGGTTATATGTTTCTCTGTGTGTGGGATGTATGCACATGTCTATATGGTGTGTTTATGTGTCTGTGTATATGTGTATGTAGGATGTATGAATGGGCTTATGTGTAGGTTATATGTCTCTCTATGTGTGTGATGTATGCATATGTATGTACGGTGTGTTTATGTATTTGTGTATATATGTATGTAGGATGTATGAGTGGGCTTACGTGTAGGTTGAATGTTTCTGTGGAAAGGATATATGCACATGTCGGTAGAGTGTGTTTATCTCTCTGTATATAAACATAGAATGTGTTTGTGTGTGTGTGTGTGTGTGTGTGTGTGTGTGTGTGTGTGTGTGTTTGAGTTTGTAAGTACAGAACCAAAATGCTTACATGGATGTCAGAGATAATCTGCAGGGATCACTTGTTGCCTTCAAATTTGGGTCCATGGTATCCAAAATAGATTTTTAGGCATAACAATAAGTGCCACTCCCTGCTCTCTACAGAAAGAATTTTATTTATTTATTTATCTATTTATTCATTCATTCATTCATTCATTCATTCATTATTACTTATCCATTTACTTATTTACTTACATATCCACCTGCTTCTATGTGAAAGAGACACTGGATGGCATAGTTTACTTTTGGAGTTTTGTGGTAGGTTCTCTTATTCTGAAATGTGGAATCCAGTTAAGGTTGTAGGACAAAGCAGCAACCTATTTTGGTAACTGAGCTACTTTACCAAAGCATCAGATTCAGTTTTCACAGAAGAAAAAGATTCAGGGAATATGATGAACACAAGGAAGGTATGTGAGCTTAGTATAATAAAGAAGATTATGTTTTCTGTGGTAGAGATACCCTTCCAAGACTATGCATTGATGTTTTTGTTTGTATCTATGATTTTAGTTTATGATTATTGTTCAGTAATTTGATTGGCTGTTTGCTTGTATTAATCTATGTTTATTAAATACTATACTCTAAGTATGACACCAAATATCACTTTTTTGATCTCTCAAATGTTTCTTTTAAACAAATGAGATAAACATTATACGTCTAATGAGTTTCTTTGTGAGGGAAAGGAAATGTAATGGTTAGTATTGGCTTTCATCTTAGAGAAAGCCAGAAGACAAATTTCTAGATATTTCTATGAGAAACTTTTTATATTTGTTTCTGGAGTGGAAAAATCTACCCTAACTTTAGGCATCACTATTTATGTGCTGGAGATTTAGACTGAATTACAAGTAGGAAGCTTCCTGACTCTAATAAAAATCATGGCTTATACTTTTGCTCCATGACTTCTCTGGCATGGATGACCATACCCTCAAACTGTGAGACAACGTAAGACTTTCTGTTCTTGAGCAAGCTTTGCCAAGCAATTTGTCAGAGCAATGAGAAAAATAATTCTTGCGGTAAATTGGTAACAAAGGAAAGACAGTGGCAAGGATCATAAGATTAACCATGTTGTCCTTAAGGATTTAAAATTGATTAGACAGTTTAACCATGGGCTTCTGATTTTTTATGCTATAAGCACTGTTAGCATTTTTACCTAACAGTTTCTTTGGATCAGGGATATAATACTGGCTTTCTGCTCCTAAAGATGTTTGCTTCAAAAATGTTCTGTATGTTGCTATTACTGAACTGGGAGACCATTTAATGTTTCTTCTTAATGCAGCAGCCTGGTAGCTAATAAAAAGAATGTCATTTAATATATTTCTAAATTATTGTCTGGGCTTAATTTTAACTTTGTCAGAGGATTACTTCAGGAATTTGGTATGGCAGAGTAAGAATTACGTCAAGAGCAAACCTTCTTGCAATATCAACTGTTCTAATATGTAGACGACTTCTATGACTTTCTGTTTGTCAACTATATGAACAAACAACTACTAATTTTTTGCTAACTCGTAACATTTCCTTGTCACTAAAAATGGTATTATTTTGATAAAAATAAACTTACACTGAAAAGAATTTGACTTTTCTCACAGGAATCACCATATACATTTAAATTGTGTGTGTGTGTGTGTGTGTGTGTGTGTGTGTGTGTGTGTGTGTAGGTTCTTGGAGAGCTACTGGTCCTCTGTACACATTTGAAATAAGAAAATCTGGTTGTGATATCAGCAAAGAAAGTAGCAGCAGTAAAAATACTATCAAGCAAGAGCAAATACCAGGAAAAAAAAAAACACTGAGTGATGCTTATCTTATTTAGGATTTCTAAAAGACATTTCTAATTATGATGAGAGCAACTCTTATAAAAGAGACCATTCAATTGGAGCTAGATTATAGTTCAGATTTTGTGCTGGAGAGTCATCTGAGAGTTCTATATCTGGATTGTCAGACAGCAGGGACACAGAGTCACACCAAACCTGACTTGAGTAAATAAAACTTCAAATCCCACACCCAGTGATCCACTACTTCCATTGAGGCCACACCTCTTCCAACAAGGCAATACCTACTAATAGTGGCCCTCCCTGGACAAACATGTTCAAATAACCACACCTCTATAGGCTTTCATGTAGCGGCAGCACTGACGAATGCCTAGCCTCATCAGCTCACGTTATTTCTGGTAGGAGATTCTATAACCCTTTCTTCTACACTTGTCTAGAAAGCCAGATCCATGTGATTGAAGCTGCCAAGTTCTGCTGCTTGATGGGGCTGGAACATGACTGCCTTATTCACTTTAATCTTCATCAGTTTTGGAATCACTACAGAAACTATTTGACACTGATCTTAGTGATCTCAGGATGGTTTATTGAATAGTTCAACCCTAGGGGTGATAAGGGACATGGTTCAGACTTTAGAACTAAACTGTGACCCAGTTTAGGTTCTACAGGGCGTTTTAAATCCTGAGAACTGAAAAATATCTGTGAGAAGTTATTTCACCATTCAGGATTTAGAGATGGGGTGATTTACTTAGAAACAGGTTTTTGTTGTTCATTTATTCTATTCTTATTCGTTGGGAGATTCAACTCTGGCAGTGGAACCATCTTGTCTCATATTCACATCTTAACTTGTCTACCAGGATGAGACTTGTTTTTGTCTAACATTTATGTCTTAACTTGCCAATCTGGATGTTAGTTCCCAGGAAGCTCTTGAAAACTTAAAATTTACTCAAGATTTTTCTCAAAATAGACATCTTATTTTAAACACATTTTATACTTCTTATGTTGGCGTTCATTCAGGGGCAGCTTCTAAAATCATATACCATAAAAATTTATGCATAGGTGCAGGAAGTTATGCTGAGTAGTTGGCTCAGTTCCAAGCCTATTGTAGGTAACCATACAATGTAGTTCTAGCCTGATTGATTTCCAAGGGCATAGAATGTAACAGTATATGTAATCAATGTGGCATTAGAATGTTTCATAGTAATTGCATAAATATATTAAGTTTCAATAGAATGTCAGGGTAGCCATGTAACAGTTGTCTAGAACTTAGCATTCCATTGAAGCCTTAATGTTTTAGCTAGACCTAAACAACTTTCTGTTTTTGATGGTTTTCTTTACTAACCTTGAACTCAAGAGATTTACTTATTTCTCTGTCTCCTGGGTGTGGGATTAAAGGTGTGTACCAGGAATATCAGACCTAAGTTTTCCTTTTGTTTTGTTACTCAAGTTAAAAGCTTAGCTAGATGACATCTGCCCCATGTCACCATTCCTTTTAGCATTTAACATCTGGCTTTTCTTTAATCCTTACCCTGGTACTCTTTTTTTCCTCAAACTGTATATGTTATTTTATTTTTCTTGCTCAGCTTGATCCTATGCATTATAGATTTGCATTAAAAATAACTAACCATTAATAACCAAAAAAAGTCAATGCTAGGTTGTTTTGAAATGTGCCCTGAAACAACTGTAAATTCATATGTTTTAAACGTAGCCTTAGGCAGATTTTCTTTTGAACAGGGGCAAAAGGCATCTTTGCTGTTTACCAAAAGCTTACAGTAACTGTCTTTAGGCTAAATATTAATAATATTCTCTCTTATAACTCATTTAGCTAGACTTTCATAGTCAAACTACTCTCAGCCCCTCTCTCTTGTTGACTTCCACTCATATGGCCCATTATTCCACACTTAAAGGATTCCACTACTTTCCTAACCCAAGTTCCAAAATCTTCATTCTTCCAAAAAAGCATGAACCAGACGATCACAGCAATAACCCAATTTATGGTAATGATGTTTTTATTATATATGGAATCTATTATTGTGAAGAGACACTAAGGCCAAGGCAACTATTATACAGGGAAACATTTAATTTGAGATAGCTTCCTGTCATGATGTTAATATTGTTAGCCCAGGGAGTGGCACTATTTGGAGATGTGGCCCTGTTGAACTAGGTGTGTCACTGTGGGTGTGGGCTTTAAGGCCCTCTTCTTTGCTACCTGGAATTCAGTCGGTATTCTGCTAGCAACCTTCAGATAGATATATAGAACTCTCAGCTCCTCCTGCACCATGTCTGCCTAGATGTTGTCATACTCCCACCTTGATGATAGTGGACTGAACCTCTGAACCTGTAAGCCAGCCCCAATTAAATATTGTTCTCATAAATCTTTCCTTGGTCATACTGTCTGTTCCTGGCAAAAAAAAAAAAAAAAAAAAAAAAACCGACTAAGACACCTTTCACAGGTTTATTCACTATCATCAAAGTGGGAAGCATGTTTTTTACAGCTGAGAGTCCTACATGGAAATTGGCAGACAGCAAGTAGAGAGAGAGAGAGTGACACAGGGCCTGCCTCTAGCATCTGAAACTTCAATGCCCAGCCCCAGTGATTTAATAACTCCAATAAGGGAATATCTCCTCAAACAAGGACACATCAGTGAGAAATTCCATGCCCTATGATACTGCAAGGACCAATTTCTTTCAAACTGCCACAGTACCACTTTCTCCATGAGATCATTATGCAAGATGCTGCTTACAATTTAGAAGGCTCTTTCCACAGTAATTATGCCTGATAACACATTTCCCAATGGAAATCAAATAGGACAGACTGATGTACACAACTCTTCAATCTAGGATACTTTCCCAGATAATTCTAAACTTTGATATGCTAATATTTGTGTTAAGCCATCAAAAGTCCATAAAAGAAGCAATTCTAATTTCTCACTAGTATAGAATGTGTAATGCAGTCAGCACAAAGATTGTAAGGGCAAGAGAGGATAGACATTATCAAGAACAGTGGATTCCAGATACTATAAGACTGATAAATATAGTATTCCCTAATTATATATTAATGTGAACACAGAAATATACTGCATGCTTTATCATCAAGAATTGAATTCTAATAAAATGTTGATTGAGAATAGAGTTGAAAGTTTATAGCTCTTTTCCTTATATTAGTATTTTCTACTTAATCAATTAGTTTAATGCATGTTAGGTAAGACCAAACCATGATAAAAGTGTCTATATTGTGTTCCAAAGAAATAGTTTGTGGAGTTTTTAAATCCCATAGATTGAAAATCAGTATACCTCAAGTAACTAGAAACAAAGGTGGATCTCATTAACGAGCCATAACTAAAAAGAAGGCTTCTGGAGAAAATACACAACTCATACATTGAATAACAGTCATAATGTGGAAATGTTATATGCCTATTTCTTGTGTGATATGTCTGATGTAATAGTTCTGACTTATGTGGTCAATTTGCCCAGAGGACCTGGTCGACAGGTATTGATATAATAATTTAGAAATCTGTACTATCTTTTCATTCTTAAATCGATTTCCTTAAAGTTTGTCTTGATCTGCACTTGATATTCATCAACTATAGCATCAAATCATGATATTATATTTAATCTGAAATGTACATCATTTTTCTCCACCAAGTTTTAGTCCTATATTATTTAGATCATTTGGCAAGTTACCTTAGGTCAGTGGTATGTATTTACTTTTTGAAATGTTTGACTGTGGATTAAATTTAACAAATGCAAATCTATGAAAATCAACTTAATGATATAACTAAGCTAATGTATAAAATATAAAATACAGCCATTGTGAACAAATCCATATAATTTATGAAAAATATTGTCAGAGGCACTACAGTCTAATAAAATAGTCAGTAGTGATTAAAATATTAATGTATTCCAACAGTACAAAATTGAAACGAGAACCATTTTATTTAAAAATATGTGCACTTATTGAAATAAATTAATAAACCTTTCAATTTTGAAATTTTGATGTTGGGAAATGCAGTTCAAAAATCATGTTATAATATTTTATAAAGTTAGCTTCAATGAATTAATGTACGTCTCCATTTAGTTTTTGGGGATTTTTCACAATAAAGATTGTTCACAAATGCTTAATTGTTTTGCTTTAAGAAACTAATTTTTTGCATAGTTAAACCTAACATTAAGTTTAGTTTAAATTACGCTTGGGTAGTCTAGAAACACACTGATCCAGCGTGTTCTAATTGATGCTTTCAGGGAAAGAGTTTAAAAATCATTCTCTTAAATCTCATGACCTAATGAAAAAAGACATTAATGTGAAGCTTTATTATATTATTCTTAATTTTACTGAAGGTGAACATTCATTTCTAGACATTAAAATTAACTTTTCCAACTTAAAAAGTGTCCTTGATGTCAAGTGTTTGAGGTGCTAATGTCAGATTCATAATGTAATGAGAGTATTGGGTACATATATCTAAAAAATATATATATATCAAAGAAAAAACTGCAGGACAGGCAATGCCTAGAAAGTGCCTGACAGAGTTAATCTACATATTTAATATAAAGGACGGTGAATCCTTCAATAAAACATTTCTTCTTCTAATACACCCTCTTTGCAAAGCCTGAAAAATAGAGGTGACCTGGTAAGTCTCTTTTAGTTTGTTTTTAAAAGATTAACTGATTGATAGAATCTGACAGCAAAACACAAAGTCAGAGACGAGAAAAGTCTCCGAATGTATTTGTGTACCACAATTGATGCCTATAGCAAACTAAACCTGCAGCATTCCCTGCCATGCTCTTGACATTATTAGCATAAGGGATCCATCAATCTTCCAAGTATGGTGGACAAATTGTAATTCATTAATTATTTTTCTCTGTAGAATTAATGGAAGTCCACAAATTAACTTGAAGCCAGGCACACATGGGAAATTTAAACAATTTACTTTCCCAAACTTATTTAGGTTTTTACTAACCATGCTACTCCAAAAAATCTTTTAACTTACCTGAAGGGCTTTTAAAAAAATCTTTGCAGTTAATAATTTTTACATCTGAAGATGAAACTCTTCATTTTATTTACCTTCAGTATAGTTACAAAGCAGTTGATCACCAAAAGAATGAAATCAACAAAATAAATGTTATCACAATTTATCCACTAGTCACTGACAGGTGAAACATCTATTCTACAAAGTAGAGTTGGACTCGAAAAGAGAAATTTGAAATGTATGTAGGAGGAGAAGCCAAACCATAGAAAAATAGTTTGTGTGAGATGAAAAAGAAGATATGAGGATCACAATGTACCAGTGTCCTTGGCTTTACACTGGGTTTGTTTCCAAACTGAAAGATCACACTAACTTAAGCAAAAATAGTTTTTGTTTGTTTGATTTAATTTTGATTTTGTTTTAGTTATTTAAGAAAAAGCTGGTCTACTTTAGTATCTATTTTTAACATTTTTGCATAAAATATTTGGAAGTCCCTTAATTTGCCACCACAGTTAATGTAGAAACAAATAAGACAGAAAGAAATAATAAATATACTATGAAAAAGTTTTCCTTACGAAGGTCTGATAAACCAATCAGAGACAGAAGAATCAAAATATACAGGAAAAAAGTAAGGGGACAAGAAGAAAATTCTGCAATGTAACTATCACTATACCTGACCTCAAGCTATATTACAAGGCAATTGTGCTAAAAACTGCTTGGTACTGGTACAGAGATAGGGACTTTGATCAGGGGAAGAGAATAGAAGATCCAGAAATCAGCCCTCACATATATGTTCACGTGAGGTTTGACAAAGGAGCTGTAAACATTCAAAAAAAAAAAAAAAAAAAGACAGCCTCTTCAACAAATGGTGTTGGTCCAACTGGCACTCAGCATGCAGAAGAATAAAAATAGACCCTTTCTCATCTCCTTGTACAAACCTCAAGTGCAAGTGGATCCGAGACCTCCACATTAAACCAGATACACTGAAATTATTAGAAGAGAAAGTAGGGAAAACCTTAGAACACATAGTCACAGAAGAAAGTTTCCGGAACAGAACAACAATGACTCGTGCTCTAAGATCAAAGAATGAAAAATGGTACTTAATGAGATTGCAAAGTTTCTGTAAGTCTAAGGACACTGTCAAGAAAACAAAATGGCAACCAACAAAGTGGGAACAGATCTTTACCAACTCCACATCAGATAGAGACCTAATATCCAAGGTGTACAAAGAACTCAAGAAGTTAGGCATCAGAGAATCAAACAACCCTATTAAAAATGGGGTACAGAGCTAAACAAAACGTTCTTAATTGAGGAATATTGAATGGCTGAGAAGCATCTAAGGAAGTTCCTGTCATCCTTAGTCATCAGAGAAATGCAAATCAAAACAACCCTGAGATTCCACCTCACACCAGTCAGAATGGCTAAGATTTAGAAGACAGAAGATGCTGGCGAGGATGCTGAAAAAGTGGAACACTTCTCCACTGTTGGTTGGGTTGTAAACTGGTACAATCACTCTGGAAATCAATCCCGTAATTCTTAGAAAATACCTAAAGATCCAGTTATTCCACACCTGGGCATATACCCCAGAGATGCTTCAACATACAACAAAGACACATGTACCACATTGTTCATAGCATCCCTATTTATAATAGCCAGAAGCTGGAAATAACCCAGATGTCCTTCAGTATATGAATGGATACTAAAAAATATGGTATATTTACACAATAGAGCACTACTCAGCTATCAGAAGCAATGACTTTATGAAATTCTTAAGAAAATGGATGCATCTAGAGAATATCATCCTGAGTGAGGTAACCCATGCACAAAAGAACAGACATAATATGCAGCCACTGATAGTGGCATGCTAATACCAGAAAGCTCTGAACACCCCAGAAACAACTCACAGACTATATGAAGTTCATGAAAAAAGAGGCAAAAAAAACCAAAATAAAAAACAAAAACAAAATGAAAAAACATTATGCTTAATCTTTACACACCAAGAAAAGTTTAACCAGGTTACATCTTGTTTGACATGTACTTTATGCTCATTGTAACTAGTAATATCTTAATGCACACTATCAAACCTTTAAAAAAAACAAGTATTGACAAAAGTGTATTCATATACTTTTATGCAAATATGCTTAAAATCTGTATATTTATCTTTGTTTTTTAAAATAAAGCTGTTCAATTAAAATTATTAATATATTTTTAAATGTCGGAATGTTTTATCTGCATGTACATGACAGAAGAGGACATCAGATACCTTTATAGATGCTGTCAGCCATCATGCTGTTACTGGGAATTGAACTCAGGACCTCTGGAAGAACAACCAGTGCTCTTAACTTCTGAGCCATCTCATAAACCCAGGATAATTTTTCATAATTATTTTTTATATGAAAACAAATCTTTGAAATATCTAGTCTAGTCATTTGGAAATTTGTTGTAAAAATACACTGAACATTGTTTTAGTCACAGTTTTATTCAGGTAAGTTTCTAATTGTACTGTTTCATATTTAATTACATATTGTTTCTTACATTTAACAAATAAAATTACTATTTTAATAGAATTATATTTATACTTTCCCTCTCCTCACTCCAAACTCTTTCTTGCAACCCCTTTCTTTACTTCAAATTCATATCTCTTTTTCTTCATTTGTTGTTGCATATAATTTGAATAAATACATATTTCTAGCTTTAAGGCAATTCTTAATTATTGATCAAGGGTAGGAGGTCCTAGCCCATTGTAGTTGGAGCCATCCCTGGACTGATATTCTTGGATTCTATAATAAAGCAAGCTGTGCTAGACAGTGGAAGCAAGCAAGTAAGTAACATCCCTCCTTGAACTCCTGTTTCTGACCTGCTTCTTGATTATGATGCTTGTGCAGGAATACAATCCCTTCCTAAGACAAAAATGTGCCAGCATACTGAGGTATTCCTGTGACAACATAACCATGTGTAGGGGAGGTCTGTGGAAGGACTTTGGAACTTTGAACTAAAAAAAAAAAAAAAAAAGAAATTGGGATACTAAGAGGTCTGTGGGATGTTCTTTAGGAGCTTGGAAGATAAAGTTGAGAACAGTGTAAAGATGGTGGCCAGCCTTGTGAAAATTCAGAGGGAAGATTCGACTCTTAAGAGAGCCATTGCTTTTTTGATTGTGAATATTTTTGGTTTTGGTTAGCTGGGGCTGAAGTATATCAGAATTACTATAGCAAAACCTTTGCATTAGTGGGACTATTGATGCTAGTCAGCTGGAACTAAGAAATTAGTGGTGATTAAGAAATGACCAGCAACATTGAGGTGAAATCTTATAGAAAGTTTTTTCTAAAAGTACAAACAGGCTGTGTTCCAGAGAGCCAATGTTGCACCTTGTGCTGCAGCTGTACTTGGTAATGTGTATGAGTCACCCAGGTGGTACTGGTTTGGAAGACATGAAAGGGTCATGAAGATCAGCTGAGGCTCAGCACTATGAGAAGCCATGAAAGGCAATTGGTGAAGGTACAGTCTCAGTTGTAATTGATAACCCAGTACTGAAGGTGTCATGCAAAGGAGTTGAAGCTTGGCACCATAAAGAGAGCCTAAGAAAACCTATTAGTGAAACCTAGCTGCAGCAGAAGACAACAGTGACTTGGAGATGCCAGTACCATGGGATGAGCACCAAGAACAGCAGTTGCAGTGATGAACAGGTGGCTGGATCCTAGATATCAAGGTGTGTGCTACAAAGAACAGAGCTGGAGAAGAGACCCAAGCCCTTGGAGGAGCTCAGAAGATGGTGAGTGGATCCCAGATATTGGATAGTTAGACTTTGATTTTGATTTTGACTGTGTCCTGATACTTTTTGCTTCTTGATGTCACAAAGTATTTTAGTGGATCCCACAGTTATGAGACTTTGAGTTGTAAATTTTAAAAGAAAGGGATTGAAATTTTAATGTATGATACCTGTGGGACTTTTAAGATCTCGGGGATGAATAAGAAAGTTTGGGTTAATGCTTAATTGGGATATGTTTGTATGTTAAGTTGAGAAGAGGTCAGATTTACTGGCTCATTTTATGTTTCAACTTGAAAAAAGCCGGTGTTATCACAGAGAAAGGGGTATCCCTTGAAAAAATGCCTCCATGAGTTCCAGCCATAAGGCATATTATAAATTAGTTATCTAGGGTGGATGGTGTCATCCCTGGCCTGGTACACCTGGGTTCTATAAGAAATCAAGCTTAGAAATCCAGGGGAAGCAATCCGGTAACTAACATCCCTCCATGGCCTCGGCACCAGATCCTGCTTCCTGACCTACTTTAGTTCTAATCCTGACTTCCTTTAGTGATGATCAGTAATGTGGAAGTGTAAGTTGAATAAACATTTATCTCCCCAACTTGCTTCTTGGTCATGATGTTGTGTGGAGGAATACAGACCCTAACACTCACACAAAGTCATGCTAAGTATTATAACCAAATAAGGGTGGAAATCAGAAAAGATCACAGCAATTGTTTATCCAATAATGAATGGTCATGCCTGACAACATGTGCTCCTATATTTTTGTTTTTGATTTTTTTCTTGGTTGTTTATTTTTAATCAATATCTTAGTTATTTTTTTCTCTATTACAACTTAATTTTAAAAAAAGAGGGATACATATACAGATTATTAAAGAAATTTTGGGATAACACTATAATAGTAAATTTTTGTCAGTACATAATTATTTTAGAGCTTTGATAGCATGCATTGAAATCCCACTCGTTACCAAAAGCATAAAGTTCATTTAGGATATAACGTAACATGGAAACAGTCAGTTTTCTTGGTGACTATAGATTAGGCATAATGTTCTTTGAATACAAAAAAATTGCCACAAGGCTATATTCTTAGCTCTTGGATTATTAGTGATTTAACCTGGACCTTAAATCTTAGTTACTTTTGTATTGGTGTCCTAAGACATCATGACAAAGAATGATGGAAGAGTTTGTTTATAGTTTATAGTTTCCTAAGCTGTTATAATGGTAGGAAACATGATAGTATGTGGCAGACACAACACTGGAGAAAAAGCTAAAAGCTTAAATAACTATTCCTAAGTGGGGGGGAGGGGCTAATGGAGGGAGGGAGCTAGGGAGGATGAGAATGGTGTGGGCTTTTGCAAACTTGAAACCCAACTCAAACAGCACACCTTCTGCAACAGCACACCTTATGTAATAGGATATATCATATATATATATATTTATAACAAATATCAGATATATATATGTATATATACATATATTTATATATGTATATATACACAATACACATACACACACACACACACACACACACATATATATATACATATTACAAACTACCTAGCAAACAGGTATTCAAATATATGAGTATATTGGGAAGTTCACATGCAAACCACTTCACTGGATTAGTTCCAACTCCATCAGTAAGTTAAATAGTATGAAGTCGCCTTTAACTTGTCTTCACAACTTTCAAAATTAGTGGAAAATCTTATCAGCTACCACCTTGATCACATATGACTGAAGAGATAATAATATGGAAGCTAGAGGAGGTGTTTTTCTGCATATAGAAAAAGTAAATTTGGGCAGTTAAGAATTCTGACAGGGCTAGAATTCATCTCCAAGACCAGGAATGAATTTCTAGTAACCACACTGGGACTCCTAAGTCTCTGTAATTCCAGTTCCAGGACGCAGCATGTGTGATCCATGGCCATAGAGCCAGAAAACACTCATTCACATGAAGTAAAATAAATAAAGTCACAGATATAAAATACATGTTTTTTATTGATATAAACACAAATTTTAAAGTAAATAAGTTATTTGTTTATTTAAGTAAATAAGCTTCAGGCTATAATTGATGTTCAAGCTTTCTCCTGAAAAGAATATGCAGTCTAGTGATCCAGAAAATAAAAATGTATATTTTGTTTGCTTGTGGAAAATATTGTTATTAAAGTGCATGTTTTGAATTGCCTTTTGTTAAGAAACTCTATCTTGTTTACGTGGTTACATTGATGATTACATATTTATTTATTTATTGTGCTAAAAAGTTGTGATCATTTGCATGTGCTCTCATTGACTGAAAAGTTACTACTAAATGGTAGTGTTAATTTGGTTCCTTCTAAAATTCAGTAGTTATTTAAATTATTTATGTTTATGTTTTGTGTAGGTGTATTCTTTCAAATATTTTCAATAAGAAATATTATACCTATAATGTATAAATAAACATTATTGCTAGGCCATATATTTAGATGATATCTATAATATATTTCAAATACATCAAACTGTTAAAACAGTTCTGAAATTTTTCAACTGGTTGATAATTGAAAAATAATCCCTGCTTTTAACTCATCAGCACTTTTTAAAAATATGTAATGCTTAATATACTTTTATTTTTAATGTCTTAAATTTATATTTAAATGAGATTATGAGTAAAAGTTGATTATAAGCATATTGCCTTAAAAACTCTATAATATGGATTTTACCAAGAGACAGTGAGTTTTTTGCTTGCATGATAGGGTTTTAGCATAGCATTGCTGTAAGTATTCTCATATTCTTTTTAAATTCTTAGTTACTTAACACTATAGAAATGACAAATCCATCTGCTATTTGTTTTAAATTAGATAATAACAATAATTTGGTATCATCCACACTCACTTTGGTATCACATTGGAGCTAATGTTCTAGGGAGTATATATGCATCCTGTTTAACATTATATATAGGCTTTTGATGAATATACCTTGTTCTGGACTTAGAAAATTGGAGAAAAAGGAACTGCTCTGGAAGTAATTTAAAAAGTAACAAAATTTGCAAAAATTATGTAATTAAATAACATGCACATGGTAATAAACTATTAAATATTAATATATGTCTACATTTAGTGGATGTAGATTTTGTTTCCCTCACAATGGCTGAATATATATATATATATATAAATTAAGGTTCTAGTAAATTTAACAAGGACATGTCAAAATATCCAAAAGTATATGTTATAATTTGTGATCTCATTAACTGTTTAGAGCACACAATAAAAGCAGCAGTCACAAGATTTCTTTGAACAGTGTTCTAAGAAATGAAGAAAAAAAAGTTGAAAACATATTTTAAATATATTCCAATATATTAAACAATTAAAATATTCCAGAGTTTTATGTTATCATTTAAATCTTCAGATTTGTTTATTTTCACTTTATAAACTATAGAGTTTATTAATGAAATATAAACAAATAACACAAGTATTATTTATAAGTATGAGTGACTTCAGATATTTAAAAAATTGAGTACTTACTTTGCATAATCATGCTAGATAATTTTTTTTTTCATCAGGAAAACAATTTTAACAAGTTTTGGATACTAACCCCAGAAAGCTCTGAACACCCCAGAAAAAACTCACAGACTATATGAAGTTCAAGAAAAACAAAGGCCAAATAAAATGAAAAATAATTATGTTTAATCTTTAGACACCAAGACAACTTTGACTATTTCTAGGTTACATCTTGTTTTCCATGTAGTTTATGCTCATTGTAACTAGTAAGATTTTCATGCCCACTATCAAACTTTAAAAAAAAAAATCAGGTATGACAAAAAGGTATTTGTATACTTTTATGCAAAATTGCTTTTAAAATCTGTACATTTTTCTCTGTTTTTAAAAATAAAGTTGTTCAATTAAAAAAACAAAAACAAAAAATAAGTGTATCTGGGGCAGTCCAAGACAACACACAGACTGTTTGAAGTTCAAGAAAAAAAAAAAAAAAACAAAACAAAACAAAAAAAAAAAAATGTCATGCTCAATCCTTACATACCAAGAAAACGTTGACTAATTCCGGGTTACATTCTGTTTTACATGTACTTTTTGCTCATTGTAACTAGTAAGGCCTTAATTCAGAGTATCAAACCTTAAAAAAAAGAAAAAAGAAATGCCAAGCACTAACACAATTATACTTGTATACATTTATGCAAAATGTTTAATTTTTTTTCTTTTATCTTTGTTTTTCAAAATAAAGTTTAAAAAAAATAAGTGTAAGTATTAAAATAAAACTGTACACATATAGATAAAAATTTCACCTATGAATTTATTATAAAGTTAGGAAACTCCCTTAATCATTGACACTGAATGATTTTAGGATACATTCAGAACATGAAATGTAAGTACCACTTTTTATATAGTCTGTAATGTTGTTCTTTTCTTGCATCACTTTCTTCTGCTCTTTGTTTTAGACTACTTTGTGTTATAATTTACACAAAACTTTAATTGCATTTAAATAATAATTTAAATAATTTCATAAAAATGTTCTCTCAGTCCTTCTTAGGAAAAAAAAATAAGTGTATAGCACCCTCTCAGAGTATGGTACACCTAGTCCTTAAATCATTAATAATTCAAGAGCTAAGAATGTAGCCTTGTGGCAATTCTTGGTATTTGAAAATTATTATGTTTAAACTCTATATACCAAGAAAACTTTCACTTTTTCCATGTTATGTTTTGTTTTACATGTACTTTATGCTCAGTGTTACTAGTAAGATTTCAATGCATACTAGCAAACCTTTAAAAAAATCAAGTACTGACAAAAATGTATTCATATAGCTTAATGCAAAATGCTTTTAAAAATATGTACATTTATCTATGTTTTTAAAATAAACTTGTTTAAATTTTAAAAACAGGAAAAAAAGAAAAAAGTGTAAACTTGCTGTGAAATAAAATGTCTCCTCATTTGAATATTTGTCTTTCCCCTAATTTTATTTTATTTTTATTATTATTTAGAAGAACTAATACAATTCCAGTAGAGTGTTTTCTATTTGCAGAAATAAGGTACTTTGTTCATTTAGAAAGAATCACATGGTATGAGCATCAATTTGATCTATACTAACATGTTGGCAATTGACAAAAATGTATAAAATCACTTTTTATTAAGATCAAATATTGAGTAGTGTGTCAAGGAGATTTTTTTAATGCAATCAGTCTGGAATTTTGTCAATTACTGAAAAGCACATGCTCTTCAATTTCTGAATCAGTAACAGGAAATGACACACCATGCTGAAGGCAGATGCACATCTGCAGATGCTGAGACATAAGTTATTAATGTGTGTCCCCATTATACATTACACGAGTTTGCTAAAAGACAATGTCTCACCTCTTTTTAAGCCTTCATTTGACCTGTAATCATACATGAGGGTCTGTAAGTCTGTCAGGAAAAGAATAATGAGAAAAGAAACCCATGTGAGAAGGAGGGTGATTTGCCCTCCTTACATTTACTGAAAGGCAGATTTCAAATTGGGCTGATTATTTATTGGCCATTACTTCATTTTTTGCTTCATCTTTGTCCCTGCATTGCTTTTTTTTTTTAATAAGGAAATCATTTTTTATTCTTTTGAAATTTTATACATGAATAAAATATATTTAGATCATATTCCTCAGCTTCTTCTTGACCCTCATATATTTCCACCAATGTCATATCTTCTCTAAGTTCTCTCTCTCTCTCTCTCTCTCTCTCTCTCTCTCTCTCTCTCTCTCTCTCTCTCTCTCTCTCTCTTATTTTTCTGACATGCACACACACACACACATTTATTATATTCAATTGATACTTCTCGTATGGACATCAATGTAATGCATCAACCACTGGCATTTTGGCAACCTACCTCTAATCCCACTGTCAAAGAAAATTTAATTCTCTTTCCCAGAGTAACTCTCAACTGCCAATAGCTCCTCAGCTAGGTGTATGGGCTTGTGAGTAATTCCCCATCCTGCTTAATCTTCTTCCAGTCCTGTGCCAACAACAAAATATTCTGAGCATTGTTGAATGCCATTTATATTACTCTTAATTCTCACAAAAGCTTAGCAAAACTAATGTAGGAGGATATAGAACGATTATAAGGGTCAAAGGTTGAGGAAAATTCCTTTAGGTAAATTTTTCAGCCTCTTTTAAGTGAGTTTTCAACTCTATAAATGAGGAATAAGTATATAAACAATGGTGCAAGAGTAAGTTACCATACATTTGATATAACAGGCAAGAGAAGTTAGCTTAGCTCAGCTGATGCTATGTTGCATGTGTTTTTTGCTCATTGTAACTAGTAAGACCTTAATGCAGAGTATCAAACCTTAAAAAACAAAAATGAAAAAAAAACCTAAGCACTGACACAATTGTATTTGTATACATTTATGCAAAAATGTTTAAATTTTTTTTCTTTTATCTTTGTTTTTTAAAATAAAGTTTAAAAAATCATTTTATCACAGCATCAGAAGTGAAACTAGAACAGAGTTCATACAATCTGTACCATTTAATCCTAACCTTCTTCCCATACATACATATCCATCTTTCATTGGAATCAAACAGCAAAAATAAAAAAATAAAATAAAGTACCTATTAAAAATTCAGGCACTTGAATAAAATGGATAAAAACCATAAAAAAAAAGGAAAGTATATGTCACAACTGCTTGATAAAAATCTCCATTTTGGCATTTAAATGAAGGTTGGCAGGATTACTAATGCAGAAGGCCCCTAACAAAATGTGATACCCTTCTTTCCTGTTTGTTGGGCCTCATTAAATACACTGGAAATGAAAGCTGTCATTTCAAGAGACTCATTAGTATTCGTATTTAATGGCTTCTCTCTAAATATCAAATTGAAGTTTTTCAAATGACTTTCAATTAGATGTTTAAGGCTGGGTATGTAAAATTTCAAGTCCCTTAGGACAAAAGCTTGTTTCTCAAAGCAACAAGACATAGATGCTTTTGATTGTGTTCAAACTTCAGTTGACCAAGGCCTCTAGTCATATTCAAATGGACATTCCTCTGCACTGAGAATGGTTTGGGGCATCTCCGTAGAACCTTTTCTAGAGAAACTGCTTCCATTAGCTGTGGCAATGATTTTTTTCTTGCTTCTTCTCTGGATCTGCACTGTGTTTCAGGATGTGCTTGAGCCTAGTTACAAAGCAAGAGATAAACACTGGTTTAAGACCTTCTACAGAAGATTGACTGTCTTATTGTAGGTTTCCACCAGAGAAGACTACCCAGACAGGGGACACTGGTTCATGATAACAGTATGTCTTTATTAGCCAGCTGGTAACTAAACTGGGTATTTGCGACTCCAGTTCAGCCCTGAACCTTCTGCAGGATGAATTTTAAGCACAAAATCCACTTCCTGAATTGATATACCTTAGTTAGAACTGTTAGCCAGATGTTAAACTATAGAAGTCAAAATCCAATGTTAGTACATTTAAGGACCTTCCCAGAATTATGAACCTTGACTGATTAGGTTTTTGGTCTTGTCTTGGCAGGTTTTGCTGCCATTATGCTGGGTTCTATTCCCTGAATAGTGCATTGCTTTTAAGGAGGATGAATTTTGGAAGGAAGTTGGATTTCTTTTGTAAGAGCTTAGTTGATTTTAGGCCCTAAGAGGATAAAAACTATATTGGAAAAGACCAACAGAGTCAACCAACCTGGACCCTTGGTAGCTGTCAGAGACTGATCCACCAACCAGAATGGACACAGCACATGTCTGGCTGCAGTGTGAGAGGATATCCCTAACTCTACACAAACATGATATGCCAGGACAAGATGTATATTTGTTTGTGTGTGTGTTTGTTTGTCTGGCATATATGTGATATATATCATAGTCATGCACACAGACATATATATTTTCATATCACATATATATTCATATATATGAATATACAAATGGATACGTTTCTTCACATAATGATATACATTTTTATACACTTAGGAATAGAAAAAAAATCACTAAACTGGAAGCAAAGATAGATTGATAGATTGATAGATAGATAGAAACATAGATAGATAAATAGATAGATAGATAATAGATATAGATAAAGATATATATGTAGAAGATAAGATGTAGAGACACAGACGACCTGGTGAAGACACAGGTCCTGTGCTTGCATCCTAAGATTTTGAGTGCATTTGATGAAGTTTATTTTGTTTATTTAGGAAGCCTTCTTTGGCATATTTCCTAACTTGTGTTTTTTTTTTTTTTTCTTTCATTTTCTCATATATAATCATGTTTTCTGAAGAATCTAGGATTATGTTAACAGAAATTGATGAGAATGAATAGCATTTTCATCTTCTTTAATTGTGAAAAAATGTTTTCAGATTGTTATCTATCAGTGTGCTGATGATTATGGATTTTTTTATTATGGTGATATCTGATCTATTATGAGAACTTGCTAGGAACTTTTTTCATGGATGGATGTTGAGTTTTACAAAATGCTTGCTATATTTGTGCAGAGTTCATTGTATGATATTTAACATTTACTGTCCTTATGGGTCATATGATATTTATTGAGATATATAGAAATGAAACATGTCTAATCTTCTGAGTTTTGGGGGTTTTCATTTTTTCATTTTTATTTTGTTTATTTCATTTATTGATTGATTAAATCGTTGGTGTTTTGTTTGTTTAATTTAAAAGTATTTTATAGATATTTCTGAATATATATATATATATATATATATATATATATATATATATGTATATCAAATATGCTGGTATAGAATTTTCTTTCTTTGTTGTTTCTATGTAAGGCTTTTGTAGAACAGTAATGCCTGACTGACACACCAATTATAAATATCATCACTCAATTTTGTTTCCATACGATAGAATATTTTGATATGTAAACTGTTAAAGCTGCTTATAGAGAGCATGCCTCACCAATTCTTCCCTAGACCCCTGAGATGTCACATGAGGTCAATGAATACAATCCATTTTTTATCAACAGGGTCATATGTAATTTACAAAACATTTAACATAGTCATACTTTAAGTTGCATTTTGAACACAAGACTAAATTTATTATCATCGGAAAGCTTTTTTTGAATTGTGACATACTTATTAAATATGTCTGGTAGCAAACTCTCAAAGTTTGAGCCAACACTGGAAACAGAGATTTGTTGAGCCAAGACCTGAGTCATGCATATCACACTGCTAGAGCAGTGTATGTATTGCTCACAACAATAGGAATTTAGTGCTGCACACCTTTACTCTCAGCATTCAGGAGAAGAGGCATACAGATCTCTGTATACAGCCTAGTTTAGAGAATCCATTCCATAAAAGCCAAGGCTACATAAAGAAACACTGTCTCTAAAAACAAAACAACACTATCAACAACAAAGACAGAAATATTTGACCTCAGACTTTTTTTTTTTGCTAGTAGACTTTATCAAAGATTAGGTATCATTACATGAAATTAGTCTAGTACACTTACACAGTTGGATTTTGGTAGAGATTTATGGACACAGAACTTTCTCTATTCTTTCTAAATTTTTATTATCATACATTTTCTTCAAAATAATTTCTACTGATACATTTTTCCATGTGTCTTCATTTATAATATCTTACTTTTGTCACTAATTTTATTTAAGAATTTGATCCTGCTATGGATCTGTCCTGTTCTTAAGTATAAAAGAAGTTCCCCTTTGTTTCTCATGGTTTTACTCACATCTAACAGGACTTACAATATGTGTCTTCTGTTGCTTTTAGTGTTTGGATCATTAATGATTTTTTTTCATACCCTGAGTTGTAGTATTAGAATTTTTCTTTTAAATCTTTCATTTTGATGTATACTTTCAAAGTGAGAGATGTCTGACCAGGAAGGTATTGCTAAATTCACTGGGTTTCAATATTTTATTTTTTTGTCTCACTATCAGATTAATAAGTTCAGTATTCTTCTATATGTTGCCTCAGAACCTTTTCTGACAGGCTCCATCCTTGTCAACATCATAAGGTTAATGTATAGTTTCCCCATCTGAAAAAGAAAGCAGGAATTAATTACTTTGAAGACCTATGCTACAGATGTGGCTGTGATTTCTTTGTGATTATTTAACTATACAACATTTCTTATGAGTTGTCTTATGCATGTCTCCAATGTCATTAACAATAGGTGATTCTTCTTACAGGAAAGAAGAAAACGCTGAATTATAACTCTCTTCTGAGACTCGAGGAAATATTTTAATTGTAACTCCAATTAAGTCAAAATAAATAAGCAAATCATAAAGTTCAAACTTGCGATGGAACAGAATCCAAATTGTCATTGTGAAATGGAGGAAAGAAAAAAAACAGAATGCTCTGTGAGTAAATATTAGGACCAAACAATACTGACACCCATCATAGCAAACTTTAAACTATGCGTCTTTCTGTTTGATATCAAAGCACTCAATCAGATCTCTAATATTTTTAGGTTTGTTGACTATTTCCCACTTCTTTATCTTGGATATATTCCAGGCCAAGCCTAGAGCATACCATTGCAATCCTTTCAACATCTTTGAGTCTCTAGCAAAGGCTAGTCATCAACTTCACAACTTCAATTAATTGCTATTCCAGGCCTCAATACACTGACATTCTGTTTTTCCAAATGCCTAGCCTCAGTAGCTCCTTTTTTTTCTTTTGTTCTTTTTTTCTTTTTTAAATTGGATGTTTTTTTACTTACATTTTAAATGCAATCTGCTTTCTAGGTTACCCCTCTGAAACACCCCTATCCCCTGCCCCCTCTGCCTCTATGAGAGTGCTCCCCCACCCACCAACTCCCACATGCTGCTGGAACCATGGGTCTCTCCATGTCTGTTCTTTGGTTGGTGATTTAGTCTCTGGAAGCTCTGGGAGGGGGGATCTGGTTGATTGATACTGTTTTTCTTCCTGTGGGGTTGTAAACCCCTTCAGCTGCTTCAGTCCTTTTTCTAACTCTGAGAATTGTGGACCCCATTCTCAGTCCAATGGTTGGTTGAGAGCATATGATTCTGACTCTATTTCTTAGACTCTGGCAAAGCCTCTGAGGAGAAAGCTATATCAGGCACCTGTCACCATGCACTACTTGGCATCCACAATATTGTCTGGGTTTGGTGACAGTATATGGGATGGATCTCCACAGTCCCTGGATGACCCTTCCTTCAGTCTCAGCTCCAATTTGTTTCTGTATTTCCTACTATAAATATTTTGTTCTCCTATTTAGGAAGGACTAAAGCATCTCGCCTTTGGTCTTCCAACTTCTTGAACTTCATGTGGTCTGTGGATTGTACCTTGGGTAATTGGAACTCTGGGTCTAATATCCACTGAAGAGGATTCCAGAACCCTCTCCTGTATCCTTATCTCTTAAGACATAACCATGTGTTATTTAAAGCTTTGAATCTCTTCCATTAGCTGTGGCAGGAACCTGGGGCCCTCCTTCATTAGCATTTGCCTTTGGTTGATTGTTTCCTTGCTGTAATGTTTTCCTTTAATCCTTCTGATAGGTTTAATTCTTAGCTGCCTGGGGTCTTTCACTGAGATTGTCATTCTCTTATTGCTCCAATTAGCATCACTTTCATCTTCAGACCTTTTATCTTCCTGATCACAGGACTTGTCTTCAACCTTACACTTCCAGTTGCTCCTTTTTCCCTCCTCAAATTATATATTTTCCACTCTTTTTCCATGCTTGCTCCTTTTTAACGAGGATCTGTCTAGGACTGATCACCAATAACCAACAGATAATACTTAATACTGAGCTGTCTTGAAATTACTGTTGCCAAGGACATTACTTCTAATCCAGATCTGACGAAATTTTAGTGCAAGCCAAAGTGTAGTGAAATGATTTGACAAAGATATCACACAAATGTTCTTTAGGTCAGCATTTCTGTTCCCTGAAACCTCTTAGCTTCTACTATATTATTGCCTTCCATATTCTTACTATGATGACCCATTTCACCCTCCTTAAAACTTTCAACTACTTTTCTAGGCCATAGCCTTCAATTTTCCATATTCTTCAAATCCACATTATTGTCTATCATATGGACTATCATAGGAATGCTTGCTTCTGGCATCAACTTTTATTTTTGTTAATATTTTATTATGGTAATAAAATATCACCACAACAAGTAATTATATAAGGGAGAATCCTGTGTGTACTTACTTATGGCTTTAGAGAGATAGTCTGTGATCATCATGGTAGAAAGCAAACCGGCATGACACTGGAGCAATAGCTGAATATGTTTCTTCCCAAACTACTGGTATCCAATAGAGAGAGAAAGAAAGGGTCTGGCTTGGGCTTATGAAGCCTCCAAGCCCACTTCTAGAAACACATTGTTTCCAACAAGGCCATACCTCCTAATACTTTTCAAACCGTTCCAATCTGTAGTGGCTAACTATCCAAACATATGAACTTTTCGAAGCCATTCTCCCTCACACCACCATGCATAGCACAGTAAAACATTAAAATCTAGAAGTAACATTGAGAAATATCTATAATCTGTTATCTGTGGTCAATAATTACAAATTACTATTTATTAAGTATTCATTTTTATCCGAGTGTTTGATCCAGTATTCCATCACCCATTGAATTTACTTGCTAGATCTTTTTAGTGTTCTTTAAGAATATCAGTGAGTAGCCCAGAGACCACACAATAATTGCCATATCCTTCCAAAACTTTCAATACTGTGAAAGACAGAGTCCAATTTACTCAAGATGTATGATTGTCTGGTTTATCCCCATGAATATAGAAATATTATACCTCTGATTTTTATAGGAGAGATTAATAGTATTCATTACATTCTTAATGGTGATTTTTATTTTTAATGGAGACTCTAAATTTAGCTTTAGAAGTTAAATGGAACAAGAGTGCCCAGGTAGCATGCCTAAGCATGTCTAGTTCAGTTCTGCTCTGCCTAACAGGTTGTCTTGCAGTAAATATTAAAAAATAATAGTTGGTTTATCTCTTTACCAACACTGAGATCTACTCACACACTTCTTGAGCCTGGTCAGAGCCACCAACACAGCCCAACTCATCCAAACAACTCGCCTCCCTGGACAGTTTTCTACTGCCTGTTCTCTGCCTCTGTCTCAGGGTATTTCTGTACTCCAATATCTCACACAAACACAACTATAAAACCCGATAGCTTTTTATACAGGTGTATATATTCAACTCTCAATCCACAAATCCTCTACACAACAAGATTGCATTAAACAGACAAAGATACAAACTACCCTTCTATATGAGATATTAGACTTGTAAAATCCTTAATGTTCATAGCTTTTTAATGCCAATACATCCCACATTGGTCCAGCTGACCCTTGGGAAGATCCATGTTGCCATGACCTCTAACCTCTGTCCTCTGACCTCTTAGACCCCCCTTCTCTCTACCTTTCTCACCCTGCCCAGTCACTGGCTTTTTTTTTATTTTACTAATCACAATGTTAAGGTTCAGTTGGAGTCACTTGACTAGACAGCTCTTCTTGGAGAAGTGGAATTAACATTAAAATACAAACAGCTTCAGAACAATCTACAGGTTGCAATAAGTAAATACAGTTTGATTTGGACACATGATAGTGGGAGGTACACACCATGTCAATAGCAGCAGGGGAGATAGTTGAAGGCTCAAAGAAGACACAAAACTATATATGGTTAGATGGTGTTACATATATGTAAACAATTGCCAAAATTAAATTGATTTTAAAAAGCAGGAGAACAGAAGCCTGGGCACCAAGGTTTTGGATGAGATAAAGACACAGATGTTGCTCAAAGGACACAAGATAAACAATTTATAAAGTACTTGGAACAAGCATTTATGACATGAGATTATAAAAATTTCCTTTGAAAATTGGGTTTGCAAATCAAACATGGGGATGTAAAATGTGAATTTGTATGCTTTTAAACAATTAAGTGCTGCTATCTCAATATTTTCCAGAAATTTTTAAAAGTATGTGTATATGTTTATACACTTTTATCCAAATACATACAAACTGATGCATTTGAAGTCTTATTTACTTGAAAATGGAAACTTAAAATATAGTTTTTTGTGGACAAACTCACTCCAGTAGTGATTTTATACTCAAGAAGTAAACCTTCTCATGCTTAAAAAAATTAATTGATGAACAAAGTGAGTTCATTATCATTTGTGATCTATTTTAGCTACACATTTTAATATTCTGTTTTTGATGCTGAGCTATTTAGATACAGCCATTCAAGGATAATAAGTCATTTATTCCTCATTAACTGTTAGGATGGATGTAGACATTCATTACAGCCAGACAACAGACTCATTTAGCTGCATACAGTACATGGTTATATACCACATGAATGACTAGAATGCAAATTGTTTTGCATATTAAATCACTTTACTTAAGCAATTTTCCAATGCCTCAGATACTTTCCTCTGTAAATTTTCATCCAGATAAGCCATGATTTATTCATTATTTATTTATTTATTTATTTGTTTATTTTAAAGATAGCAAATAAAAAGATACAAATGAAATGTTCTAGAGAGTTTCTTTTAAATGTAATAACATGTCATTTAAAAGAAACTTTGTCTCTGAGCTGGTGACCAGGTATGTTGGAAGTATATGCATGATCCTACAATTTTACTGTTGTGAATTTTATGCTTATCAGCTTATTTTCAAAGAAGTTGTGCTTTTATTCAAGTGCAGGAAGCATTAGGTGTATAGTCATAGTTTAATATTTAGAGCCTACCACCAAATAAAAAAATTTAGGCTTTCCTTCAATAACTAAAGAACATTTTACTTAACAGAAAATAAATTAAAACATATTTATTATTAATTTTATAGATTAACATTTCCATATCATGGAACATGTTTATGAAATATAAAATATTTAAAATCGTTTGTTTTGCTGCCTAGCAATCAGTTGTTATCCTCATATTTATCTGATGGAAATGATTTTGCTGATGTAGCATCCTGAAGATACAGTGTCAAACTTACAAAGTCGAACTTACAATGCTTTTATCCTCCTATGTTCTAACCTAGATACAATAAATGTATTGTAAATGTAGCACCATATATGTAAGCAAATTATATACATATATATTATCATGCTACCTACTATGGAAAATAATGAAGGGCAAAATAATCCATCTGTAACTTGAAGCGATCATCCTGAGTGAGGTAACCCAGTCACAAAAGAACACTCATCAATGGTATGCACTCACTGATAAGCAGATACTATCCCAAAAAGCTCGGAATACTCATGAAAAAATTGGCGGATATTATGAAGCTCAAAGAGAAGGAAGGCCATAAGCTGGATGCCTCAGTCCTTCTTAGAAGGGAGAACAAAATACTCATGGGTATAAATAATGCAACAAATAGAGGAGCAGGGATTGGAGAAAATATCATCCAGTAACTGTCTCACCTGGGGATTTATCCACTATTGCTGATGCCATGTAGTGCTTCCTGGAAGGAATCTGATATGGATGTCTCCTCAGAGACACTGCCAGAGCCATACTTATACAGAAGAGGATGCTTGCATCTAAACATTGGAATGAACATGGAGACCCCAATAAGGGAGCTAGAGAAAAGGCCAAAGGAGCTGAAAGGGTCTGTGACCTCATGGGAAGAATTAAATTATTAACTAACCAAACCCACCACCGCTCCCAGGGACTAAAAAAACACCAACAAATGAGTTCATATGGAGAGACCAATGGCTCCAGGTGCATATGCAGCAGGATATCATTCTCTGGCATCAGTGAGAGGAGAGGACTTTGATCCAGCAAGGGCTAATTTCCCAGTGTAGGGGAATGCCATGGTGCTGAGGGGAGACTTGAGGTTGCTAGAGGGAATACCTTCATGGAGGCAATGGTAGTTGGAGGAGGGATGGTATTGGTAGAAACAGGATAACACCTGAAATGTAATTGCAGAGAATATCCAAATAAAATAAAATAAAGAGAAAAAAAGAAAAATACAATAAAATATAAAAGTTTCTAAGAAAGAAAGAAATAACTGCAGATATTAGAACAATCTAAAGGACATTATGTTATAATAATACTAAAAATTACATATATGTGGCTATAATAAGTAATGCATGATACACAAAACACAGTACTCAGTATATATTACATACTTCAAGCTAGATACTACATAGTACATGTGACAGGATACACTACACACAGTACTGAATACGTGAGATATATATATAATTTATATATATATATATATATATATATATATATATATATATATATATACTGGCAAGTATTGTTCTTCAACTTGACACAAGCTGAAGCTATCACAGCAGAAGGAGCCTCCCTTGAGGAAATGCCTCCATGCGATCCAGCTGTCATTTTCTCAATTTGTGATCAAGTGGGGAGGGCCCATTGTGGGTGCTGCTATCTCTGGGCTGGTAGTCTTGTTTTCTATAAGAAAACAGGCTGGGAAAACAGGAGAAGCAAACCAGTAAGTTACATCCCTTCATGTCCTCTGCATTAGCTCCTGCTTCCTGACCTGCTTGAGTTTCAGTCCTGATTTCCTTTGGTAAGGAACACCAATGTTGAAGTGTAAGCTGAATAAACATTTTTCCCCAACATTCTTCTTTGTCAAAATGCTTTGAGCAGGAAAAATACATTGACTAAGACAATATATGACATATACTATAAAATATTATAAAAATATATAGTACATATATAATATACATGATATACTATATACTAAATATGGAATCATGTTATATACTATATACTCTAGGGTATATAGTATATGCTAAACATTATGTAAAATATAATTGGTAATATTTATTGAAAAAAGTATAGTAATAATAGATAATATAAGATATATGATAAGTGGTGTGTAATATATACTATATTATATACATGTAACATATGTATATCATATACATGTAATATATGAATAAAATCTCTTCTTTTCTGCAGCATAGGAATATGAAGTTATCTCTTAGGCCTATAAGCTATCAAGGCATAGATTCTTAGCCAAATAATAATGCTAGTTATTGATTTAATCATTGGTAGGATAATTAAATTCAATCAGAAAAAAAAAACAAGTGACATTGATACTGTTAATATGACTATCACATTTGTCTGTATTTTCTGGACAACTCTTTGCTATGTCCCATAAAATTCATAGCTAGGTATAATTAATAATTACCAGAGGAGCAATGCCTGCAATTTTGACATTAAATAACTTTTGAAAAGAACTTTCTAAGAAAGGAGTAACTGTGCATGTTAAAAATCTTGGAAAGAATAGGATTCCAAGGCCCATACCTAAGGGTAATAAAAGCAATATACAGCAAACCTATAGCTAACATCAAACTTAACAAAGAGAAACTAGAAGCAATTCCACAAAAATCAGGGACTAGACAAGGCTGCCCACTCTCCACAACCTATTCAACATAGTACTGGGAGTCCTGGATGGAGCAATTAGAGAGCAAAAGGAAATCAAAAGGATACAAATTAGAGAGGAAGAAGTAAAAACATCACTGTTTATAGATGACATGATAGTGTATGTAAGTGACCTCAAAAATTCCTTCACAGAACTTTTACAGCTGACAAATAAGTTCATCAAAGTGGTTGAATATAAAACTAACTCAAACAAATCAGTAGCCTTCCTCTACTCAAAGGACAAACATGCAGAAAAAGAAATTAGAAAAAAAAGATACATTTCACAATAATCACAAACAATATGAAATACCATGGTGTGACTCTAACTAAGCAAGTGAAAGAACTCTATGACAAGAACTTCAAAATTCTGAAGAACAAAATCGAGGAGGATTTCAAAAAATGGAAAGATCTACCATGCTCATGGATTGCAAAAATCAACAATGTAAAAATGGCCATCTTACCAAAAGCAATATACAGATTCAATACAATTCTCATCAAACCTCCAACCAAATTCTTCATAGAGTTGGAAAGAGCAATGTGCAATTTCATCTGGAATAAAAAAAGAACTTGAATAGTGAAGTCCACCCTCAACAAGAAGAAAACATCTGCGGGAATCACCATCCCTGACCTCAAGCTATATTACAAGGTAATTGTGTTAAAACTGCATGGTACTGATACAGAGACAGGTACTTGGATGAATGGAATAGAATAGAAGATCCAGAAGTGAAACCTCACATATATGGTAATTTGATTTTTGACAAAGGATCTGTAACATTCAATGGAAAAAATACAGCCTCTTCAACAAATGATGTTGTTCCAATTGGCACTCAGCATTCAGAAGAATGAAAATAGACCCTTTCTTATCTCCTTGTACAAAGCTCAAGTGCAAGTGGATCAAAGATCTCCACATTAAACCAGGTACACTGAAACTATTAAATGAGAAAGTAGGGAAAACCTTAGAACACATAGTCACAGGGGAAAATTTCCTGAACAGAACACAAATGGCTTGTGCTCTCAGGTCAAGGTCAACAAATGGGACTTAATGAGATTGCAAGGTTTCTGTAAGGCTAAGGACACTGTCAAGAAAACAAAATGGCAGCCAACAGATTGGGAAAAGATCTTTACCAACCTCACATCAGATAGAGGCCTAATATCCATGATATACAAGAACTCAAAGAGTTAGACACCAGAGAATCAAATAATTTTATTAAAAAATGGGGTACACAGCTAAACAAAAAGTTCTCAATTGAGGAATAACAAATGGCTGAGAAGCATCTAAGGAAGTGCTTGACATCCTTAGTCATCAGGGAAATGCAAATCAAAACAACCCTGAGATTCCACCTCATTCCAATCAAAATGGCTAAGATCAAATATTCAGATGAAAGCAGATGCTGGTGAGAATACAGAGAAAGAGGAACACTTCTCCACTGTTCATGAGGTTGTAAACTGTTAAAACCACTCTGGAAATCAATCTGGCAGTTCCTCAGAAAAAATGAACATAGCGCTACCTGAAGACCCAGTTATTTCACTCTGGGCATATACCCCAGAGAAGCTCCAACTTACAACAAAGACACATGCACCACAATGTTCATAGCAGCCCTATTTATAATAGCCAGAAGCTGGAACAAACCCAGATGTCCTTCAGTAGATGAACGGATACAAAAATTGTGGTATATTTACACTCAGCTATCAGACACAGTGACTTTATGAAATTCCTAAGAATATGGATGCATCTAGAGAATATCATCCTGAGTGAGGTAACCCAGTCCAAAAGAACGGACATAATATGCAGTCAATGATAACTGGATACTAACCCGAGAAAGCTCAGAACACCACAGAAACAACTAACAGACTGTATGAAGCTCAAGAAAAGAAAGGGTAAATAAAGAAAAAAAAAATGAAACCCTCAGTCCTTCTTAGGGAAAAAAAAATGTATAGCACCCTCTCAGAGTGTGGTACACCTGGACCTCAAATTAATAACAATACAAAAGCTAAGAATATAGCCTTTTGGCAATTTTTGGTATTCACAGATCATTGTTCTTAATCTATCCCCATCAAGGAATATGTTTCCATGTTACATTCTGTCCACATGTAGTTTATGCTTATGGTAACTAGTAGGATTTCTATGCATGCTATTCAACCTCTAAAACAATTAAGTACTGACAAAAATATTCATATAATATTATACCAATATGCCTTTAAAATTTGTATTTGTATCCCTCTTTTTTTTTAAATTAAGCAATAATTAAAAAGAAATGGAAATCTAGTTTACAGTGTTGTCACCATCATTAGTCATCATTTGACCTTGAATCTAGATGACATGTAGATTGCATGGTGTTATGTTGATACTCAGAACTTTCCAAAGTGTGTCAGGCTTGCAAGACATTCAAGGTCATCCTGTACCAAGCTGTGAAAAATCTGTTTATTCTATAAGGAGAAAGAAGTGGAGGGGAAGGAAGTGCAATGGAGGGGAGAGGAGAGGAAAGAAAATGAGTGCTTTGGAGGGGAGAGGAGAGGAGAGAACAGGAGTGCTTTGGAGCGAAGGGCAGGGCAAGGAAGGGTAAGGCAAAGTATGGTATTGGAGCACATTGGAGTGGAGGAGAGAGGAGAGGAGAGGAAAAGAGGAGAGGAGAAGGGAGGAAAAGAGAAGAAAAAAGACAAACCAAGATGACAGGAGATGAAAAGATTTTAGAATGATAACCTTTACTAATTTTCTTTTTATTAATCATTTCACTTCTTTACATCTCAAATGATATCCCACTTCCCAGTTATACCCTCCACCAAACCCCATCCCATGATAGCCCACTTCCCTGTTAACACTCCACAAACCACACAACTTATATCTGTCTACCCCCTCCCTTTACCTGTATGAAAATGCTCCCTCAACCACATTCTCCTGTCCCACTGCTCCAGCATCTCCCTACATGGGCATGTCACAACTCACCAGGTCCAAAGGCTTCTCCTTCCCTTACCGTCAGACAGGACCATCTTCTGTTACATATGTATCTGGAGCTATATATCTCTCCTTGGTTGGTGGTCTAAACTCTGGGAGAACTGGTTGGTCAGGCAGGCTTATCTTGTTCTTCCACTAAGATTGCAATCCCCCTCCTCTCCTCCAGTCCTGTTAGGTGGACCACCAGGTTCCCTGAACTCAGCCTGATGGTTGGCTTCAAGCATTCACATCTGAATTGGTCAGTTGCTAGCTGGACTTCCTCAGTAACACCTACACTAGGTTCCTGTCAGCAAGTCCTTCTTGGCCACAGCAACAGTGTTGAGTTTGATGTCAAGTGACGTGATGAATCCCCAGGTGGGGCAGTCCCTGTTTGGCCCTTCCTTCAGTATCTGTTTTTTGTTGTTGTTGGGTGTTTTTTGTTTTTTTTTTTTTTTTTGTTTTTTTTTTTTTGTTTTTGTCCCAGAATGATGTCAAACATGGTTTTACCCACCATGTTTGTAATCCCCCCAGCCATGAGGGAGTGTTCCTCTTTCCACATCCTCACCAATATCTGCTGTCACAGTGTTTTTGTTTTCTTTACTTACATGTCAAATCTTATCACTTTCCCAAGTTTTCCCCTCTGGAATCCTCCTATCCTATACCCCCTCCATTCTTCGAGGACTGTGTTCCCCCAACCACCCACTCCCTCCCATCTCCCTGCCTTGATATTCTCCTACACCGCGGTATTTTGCCTTTATAGGGCGATGGACCTCATCTCTTGATGATGCCTGATAAGTCCATCATCTGCTGCATATTGGGGCTGGAGCCATAGGTCCCTCTATGTGGACTCTTTGACTGGTTTAATCTACGGAAGCTTTAATGGTTCTGGTTGGTTGATATTGTTGTTCTTCCTATAGGGTTGAAAACACATTCAGCTCCTTCAGTCCCATTAGTGTGAGATGAAATTCCAGTATTATTTTGATTTGCATTTCCCTGATGACTAAGGATGTCCAACATTTCTTTAAATATTTCTCTGTCATTTGAGATTCCTTGGTTAATTTTTTATTTAGCTCTGTAATCTACTTTTTAATATGGTTATTTGATTATCTGGAGTCTAACTTCTTGACTTCTTTGAATATATTAGATACTATCCCTCTATCAGATGTAAGGCTGGTAAAGATATTTTCCCAATCTGTTGGTTGCCATTCTGTCCTATCCACAGTATCCTTTGCTTTACCGAAGCTTTGAAATGTCATGAGGTACCATCTGTTGATGTTTTACTTTAGATCATAAGCCATTAGTGTTCTTTTCAGGGAGTTTTTCCCTGTACCCAAGTTTTCAAGGAGCTTTCCTACTTTTTCTTCTATTAGACTCAGTGTATGTGGATTTAGGTGAAGGTCCTTCAATCAGTTGGCCTTGAGATTTGAACAAGGAGATAAAAATGGATCAAGTTGCATTCTTCTAAGTAGATCATAGGAATATAATTGAAGACTCAGAACTGAACCCATACACCTGGTGACTTAATCTTTGACCAATAAGCTAAAACTATAGGGCGGGGGGGGGGGAGACAGCACTTTCAATAAATGGTGCTGGTTAAGAAAAATACTCTTGGTATGAGATGATATGGGGGATATAAAAGAAATGAGTGAGAATAACTGACAAACCAATCAAAGGAAGCTCATGAACCAACATGAGCTTAATTTACAGGTTGTAGGCATAAACCCAGATAGAAATTGCAACAAAAAACATGAGGATAGAAGATACAAACATTACTTGACCATTCTAAGAGTAACTAACTGGCAGAAGGAAGAGGACAAGGGATAAAAGGACATAAAATAAAAGGGCCAGAACAGACAATGTGAATGTAAAAAAAGGAGTTGCAAGAAGTTTGAAAGGATGACAGAAATTGGAGGAGAAGGGAAACCAGAATGTATGATTCATTAAAATGCACTATACATAGTTATGAATTTTTTAAAGGACAAATTTAATTCATATAAAAGATGTTTTCACTCAATAACAATTTTATATCCAGGCATTAACTTTTACATGTGAGGCAATCCATACCAACTTGAAAATAAATATTTACTCACATTATCACTCAAGATAAAGAAGTTTATATACTATAATAAAGAGATAACTCTTATGTAAGTGCTTTACTTTCTTTCTACTTTTTTTAAATGAAGCTCATGGCTTTGCTCTGAGCATTCCGAGTCTGATAGCTTGAACAAAAGTCTGGTATTGATGTGACTGTGTTTTAATGCTTTATTTAAGTTTCAGCAAAGTTTTAAAATGGAGGATTTCAAGTTTTCTTCACTATAAATAAAATCTGTTCTTTAATGCTGGAATCAACTCTTTTTTAAATGTCAACAAAAAAGAAAAAGTCATAATTACAAGAAATAAAATATTACTTATAAGTTATCAGTTTCATCTTTGCTTTGATGCATCTATTATTGTAATTCAACATTCTTATAATATGATTTCAGACTTTCAGTTTATCTTTAAATGGTGAAGCACATCAAAATAAACTGCCTAAATTGTGGAATTAAAAATTATGCATGGTTGGCAAACGGTTCAGCTGAAAAGATTTTTGCCACTATGTCTGAAAGACTGAATGAAATCCCAGAAAACCACATGGTATAAAGAGAGAAAAGACAAATGCCAGTACTGCCAAAGCTGAGACTTAGAGATATTGTGAAAATCATAAATGTGAAGTATTGATCAGTATAATACCAGTCTTACATTTATTCGCTCATCATTGGTGTGTGAGTGTGTGTGTGATTGTATGTGCATGTGTTTGAGAGAGTAAGACTTTGTGTGTGTGTGTGTGTGTGTGTGTGTGTGTGTGTGTATGTGTGTATGCAGGCATAAATAATTTGCTTGTACATCTGTTGCTATTCTCCTGTGAATTTTTGGTATCAAGACAGAAAGAAAGAATTAAAAAGGAAGGAAGGATAGAAGAAAAGAAGAAAAAACAAACAAGCACACAATCAACTTGTACATATCAGTTGCTTCCCTGTATACTAATAATAAATGCACTGAGAAATTATGAGTGTTTGCCCATTCATAATAGCTTTAACTAAAATAAAACACCCATGAATAAATCCTATTTAGACAGCAAAGTCTCTTTAAAATGAAAACTTTAGACCTCTGATGACAGTGATGATAGCAGTAAGTAATGAAAGACTGTCTCATGTTTATGAATTGCTATAATTAATAATGTGAGGGAAACTATATTAACAATAATGTACATAGGTTCAGTGCAACCTCAACCCAGATCCTAATTTCATTCTTCACAGATTCAAAAAAAAATATATCTTAAATTAATATCAAAATCCAAAAAGACTACAGGTTTATTTTGAGAATTTGAATGGTAATCATTCCATCATTGTTCATTTTGCTCAAGATTAATTTCTGAAATTCTGGAGTCTTTTCTTTGAAATAAAACTTGTTTCTGTCACTTTGGTGCAGTTCAAACAGATCAGATACCCAAACTTAAAAATTGAAAGACATTAAAAAATGGAGAAGACACAGACGATATTTTAAAAAATACAGATACATTTTTTTTCCCAGTAGGACTCATTTTTCAATAGGCCTCAAGAATGAAATCCTGCAATTGACACTGGGACATCATAAAATTTAAAAGCTTCTACACAGACAAAGAAGCAATCAAATTACTAAAGATGAGAACAGAGTCTGTTAGGGAATATTTGCTATTCACAAGACAGAGGATTAAGATCCAAAACGTATAAATTACTCAATTACAAAGTGTCAAAAATGTTTGTGACCCACTTAGAAAATTTGTATGGGATCTGGACAAAGTTCCCAAAACAAGAAAATGAAATGGATAGAAAATATCTGTTATGGGTTTCCCTAATATTTTTTAAAACAAAAGTTTAGCTGAATTCTGTACTGAATCCATCTTGACTGGGGCCATTTTTGTATGAGAGATTTTTAATTACCATATCCATTTTACTAGTAGTTATATGGGTCTACTTAAATTATTTATGTGATTTTGACTCAACTTTTGAATGTGGTATATATCAAGAAATGTACTAATTTCTTTAATTTGGTGATGTAAAGGTTTTAGTGTTTGTTGCTATATCCTGTTTATCTCCAATTTTATTAATTTGGATCTTCTATGGACACCTTTTAATTAATTTGGCTAAGGGTATATTAATCCTATTCTCTCAAAGATCCAACTCTATATTCCCATAATGCTTTGCAATTTTTATTTCTATTTTATGTAGAATTTATCTTTGAGTTTTATTATTTTTTGCATTCATTTGTGTGTTATTTCTTCTTTTTTCTATAGCTTCCAGATGTGCTGTATCATTACTAAAATGCAGTCCCTCCAATTATTTGCTGATGGTACTTAGTGCCTTCCACTTACCCTTAAAACAACCTACAATTTATTCCATTGGTTTGGGTAAGTTGTATTTTCTTTTTTATATGTGTATGTATTATTTCATTCAGCACATTTCCTTTTGTAGGAATAATTTTCTCCTTTTTCCCATTCCTATGGGATAGTTTATGTATTTACATTTCAAATGGTATCCTCTTTCACAGTTTTCCCCTCTCTCAACCCCCCCATACCTGCTTCTATGAGGATACTCCCTCTGCCTATTCACACACTCCCAGTTCAACACACATGCATTGCCCTAAACTGGGGAAATGAGTCTTCACAGGATCAATGGCTTCTCTTCCCACTGATGGCCAACAAGGACATTCTTTTCTACATATGTAGCTGGAACCATGGGTCCCTCCATGTGTACTCTTTGGTGGTTTAGTCCCTGGGAGCTCTAGGGGGTCTGGTTGGTTGATATTGTTCTTCCTATGGGGTTGTAAACCTCTTCAGTTCCTTCAGTCTTTAACTCTTCCACTGGGGTTCTTGTGCTCAGTCTGATGGTTCGCTGCAATCATCTTGTTGTTATTTTATTACTGTTTAGTCATCATCCCTAGCAATTGCAGAAATGCAATCAAATGGGCTTTGATATTTAAACTCACCCAAATCAAAAAGACTAAGATGAAGAAAACAACAGATCATAAGGAATTTATTTTCATGTTCATGGTTTTCAGCCATGAAATGAGCTTCCTAAATTATTGTTACAGCACCGTTTACAGCAAAACCAGAAATCATATATTTATCATGTTAACTCATTAAGATTAATATTCAAGACATGATTGAGTTTATATTACTTTAGTATACTTGCATATTCTTTTCTCTTATAGAAATTAGTATTTTAAGGTTTGAAAAATTCTTACCCAGAGCTCAAGATAAACTTGGGATAACAGAGTTACCCATGCATGTTAGTGTCCAAGGAAATTAGAGTCTGGAATATGCACTTTAAATATAGAATCATGCTCTGCTAGATTCTAAAGCACATTTCTCTCTCCTCTATTCAGGAGTGGTCCCTTGATACATTTTGTGATTAAAAGAATCAGTCTAATTGAAGTTTGTGTTTTAGTCATCCTTTTAATTTTTAATTTGATATTAATGTGTGTGTGACAGAGTGAGAGCGAGGGGGGGCAGACACGTGAATGTAAGTGCACTTGCCATGATATGGCATATTACAAGACAGAAGTGAGTGGTTTTTATTTAAAACATATCACAAATAGATACATATTTATATACATTTTAATTTTATAGGTTAATTTTAATTCAAAGGAGTTATCACCTTGACTACTGATCTATAACTATGTAGATACACTTCTAATCAGGAATGAGCAATATAAACTGTGCACTTTCTCTAGAAAATTATTATTTAGGCAGTACTGAAGACTTGATCAACAGGTAAGTGTTTTAAAATAACATCATGTATGCAGCAAACATGTAATTTAAAGTTTATCTCATGACTTTGGTTCCTTGGGTACAACTATTCTTTCTGGTTGTGGAAAAGTGTGCCAAATCCTACATTTTAAGAACTTTTAAATGTACCCAAATTTAGGAATTTAATCGATCAAGTGGAACTGCACAAAATTATTGCTGTTTAAACATGACCACCTATAAATAGCAAATGTTCTTTGGTTATTTTTCTAATGTTTTATAGCTGGTGATATTTTACTTACTGTTAAATCTTGATAAATAGACACCATGCATTTAGTGGCTAAAATGTTCCTTTATTTGGTAAAGTTAAATAAAATATTTTTCTAGACATACAATCAACTATTTAGCACATCTGTAATTTGTGTACATTTATGGTAGTTCAAAATTTATTATATTTTGATATTGCCAACAGCTCTACAACTATTATTCTGTTAGGTACTAGTTTTTATCCATATGGAAATCACTTTAGGGTAGATTCAATGAGCTAGAATTTTTATGTGTACTTATTAATACCCTAAATTATATCTTGTAATTAAGATTCATAGACAGATGGCTCCACATCTGGTCTCTATAATCTCAACACCTTGCTGATTTATGCTTAATGCTATTTGCCTATTGTTAACCCCAGTTGCAAACACGTAAATGAGTTTGTGATGTTTGCCCATGTACATTGTATCTCATATGCAGTCATTGGATAATTTCCTAACACTGTGAAATTTCTCCCACTAAAAATATTCTAATTTTTAAGTTTTCACTTTTATAATATAAACAGTAAATTAAGTTCTATTATGAATATAGTGGCTGTAAGGCTATCTTTCTAATGTTTCTAACTATTATTTTGAAACAAAAACTACTGCAAAGAGTAATTTAAAAGTGTACTGGTTATTTTACTCAGCTTCTTTTACCTTCCTTGGCCTGTGTATCATTCCCACCACATGCATATGCTTCTTTCTTTTTCTTTTTTCCCTTCTTTCCTTTCTTCCTTCTTTTCTACAGTTTATATTTCAATATCATCATCATCCTCTCCCCCCATTCCTTCTTAACACAAACCTCTCCCAATCACTTGCTCTTTTTTTAACTCTGAGAAGAGTTAGCTGCCTCCTGGGATCACCATCCTCAGCACATCAAGTCACAGCAGTGCTAGGAGCATCCTCTTCCCAAAGATGCCAGACAAAGCAGCCTATATAGGAAAACAGGATCCAGAGACATGCAACAATTTCAGTAACAGCTTACTTCATGGGTAAGCTGCATATCTGCCACATAAGTGTGTGGGGCCTAGGTTCTGCCCATACTCACTTTCTTAATAATGGTCCGGCCTCTGGTAGCCAACAAGTTTCCAGTTATTTGGCATTACTGGTCTTCCTCTGGAGTCTCTATCCTCTTTGGGACCCTCAACCTTTCCCCAGTTTGTCAACAAGATTCCCTGAGCTCTAACTAACATTTTTCTAAGTCTCTGCATCTCTCTGCATCTGTTTCCAGTGGCTGCTAGGTAGAGCCTCTCAGAGGACAGTTATGCTAAGTTCTTGTCTACAAACATAACAGAGTATCATTGATAGTGTCAGGTTTTTTTTTTTTTTTGCTCATTGAATGGGTCCATTTTGGGCTACTCATTGGTTGAATATCCTAACCATCTCTGCTCTATCTGCACATCTGATAGACTGGACAGACTCTGCATCGAAGGCTTTGTGGGTGGTTTGATGTCCTTATCCCTCCAGTGGAAGTTCTGACTGGCTACTGAAAGTGACCACTTCAGAATCCAAATCCTCCCACTGCTATAAGTCTCAGCTTGAGTAACCCCCATTGACACATTTGGGTTTCCTCACCACACCAATCTCTGCCTCAAGTCTCTTGCACTTCCTAGAGATGCCCTCCACCACTTGCTCACATTTTCCATTCTTGCTAGCCTTCTCTACCTACACCTGATTGCCCCCACCCTGCTCTCCTCCCCATATCCCCTTCCACCCAGTTCCCTTTCTCTATCTACCTCCAATATATATTCTATTTCTACTTCCTAGAACGACTCTACAACTCCTTCTTGCACCCTTCTTGCACTCTTCTTGTTCATTGACATTTTTGTCTATTGATTACTGGTGGAAGTACAAACTTGTACAATCACTCTGCATGTCAATTTGGCAGTTTTTTAGAAATTTGAAAGTAGTTCTATCCCATACCCATTCATAACACTCCTGAGCCACAGAGATACTTGCTCAATTATGTTCATAGCACCTATAGTCTTAAAAGACAGAGACTAGAATCAACCTAGATGCCCCACAACTAAGGATTAGATGAAGAGAAAGTGTTTCAAGAGGTCAGGCACTGGTAGCTGGTGGTGGCTGCTCTGTATGGGTGTATGTGTGTATGTGTGTGTGTATGACTGTAGCTGTATGTAAAGCATATATGGCTTCAGGCCTAGATATACATACATACCTACATACATACACACATACATGCATATTATGCATGTAAAGATCCAAGGTATCAGTATATTTTATCCAAAGTACTACAAATGTCTTCAATAAAGATATTTAATATATTTATATATATACATATATATAATACCTGGAACAGATATTAATAATTATAAACACAATGCCCTTAATGAAAAAAATAGACTACCAAGTCTGCCATGTGGTGCTGGCTGGCATGTTTCATGAATGCCTGGTGTGGAGCAGTGTGTCCAGCCTTTGGTTTTGTTTCCCTTTTTTCAAGTCACCGCGTGCACACACACACACACACACACACTCACACACACACACACATTTAGTCTCATCTCATCAGTGATAACACCTACAGAAAGATTTCTTCAAAATTTTAGATACTCCAGTGACTCTAGAATGTAAACTCGGGATGTACTTATAACTTTTCATTTCTGGGTGGCTGCTACCCTCCAGGTAAATCCAACCATATCAGTCAAGTTAGGAGTCAAAGTTGATTTGTCCAAGGGTTGGGGATATTCTCTCTCTCTATTTTTTTATTGCCACTTTTATTGTATTTTTTTTATTTTGAATTTAAAGTATTCTTTTACATCAAATCTAGTGAAAACCCAGTGAAGACAGTGTATGGTTTATAATAAACACTAGACAATATTCAGACTATGGCTAAACAAACAGAGCAATCAAGTAACTAACCTGAGTTTCAGGCTGTGCGGAGCACTTCTGCGAAATTTTGCTTTGGAAATGGCTTTTCTGGATTTAGAGCCTAGAAACTATGGATGGTCTGCATGGCTCTTACCTAACATGGTAGAAGCGTGGTCCTGTCTGGCTCTTTTCCTGTTATAGTTCAAGCCCGGAGGAAATGCTGATGGAGAACAAGACCCAGCTTGAGTCTGGCACAGGTCTGTCACCATGTTGAGGCCCAGCTAGACCTAAGTATTTGTGCCAAATCTGCTTCCTCCTCCTCTCCTCTGTCTCTGCTTTTCCTTTCTTTTTCTTTTTTTTTTTTTTAAGAGAAACGAACAGTAGCTGGGAGAGATTTTATTTATTTTTTATTCCCTTTCTGTCTGATGCTCTTTTCCTCTTTTAAGTCCTAGAACCCTGACCAGAATCACACTGTGGAATCTACAGGTTACATGCTGCCTTTTAACCTGCCCTGTGTCCTATTGGAGCAATGGCAGATCTTCCTACTGCATTACACTGCCCTGTTATCCTGGGAACAAACACTGGGTTCCATCTGTCCTGTATGCTCAAGATAAAGGCAGTGGTTATTCCCTGAGCACTGCCTGGGGATGAAAACATTACTACCAAAAAGGTCATTGCCAACCCTGTTTCCTACAGGAAAACCAGCTCAGACATCCCTAGGGACATCTGTAGTTTCATTGGGAGCTTTGGAACATAGGAAATCAGAGCCCGGTGTGGACTCTCGTGTTCTGACAGCTGTGGAGATAGAGGGATGTGGTAAATGTAAAGCACCCGGTTTACTTGGCAGTCTCCTGTGTAAATTACAGCAAAACATGTAAAATTGAAACAAAAATAAATTTTATTTCAAAATGAAAAAGAAAAAATGTAGAAAGTAATTCATTTTCACAACAGAATACTTCTCAGCCATTAAAAACAAGGGCATCATGAAATTTGGCAGCACATGGATGGAAATAGAAAACATCATGCGTTTGGTAACCCAAACCCAAAAGAACATACATGGTATGTACTCACTTTATAAGTGGACACATTATTTTAAGTGTATTAATAATTGTGATTTTTGAACATAGTAAAATATTTTACACCCACTTTTGTATGCCTATTTAAATAAAACAATGATAATTACAATGTCAGAAAATAAATAGATTATAAATTCATTAATAAGCAATAATTAACTGCTTCTGCCATATGCTTAAATACACATACTATACAACTAATTTTAAGATAATATACTATATTTTATCTGAGTGTTTCTGTCTTATTTCTGTATGTGTTTGTGAGTTTCTGTGTGTGGACATTTATGTGTTTACAGGTGAGGATTGGTGTGTGAATATATGTGCCTGTGATTGTACATGACAGTCAGGACAGAGATAAACTTCTCATGTTCTTCCTCAGTCAAAGTCCATCTTGTTTAGAGAGATAGGATCTCACAGGTGTCTGAAACATACTCACAAGGCAGGGTCTGTGGTCAAGTAACTATTGGGATCAACATTTCTCTGCCTGTACAATCCCAAGATTCCAAGTCTATTCAAATAGTCATAGCCTGGATTTTTATGGGATTTAGGAATTCAATCAGGGGCTTGCCTATATGGACATATAGTACAAATTAACTCTCTCTTTAGCACTCAAGACATTTTAGCTTTTTTTGTATTTCTGAGGCTTGACTCAATATTTTATTTATGCTATTCAGTTCCTCTAGCCATGAAATATAACTCACTTCTTGCTATTCACACTTACACATTGATTTTCAGGGCTTATTTGTGCCAATCAGTGTTTATAGCTGGATAACGGAACTAATAATTTTATTGAAATGTATATCTTAAATCACTTCTCATGTTAATACAAACACAGTAAAAGTAAATTTGTATCCTAAAAGTAACTTCAGAAATAAGCTTTAATATTACCATCAAACAATATTTTTGAGACATTTTTGAATACAAGATATTTCCATATTTAACTTATTACAACAAATTATCTATTATGCAATATTTCTTTAAAATATAGTCCTGAATGGATACAGAAAATATAGTACAATTGCACAATGGAGAGTTACTCAACTATTAAAAACAATGATTTCATGAAATTGGCAGGTGAATTGATGGAACTAGAAAATATCATCCTGAGGTAACCCAGTCACAAAAAAAAAAAAATGGCATGTGTTGCATTAAATAGAAAAAAACAAAAGGAAATGTCGCCATCTCACAGTATGCTGGACACTGGTGGGACTAAAGGCATAGGTGAGTGTTCTTGTCTCTGCATAATTTATGACCCTTTGCTCTCCACATGGCTCACTAAGCTCCCATGGAGAGTTCTGCCATACCAACCCCATGCAGCAAATGCCCATCTCATGGCACTCTTTCTTCGAACTCTGATCACAGTACCAATGGAGTGTTCCTATGCTATACACAAGGATATTTTTTTAAAACCTCAAGATATGAAAAATGAGGCTTTAATCGTGCTTCAAGCTCCTCACAACCTCTGAGCACTCAACCAACTTGCGACAATGTCGATGCTAGCAGAACATCAGTGGAAGCAGAAATGGACTGTGGATCGCAGAAATACTGCCTGGAGTAATGATGGTTCCAAGTTTGGCCAGAAGATGCTTGGGAATATGGGGTGGTCTAAAGGAAAGGGTTTGGGTGCTCAGGAGCAAGGAGCCACAGAACATATTAAAGTTAAAGTTTCAAAGAACCACCTGGGACTTGGAGCTACAAACAATAATGAAGACAACTGGATTGTTCACCAGGATGACTTCAATCAGCTTTTGGCAGCACTCAACTCTTGCCATAGTCAGGAAGCAACAGATTCCTCAGACAACAAGGAAAATAAATCTTTTAGCCTTGAAGAAAAATCAAAAATCTCCAAAAACCAGGTTGATTATATGAAATTCACGAAAGGGAAGGATCTGTCTTCTTGAAGCGAAACCGACCTGGACTGTATTTTTGGAAAAAGGAGGAACAAGAAGCTTGCTCAGGATGGCTGCAGCAACTCCACTGCAGATGAAGTGGACACTTCCCTGACCACAACTAGTGCCTTCACCAATCAGGAATATTTTGCCAAGAGGATGGTGCAGTTAAAGAGTAAGCCACAGGCCTCCACTCCAGGGTCTGACCTTTCAGAGATCCCTGATGAATGGAAAAAGGGAAAGGAAAAAAAAAGGAAGTAGTAGGCACAGATATAGAAAACTCTCCCCAACACGAGGCCAAGCAGAATAAAAAGAAAAAAACATGTGAAAGCAGAGAAGGGCCCTGTGGTCAAGAAGAGAGACCAAGCTGAGCTGCATCCTGGAAGCCCCAGTGGGAATGAATGGTCCGACCTCCCTGATAAAGCTACAGAAGATTGTGTACAAACATCAGACACGCAGGATGATGCCCCAAAGCCCAAGAAGAGGAAAGCAAAGAAAGAGCTACAAAGGCCAGGAGAAGTAGCAGTAGACACTACACTAGACAGAGCACCAGTGAAGAAGAAGAAGAAGAAGAAGAAGAAGAAGAAGAAGAAGAAGAAGAAGAAGAAGAAGAAGAAGAAGAAGAAGAAGAAGAAGAAGAAGAAGAAGAAGAAGAAGAAGAAGAAGAAAAAGAAGAAGAAGAAGAAGAAGAAGAAGAAGAAGAAGAAGAAGAAGAAGAAGAAGAAGAAGAAGAAGAAGAAGAAGAAGAAGAAGAAGAAGAAGAAGAAGAAGAAGAAGAAGAAGAAGAAGAAGAAGAAGAAGAAGAAGAAGAAGAAAAAGAAGAAGAAGAAGAAGAAGAAGAAGAAGAAGAAGAAGAAGAAGAAGAAGAAGAAGAAGAAGAAGAAGAAGAAGAAGAAGAAGAAGAAGAAGAAGAAGAAAAGTTCCCAGATAGCTTGTGGCTAGCCAGGGCCTCCAACCACTCACCAGTCAGCACACTGAGGGGCGAAATGCTCTGGCCTGAAGTCAGCCCAGTGATCCCAGGCAGCTCAGCATCTTTTAACATGCCCATGGGTTCCTGGCTCTTCTCTTCACATTTCTCCAAAGTCCCCTTCCTAGGAGAATTGATTTGAATGTTCTAGATCATGTATTCAATAAGTAAGATAACTTTTAATAAACAAATAGGTTCTTATTTAAAAAAAATATGAGATACTCTCTGAATTTACATTTAAATCATCCATTTTATAAGATATTCATAGCTACCTGTGACCACTTAAAGCCACACAAATGTAGGTCATCCTTCCCTTCTTTCATCTTCCTTCTTTCTCCATTCTCCTATCTTTTCTCGGCCTCTAAAAACTTTCAGCCTGCCCTCCTTGTCTATCATCCAATGAAAGGCTCTATCCCACATGTGTTCAACTGCTTACAGACAGCAATCTAAAAGCATGTACTCACTAAGAAGTGGATATTAGCCAAAATGCTCAGAATACCACAATATAATTCACAGAACATATGAAGCTCAAGAAGAAGGAAGATCAAAGTGTGGATGCTTTAGTAATTCTTAGAAGGGGAAACAAAATACTGGCAAGAGGTAGAGGGTGGGAGAAATTTTGGAGGTAGAGCAGAGGAGGAGAATAAAAAAAGGGGTCAGGATCAGGTATATGAGGAGACAGGAGTGATAGACAGAGGGTCAGGAAATTGAACAATGGTGTGTGGCAATGGGGGATGAGGAACTGGGAATAGTCACCAGCAAGTCTTGGGTGGCAGGAAAGCAAAAAGACATCAGGACCCAACTGCGATGAGAGTAAATGCCCAACAGAGGGCAGGGAGGTCTGTAGAGATCATAACCAGTGGCAAGGCTCTCATTTGGGGGATGGGGACATCCACTTGTCTCCAAATTTTTTTTTTTAAAAAAAAACAACTTTATTTTACAAAACAAAGATAAATGTACAGATTTTAAACATTTTTTGCTTAAAATTATACATTTTTGTCAGTACTGTTTTTTCAGATTTTAAAATAATTTTTACATAAAACTATATGAATATATTTTTTAGTCAGTACTTGATGTTTTCAAAGGCTTGACAGTATGCATTGAAAACCTAATAGTTACAATGAGTGTAAAGTACATGCAAAACAAAACACAACATGGAAATAGTCAAAGTCTTCTTGTTTTGTAAATATTTTTTTTTGTTTTGTTTTCTTTATTTCTTGGACTTCATACAATCTGTGAGTTGTTTCTGGGGGAGTGCAAGTCTCTGGGGTTAGCATCCCAATATTCCAGAATTGATCCTGTCTAAATATGGAGGCAAAGTGTGGAGGAGAGAGTGAAGGAAATGCCATCCAGAGACTGCCCCACCTGGGGATTATAACAGTCATTCAAACCCAGACATTGTTGTGGATGCCAAGAAGTGCTTGCTGATAGTATCCTGAAATAGCTGTCTCCTCAGAGGTTCTGCGTGAGCCTGACAAATACAGTGGTAGATGCTCACAGCCAATCATTGGACTGAGCACAGGGACTCCAATAGCTAAGTTAGGGAAAGAACTGAAGGAGCTGAAGGGCTTTGCAACATCACAAGAAGAGCAATACTATCAACCATCCAGATCCAGCTCCAGCTGCAAATGTACCAGAAGATGGTCTTATAGGCCAGCAGCAGGAAGGGAGTTCCTTGGTTTTGTAAAGAGTCAGTGCTCCAGTGTAGGCGAATGTCAGGGTAGTAAGGTGGGAGTGCTTGTGCAGTTCAGGAATACCCTCATAGAAGCAGGGGTTGGGGGGGGGGATCGGATAGGGTGTTTGTGGAGGGAAAAGAAACTAACATTTGAAATGTAAATAAAATATCCAATTTGGAAAAAATAAATAAAAAACCACAGTCCTGAGAATAATATCAAACCTATGCTTCAAAGAAATGTGGGTTTTGGTAAAACAGATTCGATTCAATAGAGCTTTTGACCACCATAAAGTTAAAAAACAAACAAACAAACAAACCTGTGTAAAGGGGAGGATGATTGGAGTCATACCTGGAAAGTCACATGCAAACACAGTAACTAAGTCACATACAAACGCAGTATCTAAGTCACATACAAACCCAGTAACTAAGTCACATGCAAAGGCAATAACTAAGTTGGTATAAGTCAAGTAACTTTGGGGAGACACAGGTGCTACCAATGACGGATGAAGCTTTGTTCATTTGAGGATTCAGAGGGATGTGGGTCTGAAATAAACATTTTGGTAACTTTAAGATGAGCCATTTCCCTTGGATAAGCTACCCCTTGATTTCATATGTTGTCCTTAGAAATCTCATATCAAGCACTAACTGTGAACATAGTCAATAATAGTTATTAATTACTAAATATCTAACTTTCTGTAATATGAACCGAATGATCCAGAATTATGACATTGGTTAGAGTGGGACAATGAGTCTAATATTTTAAAAATAGTTTTGTTTGTCATTTTTTTCCTTTACAGATAATTAAATTTCGACACCATCTTCACTATTTTCTGGATCATGACTGAATCTTCTTTAGACATTTATTAGAAAACAGTATTAGTAATTAAAGCTTAGAGTTTTGTTTCATTTTCAATAAAATATTAGGATTTAGTTAAGGCTGACATGTCAAGCAGAGATTTAATATTAGTAAGATGATCTTAAATAGTGGTATGCAAGTTTAGTACCTTATATTTATCATTTTATACTCATGTTGATCCCTATATTTACCTAGTGGGTTTAAGGTACTTGTGATATGTGTATAGATAAGGAAGGCATTGTTTTTAATAGAAAACATAGTTTGAGAGACACAACAACATTCTTTACAAAGATGATGTAATAACAAAACTTCATTTCTACACGAAGGACTAAAACCATTTTTCAAGCTTACCTATAAGTTTTTGAAACAGTTCCTATATTTTGATTAAACTGCTACTGACTTTTAGAATATACTTTTAGAATAATCAGATATTATACTTAACAGTTTTATGTTCAGAACAGTACACTAATAAGCTGACAGCAATTTAGCAACAAAATAATTCTGAGGTAATGAGGAATCATGTTTATGTCATTGTAAAATAATTTTATGCTGGCAGAGACATCAAAAGCATATTAAATCAATGTAATAATATAGAATTAAAATAACATACCTTCTACCATAAACATTTTTCTCACTTTTGTACAACTACAAATCACATTGAAATTGACTCATAACTTCTAGCAATATCCACCTCATTATATTTTAAATTGAATTTAAACAGGATCAGACTGTTGATATTCTGCCACAAGTAATCACTATGTGACTACAGGTACTGATGAGAATAAACCACCCCTCACTCACCTTGTGTCAATTATTAGTCCTAATGAGAATAGTAGGTATGCGTTTCTTTATACTACCTTGAACTCTTCAAATGCAAAACTATGTAAGTGACAGAGTTCAGGTGTCTTCTTTAGTAGCCTGACTAAAAAAAAAATGTTTTATAATTGTGCAAGGGCTAAACCCGATATAGTATTTTTTTCCTATGGAATTTCTAAAAATAATAGCTTGTAGTGAATAGATGTCCTTAATACTTTAAGAAAGTTTCTTTGCTCATATAAAAACATATTTATTGGCTTCTTCAGTATACAAAAACACTAAGATCTGAGTATTGCTATATTTACATTAATTTTTTAAATGATTGTTTATTTTTCCCACCACTGAACTAAATGAAATCATTTGATTTTGCTACCTTAAAATACTGAGATTAAGACAAGGAAGAAAAAAATAACAACCATGAGCATTTTATATTTTTCCCTCAAAATACCCATTCTGTAGCATAGATGTTGTCATCCCCCGGTAGAAGTTAATTCCAATAATACCTTCTAACTAAAGATAAATTAAATAAAAGAAACTCATTAACTTCTTGGCAGTTGTAAGTACCAAATTATATTTATAGATAAAATTTGCATGATGTGTACTCACATACAGTTATGTTATTTTATAATACATTATAATAACGTCAGTAAGAATTAAAAGTCACAATTTTACATATGCAATGAACAGGCTGTGTACAGCTTTATCACTTAACAAAATATATCTTTGTATTAATTTTAGCTATGAATATTTCCAAATATGCCTTACTTTTAATTAGATTTTAAAGTGATAGGCAAAACTCTGGAGAAAACAATAGATGCATTGAAATAATATTTAAAATGGGAATATAAACACAGAGAACGAGATATTCTGTAGCATTTGAGTCCAATGATTGGCAGGAATACAGACTATTGTGTTCCCTAATTTTAAAATTGAGAATGAGACACTAGAATACAATACAATTTGCAACATTTGAAAGATGATGCTATAAATACTGAAAGGCATAGCTAGGATGAAGAGAGACTCCCAAGTATCTTTTTCTCCACTTCATCTTGAAGAAATTTGAATGCCTCATATTCACTGAATTGATTTTTGCATAAATTAGTTTGAAATGATTTACAAAAGGATATGATCAAGATGATTATTTCTTTTCAAAGAAGAATAAGCACGCATTGCTAACTTTGGGTTAAACTTCCAATAATAAATTAGTATATTTAGTTTTTGTATGTTTTCCTGTGGCTGACATGGACTATTTTCATATCCTCACTGTGACAGCTTGAACTTTCTTGTTGATCAGCATGTTAGGATTGATCACAGACCACATCTTTGACATTCTTGATACACAAAAGCATTTCATTTCTCTTCTGTTTGGGAAGAACAGTGATAAATGACAATTTTCACTTCTTTGGCTAATATAAATAAACACCAAGATTTATATTTACAGCTTTTTCCCCATGTAGAACTTTTAATTTTTGTCAGTGAGAAGGAGGTCACCTGTAGAGGTTAAATGAAATTATTTCTAATCTAATGCAATTTGTTTGAAAAGAAACATTTTGCTTCACTGAACTTTTACCCACCCTCTCTGACCTCCATGCAGAAGTTTTCTCATGATTATCAGATAAAAACAATCTCAGCAAATAGGTAATTAAAAGGAATTTTTCTCAAACCTATCCTTTACTTTTTCTCTTCACATGTGGACATTCAGTCTTTTCAAAGACATTTTGAAAACTATTCATGCAGTATGAAACATAAACTTTATTTTTTTTAGTAAAACTGAGCAAAATTAAAAGAACTAACACTCACTGCTTGACTGTATAGAGTGATTGTAATTTGTGCTGCAAGCTTGTCTGTCTGCCTGTCTTTCTGTTTGTATCTCTGTTTCTCGCCATTTCTCTGTTTCTGTCTCTATCTCTCTTGCTCTCTCTATTTGTGTATGTTTTACTTTTAGTTTAAAGGCAGTGTTTTCTGAATGCTTCTTCATGACATCTGTTCACAGTTGTCATACATATTTACAATGCACTCTGATTAATCTTCTCTCAAATCCTCACCTATCAATCTCCCTTTTCTACCAACAACTCCCCTTCAACATACCAATCGTTCCCACAGATTCACAAACTCTGGCTATTTTTTTACTTGTTGGAGTTACAGGTACATACATGACTGACAGCAGTGCCTCTTCAAAAATGGCATTTTAGTCACATCTAGGATGAACTATACTGTACATCCACACACTCTGTCCTCTTATACTGCATGGTTTACATGTCTTTTGGGCTACTTGGCACCGATTGGACACTCATTCTCAACAAGCGCTGCATCTGTATATTTCTACATTCATCGCTATTCAAAGAGAGAGGAGACTTCACTAATTAAGATGAGAACATTTGTCTATAGTTATAAACGAATATTTGGATAGCATTTTGACAAGATAGTACCTTAGATTAGCAGTATTAAGTTCCTCTCTGCTGTGATTGGTTTTTAAGCAGAGTTCTATTATCAGACATGAATTAATCCTTGAAAAAAAAACCAAATATATTTAAACTCATCATAAGGCAACTTATTAAACATACAATTTGCATAAAAAGAAATCTTTAAAGGTATATCTCTGAAAGTCTGAGCAAAAAGGTGTTTCTAATGTTGCCCCTTATACATTAGCCCAGGGGGAAAGATGGGATGGGATGGGGTGGGGGATTACAGAGAGGAAAACAAGAAAGGAGTAACATTTATAATGTAAGTAAAGAAAATATCCAATAACAAATAAATAAATAAATAAATAAATAAATAAATAAATAAATAAATAAATCTCAAACCAAATGAAATTGCTGTGACATTGAGCATTTTCTACATGAACAGGATGAAGTAGGCTGTAAATTTGACAACTGAAGCTTAGTGAGATTATTTGAAGCACAAGGTCTGGTAGGTGGTCCTGTTCCCATTAGGACAAATCATTAATTAAGATTTGAGTTGGAAGTACACTTAATAATATGTGTATCAGGTTTGGATTCCCAGTTTAATCTTCCTGGCAAGTGAGAACAAATGAAATTCTCAGATGTTTCGGGATGATGTGCTTGGTAAGGATATAGAGGTTGTTATGGATAGAAATATTTTAATGGGTCCTTACAGTGACCCATTGGTTGATTCCTAGGTCAAACTATGACACTCTTTCAAGCTTGTACACCACATTACTATTGTGTTCCAGACCATTAATTGCCATACTTTCCCAATATTTTTTTCTATAAATATGTGCTTTAAATCAAAATCAGCAGTATATCAGCTATTTTAATGAAGTAATAAAAACCCATTTTCCTACAGGTCAACATTGATTGTTTTGGATAAAGAAGTATATGAGAAATAAATCACATAGCACTTAGAAGTATGAACTCACATATAAAGTTAAAGTGAATAGTGCTTGCCTCTGTAAGGTCACAAGTCAGAATTTGAATCTCCCATTTTTAACTTTAGTTGAGAAAGTTGGTTTAATGCTTTGCTTCCTCTGAACCTTGGTCTGTTTTGGCTATTATAAACAGTATTTTTATAACTAATATTCTGTGCTATGTAAACAGAAATTTGAAAATTATTGATTGTGGGAATACTAAGAATAATAATTAATGCAGTGATAAATTATAGCCTACTTGGGCAGTTGTCATATACATCAGAACTAAAGTTAATAAAAGAACACTGTATTGAGATCAGCTTGGTAAATCCTGACATTCATGCTCTTGTTTATACACTTTCTATGCCTATTGGAAAATAGTGTAAAATCAAACACTAACCTGAACTGATGCTGCAAACTTTCCATAGTAGCATCCGGCACTAAATATTGATAATAGTCTTTCATATTCAATACTGTTCTGATGACTTGGAATCCTCCAAATTAAGAGCAATAGATTTCACACCTTGAGTATAAAAATAAAATTTCGAAAATCAGAGGGCTTGACTATTTATAAAATTAGTAAAAAATTGAAAGAAAAGTTTGCTGATCCCTAAAACGTCAATGAAGAGTTCCTCCTGCTCCTAGCAACAACTTTATACATGTTCAGTTTTATAATTGAAAGAAGTGGAATCTCCATTATAGAGCAAAGAAATCCAATTATCTTTTGAGTTTCTTCATTTGCATAGAAAATTCATATCTATTCCTGTTTCAAATTAATGCTATGATTGAAAGGCAAATGACTTTGTATTATTCATGTTATAAATATTTTATAGAGAAATATTTATATGATGTTATAACTTGCCATAGAATAAATAGTCCAAATAAATACATATTAAAATATATTTGTAGGTTTGCAGATTGACAACTTGATTAATGTACATCCATCACTGTGACTGGCAACTTAAATGCCATGGCATAAGTTCACCAACTACTGTGATCTTTGTTTTAAAATTAGATTTAGAGAGGAAGCTGACAGCTTCTTCTATAGAAAGTCTAAAGTAAGAGAAGCTTCTGATTAGTTGCTGATTTTGATATTTACTTGTGTTTTACTAGAGAAGGGATTATACAGCAGAATAAATCTTATAAAATGACACAAAAGTAAGTTTTATTTTTTAGAAAATAAAGTAATTAAACTAAAAAGTAAACTAGAACTCTGGCCTTGATTTAAGCAGATTTTGGAAAAGTTTTACTAAACAATTCTGTATATGATCAATATTCATTATCTTTGAAATCTTTAAGGAAATGAAAACAATAATATTCATGTAATGCAGAATAGCCAATACATTTTAATTGTGCATTTCTGTTTGGGTGCTGTAACTTAGAAGTTAAGGGAATTTCAGATTTAAGTTGACTCTGCTGAACACAATACAGGTTTAGTGAGGCTGATGGTGTAAAAAAAATGAATGTCTTCAGTAAAGACAGAGACAAGAAGATTTTAACCCTGGACTACAAGCATCTTGGTTAGTATTAGATGTTTAGGAGAACAGTTCTGTAGGGATAAGGAAAATGATTAGTAAGTACCAATTTATAGGTAAGAAAGAATCAGTTCTACTGTGTGGTTTTTACAGGTAACTGCATATAGAATATATTACAAGAAGCTAGGAGAAATTTATTTGAATTTTTAAATAGGATTTAATATACATAAGCATAAAAATACTATGTGCAATTCCATATATATATATATATATATATATATATATATATATATATATATATATATATATATATTATAAGTTTATTTTTGTCAATTAAATATTTTTTTTAAATCAAATATTCATGATCTGTACTTGAGACTGATTAGAACTGCTTCATAATTTGAATCATGGTACTATTTTCCTATGAACTGTTTCTGTGGAAAATTCATTATAAGAGCAGTAGAATTTGTGACAGCACAAGCCAAAGAAGTAAGAAACCACGATATGGCCAAGAGATGCGAAATGGATTAGTTCCAAAAATAAGGCATTCACTAGCACAACAAAATATACTTAGCATCACTCACATGAACCCATATAAATACGGCTCCTAATGTCAAGGTCTTGAGTGGGTACACAATGACTGAGGGACAATGCAGACACTTGCTGTAACAGGGAGTCTTCCTTAAGCTGCTAACATTTACTTTGTAAGTTCATTAAGACGTATAATATCGTACAGACCATTTGCAAAACAGATCGACTGAAGAGACCTAAATCTGGCAATGTTAGCAAAAAGAACAAAAGATATCTTGGGCTAATACCCACAGTCCTTATTGGAAGAGAGCTGAGTTCCCTGGAAGTGACTACTTAACTCCTCGGAAGCGTCCTTTTTTCTAGAATCAGACTGAACATCCCCAGCTCTTCTTCCAAACAAACACACAGACTCAATTTACTAGTTATTTTTGAATTAGTTTTGCTGAAAACACTTTATATCATTCTGGCACCCAACCTAGCCCAATGGAGAGAGAAGGATACTCAGAATTTGTGGTTGCAGTTATAAAAATAAAACTGGAACCTTGAAACTGGCTTTTATAGAAAATTTTAAGGAGTCAGAAGAGACTCAGTCACCCTCACAAGGACTACTCTATATCACTTGAAAAAATTGGCAAGGGTCTGACATTCTTTTCTGGAAAGAAGGCTACAAAGAACTAAATAGTAACATGCATGCCTAAAACAGGCAATACTAGTAACAGAGTTATTCTTGTGATATTCATAAAACATTTCAGAGACCACCAAGCAATACACACCTATTGCCTTTTTTGGGTGCTCCCCAGTATAACAGAATGCTAAAACTTTAATGCTGAAAATATTCCTCACTTTGGATACAGAACAGAGAGAAATAAACTTGTAACTGTCCAGTAAATTCTCTCTGCTGGGTATCTTTTGTAGTGCTGGTATGTATCAAATGAGGACAGACATTACTGACACAGTTGACAAGATGTGTTCACTGGTAAAATAGTGGTAGCCATTCATGGGGGATACCAATGATTTTCTGATTGGATATGAACTCTACTCCACTGAAGAGACTTCATGCCTTTTCCCATGAGCCCGAGGAGAAGCACATGACTAGCAACATCCCAGACACTACTGAAAGGCCAATGCTTCTTCTGCTAAATGATGGCACTGTGTATTTCCCTGATAAGTATTTTAAATTTATACATATAAATATGGACTAGCCCTAATTTTCATTTCAAGGAAGCATCATTTTGCACAGGGTAATGACTAATACAGAAAATCATAACTTCTTAGATAAAAGAAAACAAGTGACTATGCTTGCTCAGCCATGGTGAGTCATTTATATTAACACACATAACCCAAGGTTCATGGAAAATCATGAAACACGAGGTAGAATTATATAAAAGCAGTGTGTGGTGAGAGCAACCATAACTTGCTGACTTCTGGACATTGTTGAGCTGTGTGCACATTAACTCACACACCTAACCAAGACCTGTAGAAAATAAAAAAAGCACTAAGGAAAAAGAAAAAAATAACATAAGAGAAAACCTTCCTAACATCAGTTCATTATACTAGCCAGGACTCAAAAGCACAGAAACAAAACTAAAAATAGAAAACTTTGTTACAAGAAATAAAATATATATCAAAGATATATCTGAACTAAAAAAAATATTACAGGAATATTCACACCAGCCTAGGAATAGGAATACAATTCTATTAAATATTTATAAAATGGAGTGTCTAGACAGAGCATGGTAGATATCATATTAAGGACAATAATTTATTTTTGTATGTGCAGAAATCAAGGCTTCATGTTATACACTAGAAATAAACACAGTTATTTTTTAAACAAAATCAAAAATTTAAAAAAATTAAGGTAATGTTTTTATTTTTTTTCATTTTTTTTGAATATTCTCTGCATTTACATTTCAGATGTTATACCCCTTTCTGAATACCATTACCCATCCCCTTCTCATTTCCTCCATGAGGGTACCCCTCTCCAAACCACACTTTCCCACTTCAGCAGAATGGCATTCCACTACACTGAAAAAATGAGCCTTTGCTGGACCAAACACATTTCCTCCCACTGATGCCAGAGAATGCTCTCCTCTGCTGCATATGCACCTGGGGCCAAGGGTCTCTGCATACAAACTCATTGGTTGGAGTTTTAGCCCCTGGGAGCTGTGGTGGATTTGGTTAGTTGATAATTTTGTTTTTTCCCATATGGTTGCATACCCTTTCAGCTTCTTCTGTCCTTTTTCTAGCTCCTTCGTGTGGGGTCCTTGTGTTCAGTCTGATTATTAGCTGTAAATATCCTCATCTGTACAAATATGCCTCTGGCAGAGCCTCTGAGGAGACATACATATCATGTTCCAGCCAGTAAGCACTACTTGACATCAGCTATAGTACTCGGGTTTAGTGGTTGCATATGGGGAGGAACCCTAGGTGAAGAAGTCTCTGGATGAACTTTTCTCCAATATCAGCTCCTCTATCTGTCCCTTTATTTCCTCCTGTAAGGGTTTTGTTCTCCATTCTAAGAAAGACTAAGGCATCCAGATTCTGGCATTTCTTCTCTTTGAGCTTTATAAGTTGTGTGAATTGTTTCTTGGGCTTTCAAGCTTTTTGGGTTAGTATCCCCTTATAAGTAAGTTCATACCATGAGTGTTCTTTTGTGACTGGGTTACATCACTCAGAATGATAACTTCAAGTTCCATCTATTTGTGTAGGAATTTCATAAAGTCATTGTTTTTTTTTTTTTTTTTTTTTTTTTTTTTTTTTTTTTTTTTTTTTTTTTGTCTTCAAAACAAGATTTATTTTTTTTTAACATGAAAATACATGGAAAATACATTGGTCTCTTATCTGTTACAAATAAGACTCAAATTATTAATCATAACAAGAAGTGTTTCTTGAGATATTTCCATCTACACAAAAGACTAACAGCTTATTATTTTTTTTAAAGATTTTAAACATTTTTTGTTTAAAATTATACATTTTTGTCAGTACTGTTTTTATAGACATTAAATTAAATTTTACATAAAACCATGTGAATATGTTTTGTAGTCAGTACTTGATTTTTTTCAAGGGCTTGACAGTATGCATTGAAAACGTACTAGTTGCAATAAGCGTAAAGTACATGCAAAACAAAACGCAATATGGAAATAGTCAAAGTCTTCTTGTTTTGTGAATATATGTATAGTTTTTGTTTTCTTTATTTCTTGGACTTCATACAGTCTGAGAGTTGTTTCTGGGGGAGTGCAAGCCTCTGGGGTTAGCATCCCACTATCAGTGACTGCATATTATGTCTGTTCTTTTGTGACTGGGTTATCTCACTCAGGATGATCTTCTCTAGATGCAGCCATTTTCTTAAGAATTTGGTTAAGTCATTGTTTCTGGTGGCTGAGTAGTATTCCATTGTGTATATGTACCACAATTTTTGTATCCATTCGTCTTCTGAAGGACATCTGGGTTCTTTCCAGCTTCTGGCTATTATAAATAGAGCCACTATGAACATTGTGGTGCATATATCTTTGTTGTGTATTAAAGTGTCTCTGGGGTATATGCCCAGAAGTGGAATAGCTGGGTCTTCAGGTAGTACTATATCCAATTTTCTGAGGTATCGCCAGACAGATTTCCAGAGTGGTTGTATTAGCTTGCAACCCCACCAACAGTGAAGAAGTGTTCCTATTTCTCCGCAGCCTCGCCAGCATCTGCTGTCATCTGAGTTTTGGATCTTGGCCAATCTGACTGGTGTGAGGTGGAATCTTAGGGTTGTTTTGATTTGCATTTCCCTGATGGCTAAGGATGTCGAGCACTTCCTCAGATGTTTCTCGGCCATTCGGTGTTCCTCAACTGAAAATGATTTGTTTAGCTCTGTACCCCATTTTTTAATAGGGTTATTTGATTCTCTGGTGTCTAGCTTTTTGAGTTCCTTGTACACCTTGGATATTAGGCCTCTATCTGATGTGGTGTTGGTAAAGATCTTTTCCTATTCTGTTGGTTGCCGTTTTGTTTTCTTGACGATGTCCTTAGCCTTACAGAAACTTTGCAATCTCATTAAGTCCCATTTGTTAATCTTTGACCTTAGAGCTTGAGCCATTGGTGTTTTGTTTAGGAAATTTTCTCCTGTGCCTATGTGTTCTAAGGTTTTCCCTACTTTCTCATCTAATAGTTCCAGTGTATCTGGTTTAATGTGGAGATCTTTAATCCACTTACACTTGAGCTTTGTACAAGGAGATAAGAACGGGTCTATTTTCATTCTTTTGCATGTTGAGTGCCAGTTGGACCAGCACCATTTGTTGAATAGGCTGTCCTTTTTCCATTGAATGTTTACTGCTCCTTTGTCAAAAATCAGGTGACCATATACATGAGGGCTCATTTCTGGATCTTCTATTCTATTCCATTGATCCACTTGCCTATTTCTGTACCAGTACCATGCAGTTTTCAGCACAATTGCCTTGTAATATAGCGTGAGGTCAGGGATAGTGATTCCCGCAGATGTTTTTTTGTTGTTGAGGATGGATTTCGCTATTCTAGGTCTTTTGTTATTGCATATGAAATTGCACATTGATCTTTCCAATTCCATGAAGGACTGGGTTGGAATTTTGATGGGGATTGCACTGAATCTGTAGGTTGCTTTTGGTAGGATGGCCATTTTTAAGATGTTGATCTTTCCAATCCATGAGCATGGGAGATCTTTCCATTTTCTGAGATCCTCCTCATTTCTTTCTTTAGAGGTTTGAAGTTCTTGTCATACAGGTCCTTTATTTCCTTAGTTAGAGTCACACCAAGGTATTTCATAGTTTTTGTAACTATTGTGAAGGGTACCTTTTCCCTAATTTCTTTCTCCACATGTTTGTCCTTTGAGTATAGGAAGGCTACTGATTTGTTTGAGTTAATTTTGTATCCGGCCACTTTGCTGAACTTGTTTATCAGCTGTAGGAGTTCTCTGGTGGAATTTTTGGGGTCACTCAAGTACACTATCATGTCATCGGCAAAGAGTGATGTTTTTATCTCTTCCTTTCCAATTTGTATCCCCTTGATCTCCTTTTGCTGTCTAATTGCTCCAGCCAGGACTTCCAGTACTATGTTGAATAGGTAGGGAGAGAGTGGGCAGCCTTGTCGAGTCCCTGATTTTAGTGGGATTGCTTCAAGTTTCTCGCCATTAAGTTTGATGTTGGCTGTTGGTTTGCTGTATATTGCTTTTATTATGTTTAAATATGGGCCTTGGATTCCTGTTCTTTCCAGGACTTTTAACATGAAGGGGTGTTGGATTTTGTGGAATGCTTCTCAGCATCTAGTGAGATGACCATGTGATTTTGGTCTTTAAGTTTGTTTATATGGTGGATTACATTGATGGATTTCCTTATGTTAAACCATCCCTGCATCCCAGGGATGAAGCCTACTTGGTCATGATGAATGATGGTTTTGATGTGTTCTTGGATTCGGTTTGCAAGGATTTTGTTGAGTATTTTTGCATCAATGTTCATAAGTGAGATTGGTCTGAAGTTCTCTTTCCTTGTAAGGTCTTTGTGTGGCTTAGGTACGAGGGTTATTGTAGCCTCAAAAAATGAGTTGGGTAATATTCCATCTGATTCTATCTTTTGGAATAGCTTGGCGAATATTGGTGTTATATCTCCAATAAATGTCTGATAAAATTCTACAATGAACCCGTCTGGACCTGGGCTTTTTTTGGTTGGGAGGCTTTTGATGACTTCTTCTATTTCTTTAGGTGTTATAGGTTTATTTAGATGGTTTACTTGGTCCTGATTTAACTTTGGGACCTTGTATCTGTCTAGGAATTCATCCATTTCCTCCAGATTTTCCAATTTTGTGGAGTATAAGTTTTTGTAGTAGAATCTGATGATTTCTTGAATTTCCTCAGTTTCAGTTGTTATGTCCCCACTTTCCTTTCTGATTTTGTTAATTTGGATACTCTCTCTTTGCCCTTTAGTTAGTCTGGCTAGGGGTTTATCAATCTTGTTGATTTTCTCAAAGAACCAACTCTTTGTTTTGTTGATTTTTTCAATGGTTTTTTTTGTTTCTATTTGGTCTATTTCTGCCCTAATTTTGATTATTTCTTGCCGTCTACTCTTTTTGGGTATATCTGCTTCCTTTTGTTCTAGTGCTTTTAGCTGTGCTGTCAGGTTGCTGATGTGAGCTCTCTCCAGTTTCTTCTTGGAAGCACTTAGGGAAATGAGTTTTCCTCTCAATACTGCTTTCATTGCATCCCATAGGTCTGGGTATGTTGTGTTTTCGTTTTCGTTGAATTCTAGAAAATCCTTAATTTCTTTCTTTATTTCTTCTTTGACCCTGCTATCCTTTAACAGAGTGTTGTTTAGTTTCCATGTGTATGTGGGCATTTTGTTGTCTTTGTTGTTGTTAAAAACCAGCCATAGACCATGGTGATCTGAGAGGATGCATGGGAGTATTTCAATCTTCTTATATCGATGAAGGCTCGTTCTGTGTCCAATTATGTGGTCAATTTTCGAGAAGGTGCCATGGGGTGGTGAGAAGAAGGTGTATTCTTTTACTTTAGGATAGTATGTTCTGTATATATCTATTAATTCTAGTTGGTTCAAAGTCTCTGCTAGGTTTGCAGTGTCCTTGTTCAGTTTCTGTTTCCCTGATCTATCCATTGGTGAGAGTGGGGTGTTAAAGTCTCCCACTATTATTGTGTGGGGTGAAATGTATTTTTTTGCTTTAGTAGAGTTTCTTTTATGAATGTGGGTGATTTTTTATTTGGAGCATATATGTTAAGGATTGAGAGTTCCTCCTGACAGATTTACCCGGTAATGAGTAAAAAGTGTCCTTCTTTATCTTTTTTGATAACTTTTGGTTGGAAATTTACTTTATTTGATATTAGAATAGCCACTCCAGCTTGCTTCTTGGAGCTGTTTGCTTGGAAGTTTTTTTCCCACCCTTTTACTCTGAGATAGTGTCTGTCTCTGTCTCTGAGATGAGTTTCCTGTATGCAGCAAAAGGCTGGGTTTTGTTTATGTATCCAGTCTGATAGTCTATGTCTCTTTATTGGGGAGTTGAGACCATTTATGTTAATAGATATCAAGGAATAATTGTTTCTGTTTCCTGCCATTTTTTCCTTTTTTGGGTTGAGTTGTGTCTGTGTTTTTTTCTTTAGTTTTCTTTTTTAGGAGTTTTCTTGTTTTTACTAGGCTGTATTTTCCCTCCTTGTATTGGGTTTTCCACCTATAATTCGTTGTAGTGCTGGGTTTGTGGTCAGATATTGTGTGAATTTTGATTTGTCTTGAAATATCTTTGTCTCTCCATCGATGGTGATTGATAGTTTTGCTGGGTATAGCAGCTTGGGCTGGCACTTGTGCTCTCTTAAGGAGTGCATGATGTCTGTCCAGGCTCTTCTGGCTTTCATAGTCTCTGTTGAGAAATCGGGTGTGAGTCTGATTGGTCTGCCTTTATATGTTACCTGACCTTTTTCCCTTACTGCTTTTAGTATTCTTTCTTTACTTTGGGCACTTGATGTTTTTACTATTATGTGTCGGGAGGTATTTCTTTTCTGGTCCAACCTATTTGGTGTTCTGAAGGCTTCTTTTATGCTCCTGGTTATCTCATTCTTGAGGGTAGGGAAGTTTTCTTCTATGATTTTGTTGAAGATATTTACTGTGCCTCTTAGTTGATACTCTTCTCCCTCTTCTATTCCTATTATCCTTAGGTTCGGTCTTCTCATTGTGTCTTGTATTTCCTGGACATTTTGGGTTAGGAGCTTTTTGTTTTTTGCATCTTCTCTGGCTGTTTTGTCTATGTTTGCAATGTTGTCTTCTGCCCCCGAGATTCTCTCCTCGATCTCTTGTAATCTGTTGGAAATGCTTGCTTCTGTGACTCCTGATTTCTTTTTTTGGTGTTCTGACTCTAGGGTTATCTCTTTTAGCGCTTTCTTTATTGTGTCAATTTCTGTTTTAATTTCCCTCTTCCATTCCTTTATTTCTTTTGTTCTGTTTTTGTCTCGTTCTTTGAGTTCTTTGAGTGTTTTTCTTGTTTCTTCTTTAAAAGCTTCTGAATCTTTTTGCTTTTCCTCCCTTTCTTGTTTAAGTAACTCTATCATTGTCTTGAGGCATGTTTTCAGGTCTGTGTCTTCTTTCTCTGGAGTGTTTGAAATTCCTATGTTTGCTACTATCTGAGAGCTGAGTTCTGGTGTTGCTAGATTGTCTTGGTTTCCTTGGGATATACTCTTTCTCTTTCCTCTTGCCATTTTGTTGTCAGTGATATGTTCTTGCCTTTCCCTTGTATCTGGTCTGTGTCCCTGGTACACTTTCCGTGTGCACTCCTCAGAGATCTCTCTACTCCCCAGCAGCCCAGGTTCCGGGTGGCAGCTGGGACAGGCTCTGCTCTGCGTCCTGAAGTCGCCCCCAGGTGGGAACAGACGTTCCTAAGATCTGTTCCTGGTCACAGATGCTTAGCCTCTCCGAGCCACCTTTCTGGCTGGCTGTTGGGCCAGGCCCTGCTCTGTGTCCTGAAGTCGTCTCCGGGTGGGAACAGAAGTTCCTAAGATCTGTTTCCGGTCACTGGATTGGGGAGGACAGGGCAGGTCAGGGCAGGGGGTGCCCTTTCCGTGTGCACTCTGCAGAGATCCCTCTGCTCCCCCGCAGCCTAGGTCTCCCACTCACCAGTTGCTCAGCCTGTACGAGCCGCCTTTCCGGCTGGTGGTTGGGCCAGGCTCTGCTCTGCGTACTGAAGTCTTCTCCGGGTGGGAACAGAAGTTCCTAAGATCTGTTCCAGGTCACAGTAGCTCAGCCTGTACGAGCCGCCTTTCCGGCTGGTGGTTGGGCCAGGCTCTGCTCTCAAAGTCATTGTTTTTAATAGCTGAAAATAATCCAGATATCCTTCAACAGAGGAATAGATACTGAAATTTTGAATTTCCAACTTCTGGCTATTATAAATAGGGTGGTTATAAACAGTGGAGCATGTGTTCTTGTTAGATGTTGGAGCTTCTTTTGGGTATATGTGCAGTAGTGGTATAGCTGGGTCCTCAGGTAGTACTATGTCCAATTTTCTGAGGAACCACCAGAATTTTTCAGAGTATTTGTTCCAGCTTACAACCCCACCAACAGTATAGAAGTTTTCCTCTTTCTCCACACCCTTGCCAGCATCTGCTACCACTTAAGTTTTTGATATTAGCCATTCTGACTGGTGTGAGGTGGAATCTCAGATCTCAGAATAGTTTTGATTTTCAATTCACTGATGACTAGGGGTAATGAGCATTTCATTAGGTGTTTCACATCCATTGAATATTCCTCAGTTGAGATTTTGTTGTTTATCTCTATACCCCATTTTTGATAGTATTATTTGATTCTATATATTTTGACAGTTGAAGTTTTCATCTTTTTTTTTCTTAAAACTTTATTGTTTTTGAAAAAAGAGGGATACATATACAGATTTTTAGAGGCATTTGGTATAAATCTATATGAATATTTTTGTCAGTACTTAATTCTTTTAGAGGTCTAACTTCAGTTCTTTGTATATATTGAACACTAGCCCTCTAGCAGATACAGGATTGGTAAAGATCTTTTTTTCCAGTCTGTTGGTTGCTGGTTTGTCTTTTTGTCTATAGATGTCTGTTATATCCACTTGGTTCATAATTTCTGTTAGTTTCACTGTGATTTGTTCAGTTTTTTTCTTCTATTATCTGTCCATTGATGAGAGTGAGGTGTTGAAATCTCTCACTATTATTGGTGTGATGCAATATATGCTTTGAGCTTTATTAGAGTTTCTTTTGTGAATGCAGTTGCTCTTGTATTTGGGAAATAGATGTTCAGGATTGAGATTTCATCCTGATACTTTTCCTTTGATGAGTAAAATTGTTTCTTGGTACCATTTGCATGGAATGTTTTTTCCCAATATTTTCCTCTAAGTTATTGCTGGCTTTATTACTGAGATGAGTTTCCTGTGTGAAGCAAAATTGTGGATCCTCTATATGTATCCAGTCTTATAGTCTATGTCTTTTTATTGGGGAGCTCAGTCCATCGATGTTAAGAGGTATTAATGAATAGAGATTTGTTTTTTCTGCTATCTTTTGTTGTTAGTGATAGAATTATGTTTGTGTGCTTTTCTTTTTTTGGGTTTGTTGCAAGAAGATTAAATTCTTGCTTTTCCTAGGGTGAAGTTTCCCTCTTTGTGGTGGAGTTTTCCACCTATTATCCTTTGTGGGGCTGGATTTGTGAACAGATACTGTGTAAATATAATTTTGTCCTGGGATATTTTGGTTTCTCAATCAATGGTAATTGAGAGTTTTGCTGGATATAGTTACCAGAGCTGACACTTGTGTTCTCTGGGGTCTGTATGACATAAGTCCTGGAGCTTCTAGCTTTCATAGTATTTGTTGAAAGGACTGGTATAATTCTGATTTTTCTGCCTTTACATGTTACTTGTACATGTTCTTTTTCCCTTACTGCTTTTTGTGTTTTTTTCTTTGTTTTGAACATTTGTTGTTTTGACTGTTTTGTGTCAAGAAGAATTTCTTTTCTGGTCCAATCTATTTGGAAATCTGTAGGCTTCTTGTATTGACTTCTTGAATAGGGAACTTTTCCTCAATAATTTTGTTGTAGATATTTACTCGGCCTTTTAGTTAGAAATCTTTGCTCTCTTCTATACCCATTATCGTTAGGTTTGTTCTTCTCATTGTGTCCTGGATTTCCTGGATGTTTTAGGTTAGAATTTGTTTTTATTTTTGCATTTTTTCTGACTGTTGTGTCAATGATTTCTATGGTGTCTTCTACTCCTGAGATTCTCTTTTCCATCTTCTTGTATTCTGTTTTGGATACTTGCATCTATGATTCCCGATGACTTGCCCTAGGTTTTCTAACTTCAGGGTTGTCTCCTTTTGTAATTTTTTATTGTTTCTGTTTCTGTTTTCAATTGTTTCACATGTTTGGTTGTGTTTTCCTTTAGCTCTTTAAGTAATTTTTGTGGATTTTGTTTGTTTGTTTCCTTTTTAAGGGCTTCAACTTCTTTGTGTGTGTTCTCCTGGCTTCCCTGTACTCATTTAGTGTGTTATTTATGCACCTCTTGAGGATCTCCATCATCTTCATGAAGCATGATTTTAAGTCTAAATCTTGTTTTTCTCATGAGTTGGGATATCCACTATTTACTGTGGTGGAAGAACTGGGCTCTGATGTTGCCAGGTTGTCTTTTTTCATTTCTTAGACTCTTGCAATTGCCCCTTGCTATCTTGTTATTTGTGCTGCTGGGTGATCTTGTTGTCTCTGACTAGAGCTTGTCTCTCCTGTGGGTCTGTTTGCTCATGGTCTCTGGAGGGAGATTGCTCCTGTGTTCGGATCTCTGGATAGGCGGTGAGTTCAGCTGGTGGTGTTTAGTCCTGACATAACTGGGCCGGGTCTGGCCTTGGGCAGGATGTGTCTGTTCCCAGGCAGTATGGCTATCTGGGCACTGAGAGTCCTGGGCGTCCTCCCTCAGATAGGCAGTGTGCAGGAGATGTGGACTCGCCCCTGTGCTCAGGAGTGACAGCCCTCCTGTGACACTTCTGGGCACCCAGCAACCTGTGGGCAGGCTGCCAGTTTTGATGAAACTGGCCTGAGTGTGGCTTTAGGCAGAAAGTGTCTGTTCCCAGTCAGCACTGATACCTAGGGCCTGAGCATTCTGAGTGGCCCTTCCTGGAAAGATAGTGGGGAGGAGGTACTGACTCACATCTGGGCTCATGAGTGAGAACCTTCCTGCAGCTCTTCTGGATTTCCAGCAACTTGTCTGCAGGCTGCCAGTCCTGATGAAACTGAGCAGGGTCTGGTAAACTTTTAAAAGTGATCAGAGGGGTTATACATCTCCACCCAAGTTTCATACATATTAGTTCTCACTCTTTTCAAATTAAGGAATCATTTTACAACTTAAATTATGCAACTGACTGATTCAAAATTCTCCAATATTGAACAATATAACCTCTTCATCAAATGCTTACAAATATAACCTCAATCAATAGTTGATTACTACTAAATTCTATGACAGCTGAAAATGTTTCTCCATTATGTTTCCATTATCGGCCTGACAAGCTACCTCTGCGATTAAACTGAGATTTTATCAAGGCCATGTCTGTGTGCACGCATCTGATTCAGAGTTCGAGGGTGAGAAACAAGATCACAGAGAGTAGTATAATGATTCAGTGCTAATTAATGCTTTGGATGAGAATTTCTGGTGATACTGTTAATCCATGATAGACAATTCCAATGTCCTCAACAGAATACTCTTATTCTTATTGGTGATATCCTTGTTTAGCTGAACTCATAGCAAAATATTTTGTTCCATGATTAATTTAATTAAAATATATTCTTCAAACTAAAAGAACTATCTTTTAGTTGCTTTCTATAACTTCCCCTACTTTACTCTTTGTAAGAAATTAAAAGAAACATAAAATTTCCTCCATATTTTCTATTATGCATACTGGAGATTCATATGAAAAGGTAAGATTCCCCTTACAGGACAATCAATATTAAGTAAAATAACTCATTAATGACAAAAGAATGAATGTCCATCTCTCATAGCACAATACCTTATTACTGAAAAGACAGAAAGATTAAAATGAACCGATTAATGTAGGGACAGATGGAAAAGCAGGAACTGAAGAAAAAAAAATATTCAGAGAAGGCCTCACCTAGGGATCCACCCATATGCAACTTCCAAGCCCAAGTACTATTGCTGTTGCCAAAAAGTGCTTATTCACAGGAACAAGATATGGATGGCTCCTTGGCGACTCTACCAGAGCCATACCGATATAGTTGAGGATTCTTGCAGGTAACCATTGGACTGAACACAAGGTCCCCAATGAAGGACCCAGAGAAAGAATTCAGGAGCTGAAAGGGTCTGCAACCCCATGGGAAGAACAATATAAACCCTCCAGAATTCCCAGGGACTAAAACACCAACCAGTGAGAACACCTGGAGAGACCCATGGCTTCAGTTGCATATGTAGCAGAGAATAACATTGCTTGGCATCAATGGGAGAAAATGCTTTTGGTCCAGTGAAGGTGCGTTTTCCCAGTGTAGAGGAATGCCAAGGAGCTGAGTTGGAGAAGGTGTTTGGGAGAGGGGGCACCTTCATGGAAGCAAGTGGAGGGCTGGGGGATGTGAGCCAGGTGGAGAGAATAAGATAATATTTGAAGTTTAAAAACAGAGAATATCCAAGAAAAAAAGAAAAACAACTTATTTACTGCTTATTGATATTATTATCACCACCTTAATTTTTTTTAACTTCCAAAGATAAGAACATAATCTTCTAAGATGTTAACATTATATAAATGCATAAAACAAAACATTTCCTAGCCAACGCAGACACACAGTTTGTATATGTTTCTTCACAGAAAAGAACGGCAATGAATTTGGTAGCTCAAAGAGGATGACTTATAAATTAAGGTGTCTATTCATCAATGACTCTCAAAGCTTTTCTGCTCCACCACTTTGAACTTAATCTCCTGCTCCTTTTGTGGTGAGTCTACACTATAACATTATTTATGTGTAGGGCATTTTAGTATTTGACTTCTACCATTAGATTTGCTAGGCAGATTTGTTTCAAATTTCACATATATCACAATCCTGCTTGTGGAGTAATCACGGAATTTAAATTTAAGAACTAGAATTTCTTTTAAAACAGCAACTCTAATAAAAAAGCTACACAAGTTCTCACCACGTATATGTTGTGATCACAAGCACAAATAGTTGATGGAGCTTTCTGAGAATAATTTAGGTTATGTTGGACACATTAAACTCACAAGTGTTCATGAAATCCGAGTATACCTTCCAGAGCAATCAGACATATGTCATGATAGACATCAAGGATGAAACTGAAAGAAAGAACTTGGCATTTTCATGTAAGCATTTTCTTTTCATAACCTAGTACATATTTACAGACTAAACTCTCTTATTTAAGTGTATGAATACAGTTATTACTGCAAATATTACAATTCAAATGTCATCAACTGACTCTACCTTCAAGTATGAAATGCTATGAGATATCCCATAATACTTGCATGGACAAATGACAGCGTGGGCATAAGGTTCTAAGTCAACTATGCTTTCATGGACCCACTTTATTATAGAAACTGGATAAATGTAAGATTATTTCCAATGATATGTTCCAATCATCTTAAAATGTATTATACCAGAAATAACTTTGCTACCTTTGACATTAATTGTATAATTTTTCCCATGAGGAGCATTCAACTTCTCAATCACCCATCAATCAGTACCGATGTGTCCACACAACTAATTTATACTGTAAAGTATATCAGATCATGTATTCATTATTGACTGATTTGCAGGCTAACAATCTATAGCTGACATCATGAAAATATTTTCTTACTGTCACTGTGGTATTAAACACTAGAGAATATAAAAGAAATAAATATGGATATATTCATAGAAAAACATGAACATAACTGAGTGGAATCACAGAATCATATGGTTAAAATGTAAAGCTTTTGTCAAGTCCTGATATTATATGTTACAAATTATGTACCCCTGGTTTCTTCTAAACAATCAGACTGAAATAAGAGAAGTCTAAATTTGAAAGTATTGTGGGTGCAAAATACATCTTCTCCTGAAAAGAAATAGGCAAGCAAATATTCTGAGCCAAGAGAAGAATTGCAGTCTAGAACATGAATTTGCATTGCCTCATTAACTTATTCAGATCTGCAGTGTCATCAAGGTAAGAGTTACAGAAAATAAAAAGTTAAATTATAGAATGTACTCCATAGATGGATAGAGATAGAAGCTAGGTGTGGAGCAGCAGAGCAGGTAACATTGGCTACAAAATTCATTTGCTATGTGATGATGTTTTTAGGAGTTTGATTGACAGGAGCTCACAGTCTTCTAAGAATACATAACAATCTTTGACATGAGCAGAAAGGGGATTTTAGATTAGACACAGAAGGGCTAGTAAGTGAAAATTAAGAAAAAATAAAGATCACATTTTTTTTTCGGTTCATCCCTCTAGTCTGTTTCAAGCAATAGTGGGTATACATGAAGTGATTGAAGGAAAGTAAGAGAAGGATAAAATTATTTAATTATATCTTAATATCAAAATGTATGGATATTTTTTAAAAGAAATAAGAAGCATGAAAGGAAATATTTTTTTGGGAATCATCTTTGGAAGCTAGAGAGGAAGTAGAAGGTGGATGCATTCAAGATCATGTATATATATATATATATATATATATATATATATATATATATATATATGTGTGTGTGTGTGTGTGTGTGTGTGTGTGTGTGTGTGTGTGTGTATGTGTGTATGTGTGTGTGTGTGTTTGTGTGTGTGTGTTTGTGTGTGTGTACTATGTATGTGTAATATCCAACTATCTATATTGATCTATATATATCTATATCCATCTCATCTGTCTCTATCTATATATCTATATCTGTATATAGATAAAGATATATGTAGAGATATATAACCATTATTAATACAAATTGGAAAAATAAGAGGGAAAAAGCTTGTCATAATTTGGCTCTGTATGTGCAGTGTTTTATCTCTCTACACTCAACTATTTTAAAGCAGTAAGTGATTTACATATTCTTTAGCATGGTGTGACTTTATTCCCATTTGTAGAAACCCCAGTTTCACGTGGTAGAGAATTGCATCTGATCTAGATTGTGATATCTGAATTTGATCACTATGCCATAAATATCTAACACCCACATAATCATTACTCAATGGAAGCCATTTGAAAATCGACAAAGTTTTCTTGTTCTTTCCTGAAAGTTTTGCTTAAATGTGTTGCCTCTGTTATTTTCCTGTACCCAACAAACTCTACATTTAGTATAGCCATAAACCATTATTTAAGAGAAAAAAAAAACTGTATTATTGCCAACTTTCTTTCTTTCTTTCTTTCTTTTTTACTTTCCTTGAGCTTTAGTGAACTATTGAGTCCAAAAGTACACTTAGAAGGCATACGTACTATTTTCATGCCACTGTAGCCCCTCATGCTTAAAGAAAGGAGGAGTGCAGTGTTTGTTTCTTCTATTAGAAGGAGGAGCTCATGTATTTCTGTGAGTAGTAGACTTCAGGCTAAGTTACAATTTAGAATTTCCTACTGAGTTAATAGCAGGTAGCTAAAGTTCAGAAGAGTAACAGCAATTACTTCTCCCAAGAACAAGAACAGAGAATTGTCTGGATAGTATGTGCATGGGAATTACTCATAAACATCCTTTCTTTGTGTTTCTAAATACATACAATTTAATGTTTCTTCTCCTAAAATAACCAAATACATGACACACTCAGACAATTTGAACATTTTAAGTTGTTTTCCACTTTATATGTCTCTTATTTTCTCTAGGGAAAATTTGCTAATATCATACAATTATACTTTCTGTTCATTAATCTCAGCATTTTACCAGATAATGGTTTTTGTTCCCAACAGAACTGCACCACCAACAAAAGAATCAGAGTGTGATGGTTCAGATATTATGTGACTAATGTTTCAGTTTTTTTTTCAAATTTGGGATTTTTATTGTCATTCTTAAGCCGTTGTTTTTTAACCTTCTTTTTATTTTTGCATTTTATTAAATATTTTATGTATTTACATTTCAAATGCTATCCCTTTTTCTGTTTCCCCTTCTCCCATTCCCCTTCCTGCTGCTTCAGTGAGGTTGCTCTTCCTCCCACCAACCCACCTCCACCTCACCACCCTGTCGTTTCCCTATACTGGGGAAATGAGCCTTCACAGGACCAAGAGCTTTTCCTCCAATTGATGCCAAATAATGCTATCCTCTGCTATATATGTGTCTGAAGCCATGGATCTCTTCATGTGTGCTCATTGGTTGGTGTTTTAGTCACTGGGAGCTCTGAGGGGAACTGGATGATTGATATTGTTCTTCACAATCATGATTTTATCCTCCAGCAACAATTTTGTGATACTAAGACATTAATAATTTTAAATGTCATTTAGACAGAACATTTCCATATAATTTCAACACCTAGCTTTAAAAAAAGAGTGGAAAATATATTTCTCTGTTCAGTTATTTATTTAACTTTTTTCTTGGGGGTTTACTTTTATTGGTAGTTGATTTGATAAGAACTTTGCATGTTTTACACACTTGATTCTCTATCATGTATATATTACATAGTGTTTTTTTGACATATTGCAGGATAATTTTTCAATTGATTAACACTTTGGCTATACTAAAAAACTATTTTTAATTTCATGAAATAACCCCTTGTTTATTGTAAACCTTTTTTTCTGAATGCATGATGTAATGCAGAGATTTACACCCAACCAATGGACTGAAGTTAGAGCCCAACCTGCTTGTGGTTGATTTAGGGAAAGGGTGAGAGAAGCTGAGGAGGACAGTGACCCCACAGGAAGACCAGCAGTCTTAACTAACCCTGACTTGAGATGGCTCAGACACAGAGCCACCCATCACACAGCATCAAGGAGCTTTTCTGAGGCCCCTGACACAAATGGAGCAGAAGGATATATGGTTTCTTCTCTGTGAGAAAAGATTTCTGTAACCCTCAAAAGACTTGAGGTCTCATGAAATGGTGATCCCTGTTGGGGGTAGGGAGGGGACATCCTCTTGGTGACAGGAGGGAGGAGTGCTGGAATGAGGAACTGTATGGGGGCAGACTGGGAGTATGATTAGATTATAAAAAACAAAAGAAAGGAAAAAGTTCTTATCTGAATCTACATCCTTACATGCATGCTTTCTCACTGTTTTTCTAATGTCTCCCAAAACTTTAAGTTTCAGTGCAAACATTGTTGTCTGTGATCAATTTGGAACTGATTTTTCTGTAAGATGAGAGAGCAAAACAATGTTTCATTCTTCAACTTGTAGATTTCCAGGTTTCCATACACCCTGAGTTTTAAGGATGCTGGGGTTTTTTTGTTTGTTTGTTTGTTTTTGTTTTTCTCCAGTGTATGGCATCAAGGTCAACAATCAGGTGGCTGTATCTACATAGGTTTATACCAGTGCTGCCATTTCTATCCCATTGATCAATGTGTCTGTTTTAAGTCAGTATTAGTGTTTTCACAATTATAAATCAGTAATGTAATGTTTTGTTTCTTATTGTCATATTTCTGGCAGTACTACTATTGTTCAGAATTGCTCAGCTATCCTCGTCCTGTGTATATGTGTAAATTTTGAGATACAGATTCATTTCAAGTGATGAATCACAATATTTTGATTGTAATTGCAGTGAATTATTAAATTCCTTCAGGCAGAATGTCCATTGACACAGTATTAGTCCTACTATTTCATATGCATCAAAGGACTTGTTGTCTTCGAATATATTATTAAATTATTTTCTCCAGTTTTAAAGATTCTATTGTGCAGGTCTTACATTTCCTTGAATAGGGTTATTAGACATTTATATATATTGATGATTATAGTGATGATAATTGAAGGCAACACCCTGTGAACATTACTTACATACTTTTAACACAAAGGGGTATTGAATTTTGTCAAATGCTTTCTCAGTATCTAGTCAGATGACCATGTGCTTTTTTTTTTTCTTTGAGTTTGTTTATATGGTGGATTACATTAGTGGATTTCCGTATATTAAACCATCCCTGAATCCCAGGGATGAAGCCTACTTGATCAAGGTGAATGATCGCTTTAGATGTGTTCCCGCATTAGGTCTGCAAGGATATTGTTTAGTATTTTTACATCAATGTTCACAAGTTTGATTGGTCTGAAGTTCTCTTTTCTTGTAGGGTCTTTGTGTGGTTTATGAACAAGGGTTATTTTGGTCTCGAAAGATGAGTTAGGCAGTATTCCATCTGACTCTATTTTGTAGAATAGTTCTACAGATATTTATTGACCAAATAGTATTGGTATTTGGTCATCAATAAATATCTGATAGAATTCCGCACTGAACCCATCTGGACCTGGACTTTTTGTGGTTGGGAGGATTTTGATGACTGCCTCTATTTCTTCAGGTGTTATGAGATTATTTAGATCATTTACCTTCTCCTGGTTTAACTTTAGTATGTGGTATTTGTCTAGTAATTCATCCATTTCCTCCAGATATTCCAGCTTTGTAGTAGGATCTGATGATTTCTTGAATTTCCCAAGTTTCAGTTGTTATGTCCCCACTTTCCATGCTAATTTATTTAATTTGAATACTTTCACTTTGTCCTATTGTTAGTCTGGCTAGGGGTTTATCAATCTTGTTGATTTTCTCAAAGAACCAGCTCTTGGTTTTGTTGATACTTTGAATGGTTCTTTTTGTTTCTATTTGGTCAATTTTTGCTGTAAGTTTGATTAGTTATTGCCTACTCCTTTTGGGTGTATCTGTTTCCTTTTGCTCCAGAGCTTTCAACTGTGCTGTGAAGTTGCTAATATATGTTCTCTCCAGTTTCTTTTTGGAAGCACTCAGAGCTATGCATTTTCTTATCAGTAATGCTTTCATTGCATTTCATAGGTTTTGTTATGTTGTGTTTTCATTTTCATTAAATTCTAGAAAATTCTTAATTTCTTTCTTTATTTCTTCTTTGACTATGCTATTGTTTAAGAAAGCATTGTTTAGTTTCCATGTGTATATGGGCTTTTTATTGTCTTTCTTGTTAGGAAAAACCAGCCTTAGTCCATGATGATCTGATACGATTCATGGGAGTATTTCAATATTTTTATGTCTATTAAGGCTTCTCCAGCTGTCAGAGAATTATAATTTGTAGTAGTCTTGTGTTGTGTTCCCATCCAGCTGGAGAAATTTTCATTTTTATTTTTTATTTTGTTTAAAATTATCCTCTTTCCCTGTCCACTTGCTTTCTTGAAGGTGCTCCCTCTTCCAATTACCCTCTCCCACCACAGGTCTTTGGCATTCCCCTAAATTGAGAAAATGATCTTTCACTGGACCAAAGGCCTCTTCTCCCATTGATGCCAGACAATGCTGTCCTATGCTACATACACAATGATCCATGTGTCTCTACATGTGTGCTCATTAGTTGGTGTTTTAATCCCTGGGAGTTCTGGAGGGTTTGATTGGCTGATAATATTGTTCTTCCCAACAACATTATCTTGCTGTCATCAGGATCCTGTCAATAAGCACTTCTTGGCATCAGCAATAGTGACTGGGTTTGGTGGATGCATATGGGATGGATCTTCAGGTGGGGCAGTCTCTGGATGGCCTTTCTTTCAGTCCCTGCTTGAAACTTTGTCTCCATATTTCCTCCTGTGAATATTTTGTTCTCCCTTCTAAGAGGTACTGAAGAATCATCACTTTACTTTTCCTTCTTTGTAAGCTTCATATGGTGTAAGAAGTAAAGATAATGCAGACTACTGCACATAATTGGATTATGAAGGAAGGATGCGAGTTTGCAATGCTTTAGCATAGTAAAAGTCCCTAACCTGGGTGTTACAACAGAAGATCTTAAAAAGTACTTAATACTCTTGAGTGACCTTATCATTCCCGAGTCTAATATAATGCATGAGGAATGGGTTTAATAGTCCTTTTAAGTCCTCTTGAGTAGTTAAGATTGAGACTCAGTGTTTTTAATTGACCATATTTCAATCATAATACTTTTATTTTTGTGGGTTAATGGAAATCACTAACAAAATATTGGCTCATTAATAAATAAAATTAAATGCAGCCACCAAACACAAGCACTATTGCTGTTGCCAAGAAGTGTTTACTGGCAGGAACCAGATATGGATGCCTCATTAGAGGCTTTGCCAGAACCATACAGAAACAGTTGAGGATGCTTGCAGCTAACCATCAGACTGAACATGAGGTCCCCACTGTAGGAGCTAGATAAGGAGGGGAGGAGCTGAAAAGGTTTGCAATCCCATGGGTAGAACAATAACTTCAATCAGCCAAACCTCCCAGATTTCCCAGGGATTCAAACACCAACCAGTGAGTACACAGGGAGAGACTCATGGCTCAGCAGAATATATAGCAGAGGATCACACTGTCTAGCATCAATAGAAGAAGCCTATGGCCCTGTGAAGGCTCATTTCCCCAGTGCAGGGGAATGCCAGGGTGATGAGGTAGAATTGGGTGGGTTAGAGTGCAGCATATTCATGGAAGCAAAGGGAAAGAGAGAAGGGGATGTGAGACTGAGGAGATGACATTTGAAATGTAAATGCATAAAACTTCCAATTCAAGAGATTTTTAAAAGGTTGTGAAACTGTCAATTTTATTTTATAAACATTACATAGATGCAGCTGTCAATAAAACAAATCAGCATTCTAAGTCCTTTATCTGATTATTACCATATATGATTAAAAATAATTTGAGATTCACAAACTAGTTCTCCTCAGTTTTGTATCATCTAAATGTGTGAAGACACCCCAAGATTCAATGGTAATTAATACTCAGTTTTGGACAAATATTGTCATACATTTATGCTCATATCAATATAAACATTTAAACATTTGTAAAATCATACAATATTTTAAGTAAAAAAATATAAAAATAAAGTATAATTATTTTAGCATAAAATTCAAATACCAAATAATCAATAAACCACCAATATAAATTACACACTCACTGATAAGATAAGGGGATACTACCCCCAGAGAGCTCTGAATACCAAACAAAGTATTCACAGACATAATAAAGCTAAAAATGAAAAAGCCAATATGGGGATACCTCAATCTTTCTTAGAAGGTAGAACAAAACACTCACGGGAGGAAATAAAAGTTCAAATAGAGGAACAGGGATTAAAGAAAAGATCACACAGAAGCCACGTCACCTGGTGATCCACCACATATGCAGCCACCAAATCCAAGCAATATTGCTGTTCCCAAGAAGTACTTACTGGATGGAACCAGATAGAGTTGCCTCCCCAGGGACTATGTTAGTGTCATATAGATACAGTTGAGAATCCTTGCAGTTAACCATCAGTCTGAACTCAGGGATTCCAATGAGGTTCCTAAAGAAAGGACACCAGTGGCTCATGCTCTAAGGTCAAAGATTGATAAATGGGACTTAATGAGATTGCAAAGTTTCTGTAAGGCTAAGGACACTGTCAAGAAAACAAAAAAGCAGCCAACAGAGTGAGAGAAGATCTTTACCAACCCCACATCAAATAGAGGCCTGATATCCAAGGTATACAAAGAACTCAAGAAGCTAGACACCAGAGAATCAAATAACCCTATTAAAAATGCGGTACAGAGCTAAACAAAAAGTTCTTAATTGAGGAATATCGAATGGCTGAGAAGCATCTAAGGAAATGCTCAACATCATTAGCCATCAGGGAAATGCAAATCAAAACAACCCTGAGATTCCACCTCACACCAGTCAGATTGGCCAAGGTCAAAAATTCAGAAGAGAGCAGATACTGGCAAGGATGTGGAGAAAGAGGAACACTTCTCCACTGTTGGTGGGGTTGTAAACTGGTATAACCACTCTGAAAATCAGTCTGGCGATTCCTCAGAAAATTGGACATAGTACTACCTGAATACCCAGTTATTCCACTTCTGGGCATTTACCCCAGAGAAGCTCCAACATACAACAAAGACATGTGCACCACAATGTTCATAGCATCCTTATTTATAATAGCTAGAAGCTGGAAAGAACCCAGAAGTCCTTCAGTAGATGAATGGATACAGAAATTGTGGTACATTTCCACAATGAAGTACTACTTAGCTATCAGAAACAATGACCTTATGAAATTTTTAAGAGAATGGTTGCATGTAGAGAATATCATCCTGAGTCGATAACCCATTCACAAAAGAACAGACATAATATGCAGTCACTGATAATTGGATACTAACCCTAGAAAACGCTGAACACCCCAGGAACAACTCACAGACTGTGTGAAGTTCAACAAAAGAAAAAGAAAAGAAAAAAAAACTATATGTTTCCTCCTTACACACCAAGAAAACATTGACTACTTTCAGGTTACTTCCTGTTTTACATGTACTTTATGCTCATTGTAACTAGTAAGATCTTAATGCAGACTATCAAACCTTAAAAAAAATAAAAGCCAAGCAATGACAAAAATGTATTTGTATACTTCTGTTCAAAAATGATTAAAATTTCTACACTTATCTTTATTTTTTAAAATAAAGTTCTTCGAGGAAAAAAACATGAAAGAACCTAGAGAGCTGAAAGTGGTTACAACCTCATAGGAAAATAACATTATCAACCAAACAAACCCTCCAAAGCTCCCATGGACTAAAACACCAACCTCTGTGCACACATTCAAAGACTTATTGATCCAGTTGTATATGTATCTGAAAGTAGCAGTGTCCAGCATCAAAGTGAGAAGAGGTTTCTGTTCCAGGGAGGGCATGTTTTCCCAATGTATGAGATGGCAAGGCAATGGGGAGGAGAAGGTGGTTAGGAGGGAGTGTGCCTTTGTGAAGGCAAATGGAGGGGGGTGATGGGAGTGTGGCACGAAAAGAGATAACATCTTAGATGTAATTACAGATGATTGAATTAAAAAAAAAGATTTTTTTTGGTATCTTAACCTGTTGTTCTCTTTCCCTATCTGATGAAAATGAATGTCCTTTGTGATCTCATATCATATCAATATCTCTTAAAGAAATATTTATTCTTCAATCATACTTAAACTGTTTATCTTGGTTCACATCAAAAATTAGCTCCAAACATGTTGTAACTTCAAATATTATAGTGTTGAATTTTAACTTAATCACGTTGAAGACAATTAATAATAATATTTCTGAAAAGAAGCAATTCTAAATAATGGTGAGTTTTCATTTCCGTAAAGATTGGGAAGCAAATGAAAGTTGTGTGTAAAAAGCTTAAAGTTTTGGATAAGACATCTTGCTTTAATGATCTCCTGAAAATATGATAAATAGTTTTTTAAATGTATATTCTAAAAGAATGACAGCTTAAGAATGAAATAAGATCCATGATGTACAACTAATAACAATTGAAGCCTATAAAATATATGTGTGTATGTATGTATACACATGACCCATACCATGTAGGTCAGTATAATTTTTCAATACAAAAAAAAAAATAAAACCAAAGGATGACATTATTTTACTGGTGTAATATGGACTTGTCTTACATCTTGCATAATATAAACAACCCTCCCTTATGGAAAAATAAGATAGTTCTCAAATAAAGCATTAAGAATGTTTTTAATTAATTTTAATATAACTGTACTAACTTCTTTTATCAGTTGGGAAATTTTGTTCAGTTCTTAAATTCACTTCCCTTCTGGCTGCATCTTTTATTCTATTTTTTACCTTTTTGTTGTTTGTTTCATTTTTGTTTGTTTGGTTTTGGTTTTTTGCCTGATACAAGAATTTTGGCTGACTTTTTAAAGTATAATTTTGATTATTAAAATGCATATTGGTTAAAAAAAAAGACTAAAATTGCTAAATTGGATAATTTTAAACATAATAAAAAATAAAAATGAAAAAATTCTCCAGCTGTCAGTGAATTATAATTTGTAGTAGTCTTGTGTTGGCTCAGATCTCACATAAAAGAGGCCAAACAAGCATTTTGACGACATGCCGTTTCAGTCAGTGTGATATAAATTTCAGTTCCTTTGATTAATGAATACATCCTCAGCTCTCAGGTCTTACCTATTTGTTCCGAAGGCATAGAATCCCTCCGACTTAACTGGCTTAAACACACTTCTTGACTTATTTAATTAGCTTCTCTGGAGCTGCTAATAACCATACAGCCTTGACCAGGAACCATGTAATTATCTTGACATTAATTTTCACCCTGGGATATCTTATTCTTGAGGTCATCATTTCTCCACTTCAGTTTCTGGCTAGGAAGTTTTCAACACTAGTAAAAACAGTATGGAAAGATGTTCATGACTATTATAGCTTAAGATTTTCCAAGAAAAACTGCTTTAGATTTTACTCTTATGCAAAGAGCAACTATATGCTCCCCATTATTCATTAATTCCAGTGAGCAATTGATAAATAAAAGTGAGGCAAAATTCTGACCATCTTAAGCCTAATCAATACCAGCGTGTATATATCTATGCATAGTAATACTTCAGTCTTGTTTCTTTGCCATTTTGTTTTGATGATACATATTTGGCTCATTTTTTATTACCAACAAGTAAAAATGTGTCAGTAATTAAATTGAAATATTTATTAATCGAAATTTACATATTTATATGTAATATATATGCATACACATGTGTATCAATTGTGTAATATATATATGCATACATATGTATGTATGCATACATACATACATATGCATGTACATACATGTATTTATTTATGTATATATATTACACAATTGATACACATGTGTAATCTCACTGAAAATTTTCCATTGCCACTTTCCATTTGTCTGGAATTCTTGGTCATGCACTGATACATCCTAGAAATTCTTCAACTTTCTGTAGCCTCAAGTCTGATGTTTTTCTGCCTTCAATATTTCTTGACTCAGCCTCTCATTCTGTCACATATGATATGATTTTCAACTACTGGAATCACCCTACATGCTCTCTTCTCTTAGTTCCTTTTCCCTCTTTTAAATGTCCCTCATCGCCTCATCTCTCCCTTATTCCCCTTTAATAAAAATTTTACATATTTTTTTCTTGACTCCAACAGGGTAACATTTGGCATCAATGAGAAGCATACTTTAAATTCAAAAATACTCTTCAACCTGACACTGCTTTTCCCTTCTGAAAGAATCCCAACAAATTTTCAAACAATTCAAAGTCAATGCTTCTCATCTTAAGGTTTATGTTCTCTTATTAGTATATATTTCTTCTGACAATGTTAAATGCATATGGCAACAAAATATGACAATTATTTAAAGCAAAAGAATCACCATTATTTTCTCTTAATAAGGGAATCAATAAGTTGTTTGAGAAGACACTAAAAAAACAAGTAATAAAATCTTCGCTGTTTATGACAAACACTGAAATAATTACTCATTGATTTTTCTGTGAAATAGTATGTTTTGGTACACCATATAAATGATGAAATTCATGTTATATTTTTCAACAATCCTTATGGAACAGAGATAAAGGCTAATTAATTAAAATATTTTATAGCAGTTTTAAAACATGAAATGATCATATTGAAATCAAAATGAATCTAATAAAGTGAGAAAAATCATGACCTGTAGCTGGATAAGTCATTTATTTGCTTCAGGTTTCATTTTCCATAAACTAATGAAAGAGTAAAATTGTTTCAAAGCTAAATATTTCCTGATTCTTATGTCATTTACCATAAGAACTCCTTGATATATTTTTATAAAAGTAATAGATTTAGTGTAAATCAGCCTGAACTTAAATCTGAGAACATCTCATTTTCATGGATAACATAAACAATTACAAAAATATCAAGAGTTTACTTCAATATATATCCATTTATATCAATATACACCCAAAGTTTACAATCTTTTGGTTCTGGTTTGGAGATATTTTCTGAAAATTAACATCTCTCTATACTTAACATATGCCAAAGTCATGTGCAAAATGTTGGTTCTGAATACATTCATCTACATTATTGAAGACTTTCGTGATATGAAAATGATGATATTGATGACTTTGAATTACATTACAAACAATAATGAGTCAATGCATAGGTAGGACCTGAAATAATGCTCTAAATAATAAAGTTGATGAATATATTAATGTTCCAAACATTATGTAGACCATTCAATAAACTTCAACTACACAATTATATTAAAATTGTTCTTTACTTAACTTCCAGATCCAACTGAGTGTTACTTCCACTATTGCAACTAATAAATTATGCATGGGCTCAGATCACCTCCAGTAGAAAGACAGGGCATCAAATGAGAGATGGGCTGGCCATCCAAAATCAAAACTCTGACCCACAGTTGTTCTGTTTGAAAGAACTGCAGGAACAAAAGTGAAGAAAGACCTGAGGAAAGGAAGACCAGAAAAATGCCCAAGGTGATATTCAGCTCAAGGGGAAGCCCAAGTTCTGGCTCCATTACTGATGCTATGGAGTACTCACAAAAAGGGACCTGTCATGACTGCCCTCTGAAAGACCCAACAAGCAGCTGAAAAAGTCAAATGCAGGTAAATGCCCCAACCAATAAACAGAAGCTGTTGTCCCCTGTGGCCAAATAAGGATAAAGCTGCAAAAAGCTGAGGAGGAGGGTAATTAGGAGGAGCAGCAGTCTCAATTAACCTGAACCTGAGATCTCTTACACACTGGACAAGCAACCAGGCTGCTTACACAAGCTGATATGGGGCCTCCAACACGTAAGAAGGATTTGTTGAGTATGGGTTCAGTCAGAGAAGATGTACCTAAACCTCAAAAGACTAAAGGCCCCCAGGGAGCTCAGAGGTCTGGTGGAGTAAGGAGAGGAGAGATCTAGACATCCTCCTGAAGACAAGGTTTGGGAAGGAGATATGGGATAGGGAACAGCTAGAGAGTGAACCAGAAAGGGGGGGGTAAAGTAAAAGTGTAAATAAATAAATAAAGAAATAATTTTAAAAGGTGGGGGGGGGGTCAGAGAAGAGGTATGGTATGTGGAACAGTTTAGGGGTGGACAAGGAAGAGAATACAATCTGGACTGTTAAAAAAATGAAATAATATAGTAACCTGGGCTGGAACTGTGTTTCCTTGGGGTCTGTATGATGTCAGGAACCAGATATGGATGTCTCCTCAGAATCAGATGAGGTTGCTTGCAGTTAACCATCAGAATGAACATGGGGATTCAAGTGAAAGAGCTAGTGCAGGGACTGAAAGAGCTGAAAGGTTTGCAACTTCATGGGAAGAACAACACCATCAAAAGGCCAAGGCACTGAGGTAGAGAAGGTTATTTGGAGAGGGAACACCTTTATGAAAGCAAGTTGAGGGGAGGAGGGAGGGGAGTGGGGTGAAGGTATAACATTTGAAGTGTAAATACAGAAAATATTCAATAAAATTGGAAAAACAAAAAGAAAACAAAAAGAAATAATAATAATAAAAAACAAAAAAATATTTATACAGGCATACAAAAGAAATTAATATTATATATACATAAGGAATTCAACTAACTAGTAAGCAAATAAACCTTCCAATTAACAATTATAAAAAGAAATTATGCATGGACCACTTAACTAATAATAAACCATTTAAAGAAGAGTCTACTAGTGAAAATCTTTGCAGTGAGAAGATACTTTTTAGTGATTATAAAAAATAGGGAGATTTTTATGTCTATTGCTTGTTTCTCAGGTTGAAATACAAACATCTAAAATTAAAGGTCACTTTTACTATCGATGTTAGCAATTGTGATTCATTCAACCAGAATAATACCTGAGCCACCAAAAATGACAAGCATAGAATAATACAGTAACAGATTTAATAATAGAGCCAATATTGTGTTTTATTGAACTGTAAAAAGATATTTGATTTTGTATATTTTCAATGTATGTTTTCTAATAAACATGATAAAATGCACAAGAAGATATTCAATTGGCATTTTAACATATGTAGCACTATATCTTCTTGGTTTGTGATTAATTTCTCATGTGTTCGATAAGTGAGTCCTATTATAAATGTATGCCAAGTCTTGAAGTCCTTCCAAGAATGTTTTTTTTTTTTTTTTTCTAAATACAGCTTGGAAATCTCTTCATTAATGTTACCAGTTGCTAAGCAACATCCCCTCTTTCCTGGTTGTCATGGTGACCCCTGAATCCAAGAGGACACATAGCCATTTATTTAAACCTGTACGTTTTTCTCTAAAATATGTCCTGCTTTACTCAGCCAACATCATCTAGAATATAATAACTTGAGGTCAACATCTATGTAGATATATGGAAATATTATAAAATAGTAATTTTGGATTTTTTGTCTGAAAAGTAATAATCCCTTGGTAGAATATAGCATAGGTACCCAAACTAATATGGAAGACAGCCTGAAACGTTATGTCAACTAAAAAATATGAAATGAATAGTAAATTATAAAATGAAAATCATTTTTTTAAAAACTACTAGATTTACCATTTATAATTTACTGTGCTCCTCAGTGAATATAAATCTCACCCTAAAACAATACTTTAAAACTAGATACAAAATGAGTATGTAGAAATGTCATTTCAATAAATTGCATGGAATACTAGGATGAAAAAACAATGATCCTAGGGGTCATCCGAAATAAAAATTGGAACTCATATTTATTATATTTTCCTAATGCAAATTTAATAATATGTGAGCTATGAGATTACAATCAGATTATTCCTCATGACATAATTTTGAGAATAAGCATTTCAACAATTTTCTGTTTTATCTATGTATATAATCATACACTTGCTTGTATATAAATATATGTCATTGTGAACAAATTGTTTGCATCTAATAACTAAAGAGATAAATTAAATTTGTATTTTAATATTTCAAATATATTTTAACAATAAATACATACATATGTGTATGTATGTATTATTATTTTGATGATACTAGTTACAATCTCTACACAATTCTATGTACTGGTTTTACTTTATGATAAAGTATTTTACTTTAGAATTCAATATAGAAATCATTAGTGATGGAGAAATTTTTCTGAAGAGCTTCATGTTTGTCAAAACATCATGTTTAATGGGATCATATTTGTTGCTTTTTATTCTTTATTGTACTGATGTCTGTATTCCATGTGAGAGTGAGATGTTAAGGATTTGGGAGAAAATACAAAGTGTTTATTTAATATTATTAAATAAATCAATAAACTTCAGAATTTCATGTTGGAAAAAGAGTTAATTCTTGTATAGATTATATACCATCACTCTTCCTTGAAACAGCTACATTATCCTCAGACATTTACCAAGCCATGGCAGAATTGGAGGCTTGAATTTTTTCTTCTATTAACATTGATCAGAATCTCTGATTTAATGGCTTCATATATTCTTGGAGATGATCTAACTTTATAAAGTTGTTCTTCCTAATTTATTATCCAATTATGTCACTGTATATGAAATAAAATCTAGCAATTTAACAATGAAAATATCTCATCTTATAATGATAATGTAACACATACTGCATTTCTTCCTCTCAAAAAATTCTAGGCTATGAAAAAACTTAGTGAATGCATCAAATGCTTAGAATTCTGTGTATTACTTGAGCAACGGATGAGAGCACTGAGTGCTATAAAACCACCGAAGAAATCATGAAAACCACCCAATTGAAGTGATATATGTCCTACATAAAAGACATGATGAAAATTCAATAAAATATTATATATCCTAAACATTAATAAAATATATTAATCTAACAAAAGACATTCCAGCAGTCAATAACTTAATAGTAGTAAGTTGGTTTCCTCAAATTTTAAGAAAAAACATGGGTGATGTAAAATTTGAGAATATAAAATGTAAAAATAATATGTTCTAATGTGTTAGTTGTTATTGTTTTTTTGGAGGGAGGTAATTAGAGTTACAACAATTGCAATTGGTTACTTTTCGAATTATTTATATCATTCAATGTGAAATAAATTTAGTTGCAATATTAATACAAAACCAAGACGTACAAGCAAAAGAAAGTTGTCTAGCACTTTCTAGGATTCCCATATCTTTTTTATTTACCAAATACTGCTCTGGATTCTATTATATGAAAACTGCTTGTGAGAGATAAGTGATTCCTTAGGAAAGAATGAAAACTGAAACATGTAAATATAGGAGTGTATGAAGAAACATAGTCATAGGAAGAAAATCTATGAAGTATCATAAGAAATATTTAACACCCTCTTCACTTTCCATGGGAACCTGTAGGATTTGCTGGGAAAATGTATCTCAACCGGGTAGCTTAGTGATGAAGAAGAGACTATATTCTTGTATATTGAGCCGTGGAGCTGAATGCTCTCGGCAGGGAAAACAGAGGAAGATAAAGTGAAGTGCGAAAGTCTTCATGAACGAATCATGCTGAGAACAGCAGAACACAAAGAAAAATCCCATCTTGAATCAGAGGTATTTGGAAGCAAGCAAATCTGATACATTGTGCTTTATCCCCAGAACATTGTGAAGCTATTGGGCAGCATTTAACATGATGGGATTTACATTTTCAAAATTGATCATTGGAGTTTTAGCCCTCTGTGAGTTTCTGAATAAATTCTTCTCAAAAAGATGTACCTGTAAATTAAAACTATGAATTCCGAACATCCCAGTGCAAATGACTGACAGAAGCCTTGGATAAGCACAGGTTCTAGAAATGTTTTCCTAGAAAGGAGATGCACTCGGAGTTTGCCTGATTTCTCATTTTATCCAAATAACTACTAGCTACATAATTATAATTATGAGCTTAATGTGATAATTAACAAAGAATTTCCAAGCCAAGCAACATGACTTATAAAAATTGAAATATTGATACACACACATATACACATATGTATACAACAAATACATATACATTTTCATTTATTTATGCATGTAAGTATATATGCAAATATATACATTTGCATTTGAAAATGAATAGTGTTACTTTTACCATAAAATTTTATATTAAACCATCACTGTCCCATATATATTTAATAGAAACCACTGCTGAACTCTTTCATGCTTGTAGATGTATTTCTAATTATCACTTTATAGGTAGAATTGTCAGACCCTCAGTGAACAAACATTGACTGTGTTATCATGAAATATAAGAAAGTAAGGTATGATGTGGATTAAATGCTCAGTTTCATAGTCAAAAAGCTGTATCTTCTCCCTTGCAAAACAAACCTGAAAGAAATTATAGAATAAATCACTTCAGATTATGAAAGAAACCATATGTGGACAAGTTGTAATTCCCAAGACATTTCAATAAAATTTAAAATTATATTTATGCAGATGAAATTTAAAATTTTGCAATATTTTTCCTAGAAAATTTAAATCTTAGTACGAAAACTTTTTCTGAGAGTATCTACATCAAAAAACTTGAATATAGTTTAAGCAAGAAAAGCTAAACATTTAAACATTATCTGTAACATGATTTTAAAATTTATGCTCATTTTTAAGATTATGTTTATGAACTTACATATGTGTTTGATCATCTTCTATGTATGTCCACCACAGGCAGGATGGGACTCCTAGACATTAGAAGAAGTTTTGTGATCCCTTTGCACCACAGTGACAAATGTTTGTGAGCCACTCTGGGTGTGACAATGCTGTACTCAAGTTCTATGCAAGGATGAGGAGTGATCTGAATACTGAGCCTGCTTTCCAGACACTACCCTAACTTATGATATGGAATTAATCATATGATGTGTGTTTGGTTTATTCTCATGTGTGGTGATACATGTTTGTGCACCCCTGAAAGTATAAAGCATGTGCCAGGGCACTTCTATCATTTTTTCAGTAAATTCCTCTGAGGCAGTGCCTTCCTCTGACCCATCAATTTCCAATTCCTTGATAGGTTGACATCCCAGTTTCCTTCCTGTTAATCTGTAACTGGCAGGGTTGATAAGTAGGACTGCATCCAGAATTTTGCATTAGTTCTGGGATCTGAACCATAGTTCTCATGGCCATACCAAAAAACATTATGCATTATTGATCAGTGAGTTATAGCTCTATTCTTTAACTGTCTAATTTTAATTTGGCTGTGGAATAATTTGGTTAACAACCATATGTCCCTTTGTAACTTATATGCTAATTGTTATTAAAATAATTCCTTAATTTGACAAGCTTATAATATATGTTGTGGTACAAAAGATTCTCAATTCTCATTTAGAATAAAATCCCATGCATATCAAAACTTAATATTTTTAAACAATTATTTCTTAATTCTGGGCTAGAAATGAAAACTCTTTAGGATGTGATACATATCATTAATAAAACTAACTAATGAACTAATATATTAACCAAGTTGGATTTATAAAATTCTGTAAACTAATATTGTTAGGTGTAACTTAGAAAAGATTTCAAATATAATTATTTTTTCAAAAAATATGCACTATTGCATGATACCAGATGATTATTTTATGAGTAATTATTCAGAGAGCATTATGATTAAAAGATTAATTTTGCCATGACTTCTTTTTTTTGCAAAAAATAGCCTCATGCACATCTGAAGCAAAAGATGAACATGAGGTAGGAATCTTGGCCCAGAAAAAATAAAACTGTATTTCTCATATACACTGACAAATGAAGGAAAATGAGAGAAGCTACAGGAAATAATTCAATGTAACATCTGTCTGATCAATGTTTTCAGAGTAATGAATCATCTCTCCTAGGAAATTTACAGAGCTCATATCTATGAGCACTTGACATACTCATTGCTTTCCTATCACCAGATTGGAAAGTACTATGTAATTCAGAGCACACATTTGCATTAAAGTAAGACGATTTTATTACCTTGGCATTCACAAGATCCTATAAGCACTGAAGGATTTGACAGGACTTAGTGTTGTGAAACCTCTAAGTAATTAGCACCTTATCTATCTTTCGAACTAGACACTAGCATTGAGCTCAAGGCACCAGTGGTTTGGTTTTAGATTTAAAATAAGTTATCTTTTAATTACTTACAAATGATGCCTCTTAATTGTTGGGACTGCAATTTTACCCAGATACGTTTTCACACTGACAAAGAGGAGAGAGAGAGAGAGAGAGAGAGAGAGAGAGAGAGAGAGAGAGAGAGAGAGGGAGGGAGGGAGGGAGGGAGGGAGGGAGGGAGGGAAAGAGGGAGGGAGGGAGAGAGGGAGGGAGGGAGGGAGAGAGAGAGAGAGAGAGAGAGAGAGAGAGATAATCTTTTAGACTTACTATCCTAACATAAAGATTGAGCTGTCATGGATTCACAGGAAAGCTTGTATGTTAAGCTACCAGAAAAATTTTCAAAAATTAACCTTTAGCAGTTATGGGACAATTTAGATGATTTATCTGTTCCTGATTTATCTTTGCTATTTGGTATCTGACTAAAAAATAGTCCATTTCCTCCAGATTTTCCAGTTTTGTTGAGTATAGGCTTTTGTAGTAATATATGACATAATTTTTTTTTATTTTTATTTATTTATTTATTTATTTTAAGGAAGAAAAGATTTATTTAGCCTACAATTCCAGGTTACAATGAATAATTATGAGGAAGTTAAGACAAGAACTTGTAGCAGCTTGTCATAGCCACAGTCAAGAGTAGAGAAAATGAACATATACATGCCTAGTAGAGATTAGCTCACTCTCTACACTTATATGGTCCAGAACCCTTTGTCTAGGGAATGTTGCTGCCCACTCTGGGCTGGATCTTCCATATCAATTAGTATAGTCAAAAGGATTCCCCATAGATGTTCCTACAGGCTAACCTATAATCTCTCTTAGATATTATTTCCCAAGTAAATTAAAAACAAGCATTCCGTAAAAACACCTTTAATGTGGTTTTATGAGATTTATGATTATGAAAGAATCAACTCCACAATGTTGTCGTCTAACTTACATACATGTACCAGAGTACACAAATCCCCATATGGACATATCACACATATGTAACACAAACATATAATAATAAGTAAAATATTATAAAGTGTGCAGTTACTATGCAAATCAATCATATAAAATTCAAGAGGATCAAATTCTGCTCTAACCATAGCCTGTTATCAAATAAGAGACCAGTCAAAATAAGAATGACTCACCCGAAATGTACCATCCAAAAGACAGTTTTTACCACTTTCTTTTTTTAAATGACTTTATTTTACAAAACAAAGATAAATGTACAGATTTTAAACATTTTTTGCTTAAAATTATACATTTTTGTCAGTACTGTTTTTTCAGATATTAAAATAATTTTTACATAAAACTCTGTGAATATATATTTTTAGTCAGTACTTGATTTTTTCAAGGGCTTGACAGTATGCATTGAAACCTAATAGTTACAATGAGCGTAACGTACATGCAAAACAAAACGCAACATGGAAATAGTCAAAGTCTTCTTGTTTTGTAAATATATATATATATATATATATATATATATATATATATATATATATATATATATATATATATTTGTTTTCTTTATTTCTTGGACTTCATACAGTCTGTGAGTTGTTTCTGGGGGAGTGTAAGCCTCTGGGGTTAGCACCCAATATCAGTGACTGCCTATTATGTCTGTTCTTTTGTGACTGGGTTATCTCACTCAGGATGATATTCTCTAGATGCAGCCATTTTCTTAAGAATTTGGTTAAGTCATTGTTTCTGGTGGCTGAGTAGTATTCCATTGTGTAAATGTACCACAATTTTTGTATCCATTCATCTTCTGAAGGACATCTGGGTTCTTTCCAGCTTCTAGCTATTATAAATAGAACTGCTATGAACATTGTGGTGCATATATCTTTGTTGTGTATTAAAGTGTCTCTGGGGTATATGCCCAGAAGTGGAATAGCTGGGTCTTCAGGTAGTACTATATCCAATTTTCTGAGGTATCCCCAGACTGATTTCCAGAGTAGTTGTATTAGTTTGCAACCCCACCAAAAGTGGAGAAGTGTTCCTCTTTCTCTGCAGCCTCGCCAGCATCTGCTGTCATCTGAGTTTTGGATCTTGGCCAGTCTGACTGGTGTGAGGTGGAATCTCAGGGTTGTTTTGATTTGCAATTCCCTGATGGCTAAGGATGTCGAGCACTTCCTCAGATGTTTCTCAGCCATTCGGTGTTCCTCAACTGAGAATGTTTTGTTTAGCTCTGTACCCCATTTTTTAATAAGGTTATTTGATTCTCTGGTGTCTAGCTTTTTGAGTTCCTTGTACACCTTGGATATTAGGCCTCTATCTGATATGGTGTTGGTAAAGATCTTTTTCCATTCTGTTGGTTGCCGTTTTGTTTTCTTGACAATGTTTTTAGTCTTACAGAAACTTTGCAATCTAATTAAGTCCAATCTGTTAATCTTTGACCTTAGAGCTTGAGCCATTGGTGTTTTGTTCAGGAAATTTTCTCCTGTGCCTATGTGTTCTAAGGTTTTTCCCAACTTTCTCATCTAATAGTTTCAGTGTATCCGGTTTAATGTGGAGATCTTTGATCCACTTACACTTGAGCTTTGTACAAGGAGATAAGAAAGGGTCTATTTTCATTCTTTTACATGCTGAGTGCCAGTTGGACCAGCACCATTTGTTGAATAGTCTGTCCTTTTTTTATTGAATGTCAAAAATCAGGTGACCATATACATGAGGGCTCATTTCTGGTTCTTCTATTCTATTCCATTGATCCACTTGCCTATTTCTGTGCCAGTACCATGCAGTTTTCAACACAACAGCCAACATCAAACTTAATGGCGAGAAACTTGAAGGAATCCCACTAAAATCAGGGACTCGACAAGGCTGCCCACTCTCCCCCTACCTATTCAACATAGTGCTGGAAGTCCTGGCTGGAGTAATTAGACAGCAAAAGGAGATCAAGGGGATACAAATCAGAAAGGAAGAGATAAAAACATCACCCTTTGCCGATGACCTGATAGTGTACTTGAGTGACCCCAAAAATTCCACCAGAGAGCTCCTACAGCTGATAAACAAGTTCAGCAAAGTGGCTGGATACAAAATTAACTCGAACAAATCAGTAGCCTTCCTATACTCAAAGGACAAACATGTGGAGAAAGAAATTAGGGAAATGTACCCTCACAATCGTCACAAAAACTATGAAATACCTTGGTGTGACTCTAACTAAGCAAGTGAAGGACCTGTATGACAAGAACTTCAAACCTCTAAAGAAAGAAATTGAGGAGGATCTCAGAAAATGGAAAGATCTCCCATGCTCATGGATTGGAAAGATCAACATCTTAAAAGTGGCCATCCTACCAAAAGCAATCTACAGATTCAATGCAATCCCCAAGAAAATTCCAACCCAATTCTTCAAGGAATTGGAAAGATCAATGCACAATTTCATATGGAATAACAAAAGACCTAGAATAGCGAAATCCATCCTCAACAACAAAAAAACATCTGCGGGAATCACTATCCATGACCTCAAGTTATATAAGTTATATACATACATACATACATACATACATACATATATACATATATATATATATAATTTACACCCCAGAGCCTCGGTAACTAAAATATTGACCTATGAGTACAGGTGAATAGACTCATGGTTACAGCCACATATGTATCTGAGGATGGCATTGTCTAGCATCAGTAGGAGGAGAGGCCTTTGTCCTGTGAATGTTCCTTTCTGCAGTGTAGAAAAGTGCTAGGGCAATGATGTGGGTGTGGGTGATTAGAATTGGGAGCATTTTTGTGGAAGCAAGGGGAAAGGAGACAAGGAACAGGAGAGGGGGGAAAGAGGATCACATTTGAAATGTAAATTCATAGAATATCCAATTAATTAATTGAAGACAAACTATAACATTAGCCAGTACACAATAATAACATCAATAATATAATTAAATTATATATTTACTATATTGGGCGTAGCATACATTTGTGAGATGTCCAAAATTATTTTTGAAACATGAATAATTTGTCTCAAATTGGTGTTAGGACAAAGTTAGGAAGGGGCAGTAGTACATAACTAAACAAAATTTTTAAAATTATATTTTAAATATTTTATTGAATATTTTATGCATTTATATTTCAAATGTTATCCCCTTATTCCCACCCCTCTTCCCCCTACCCTTGCTTCCATAAGGATGCTCCCACTTCCAACCACTTACTCCCACCTCATCACCCTGGCATTCCCCTACACTGGGGAAATGAGCCTTCATAGGAAAAAGGCTTCTCCTCCCAGTGAAGCCAGACAATGCCACACTCTGCTACATATGCAACTGGAGCCATAGGTTCTTCCATTTGTGCTCATTGGTTGTTGATTTAGTCCCTGGGAGCTCTGGGTAGTTTGGTTGCTTAATGTTGTTATTCTTCCCATGGGGTTGTAGACACATTCAGCTCCTTCAGTCCTTTCTCTAGCTCTTCCATTGAGTCTTTATGTTTAGTCCAGTGGTTGCCTGCAAGATCCTCAGCTGTGTCTGTATGGCTCTGGCAGATCCTTTGTGGAGACATTTACATCTGACAATAAGGAATCACTTCTGTGCATCAGCAAAAGAGACTTGGTTTGGTGGCTGCATATGGGATAGATCCCAAGGTGAGACAGTCTCTGGATTACCTTTTATTCAGTCCCTGCTCTAAACTTTGTCCCTGGTTTTCCTTACATGAGTATTTTAGTCTCCATTTTATGAAGGACTCAAGCATCTACATTTTGTCTTTCCTTCTTTTTGAGCTTCAGAGGTCTGTAAATTGTTTCTTTGATATTCTGAGCTTTTGGCTCGATTATCCACTTATCAGTGAGTAAATGCAGTGAATGTTCTTTTGTAATTGTGTTACCTCAATCAGGATGACATTTTCTTCCTCCCTCCCCCTATTCTATGTTTATGCTCTTGTCTCTCCCTGTCCTCATTGTCTCTAAGACAAATAAATCTCCTTTGTGCTGAGAACTTGGTCTTGAAGGTCCAGAACCTGCACTTTTCTTTTCTTTTCTTTTTGTTTCTTCCACATTTATTTTTACTTTATTTTAAAAAACAAAGTTAAATGTACAAATTTTCAGCATTTTTGCATAAAAGTATACTAATACATTTTTTAGGTTGTAATTAAGTATTTTTGGTACATATACATTTTCTAGTTCTAAATAATTTCATGTAGTCATTGTTTTTAATAGCTGAATAGTACTCCATTGTGTAAATGTACCATACTTTCTTTATCCATGCCCCTGTGGAAGGACATCTGAAGAGTTCTTTATAGCTTTTGGCTATTATAAATAAGGCAAAGAACTCAAGAAGTTGGAATCCAGAGAATCAAATAATCAAAGATGAGGTACAAAGATAAAGAAAGAATTTTCAACTAAGAAATACAGAATGGCCAAGAAACATTTTTAAAAATGGTCAACATCCTTAGTCATTATGGACATGCAAATCAAAACAATCCTATGATTCCACCTAATAACAGTCACAATGGCTAAGATCAAAAACTCAAGTGACAGATGATGCTGGCAGCAATATAGAGGAAGAGGAACACTCCTCCACTGTTGGTGGGATTGCAAACATGTACAACCATTCTGTAATTCAGTCTTGCATTTCCTCAGAGAATTGGACTTAGTATCACCTGAGGACACAGCTATAGCACTCTTGGACATATACACAAAAGTTGCTCCAACATATATCAAGGACACATGTTCCACCATGTTTATAGCACCCTTATTTATAATAGACAGAAGCTGCAAAGAACCCAGATGTCTTTCAACAGAGCAACAGACACAAAAATTGTGGTACTTTTATACAATGAAGTACTACCCAGCTATTAGAAACAATGACTTTATGAAACTCCTAGGCAAATGGATGGAATTAGTAACTATCATCCTGAGTGAGGTAACCCAGTCACAAAAGAACACACATAGTATGCACACACTGATAAGCAGATCCTAGCTCCCAGAAGCTCTGAATACCCAAGAAACAGTTCACAGACCACATGTAGCTCAAAAAGAAGGAAGGTCAGAATGTAGATGTCTCAGTCCTTTTTAGAAGAGAGAACAAAACACTCATGGGAGGAAGTACAAGGTCCAAAAGAGGAGCAAGGATTGAAGAAAAGATCATTTAGAGACTGCCTCACCTGGGTATTCACCCCATATGTAATCACCAAAACCAAGCATTACTTGGTAAGTACTTATTTGCAGGAGTAAGATATGGATGCCTCCTCAGAGGTTCTGCCAGAACCATACATATACAGTTGAGGATGCTTACAGCTATCCATGATGGATGGGAGCTGGGGAAAATGGGATAACATTTGAAATGTAAATACAGAGACTATCCAAGGAAATAATTTAAAAGAATACTAAATCTCGTAAACATCAATATCCCCAATGTTTATGCCAATATTTTGTATAGGTATTCAAAGTATGACAAGATAGTCAGACCATATGGATAATTTATTTCATGAGTATCATGTATATGAAAGGATATGCCCTATATTCAATAAGGAACATCGCCAAGGCAGAAGATACATACAAGTCTTCAGCCTCATATGCAAGCATGGTAATTGTGTCATACATTAGGGTAAAGAGCACTGCTGAGTACAGAAAGATATATTAAGATAATACCATCCAAGTCATCAAGTGTTAAAAGTGATTCCACTCACATACTATCACGTGCTCTTGCACATGGTAGATGCAGAGCAGTACAAAATTAAAAACGAGAGACACACGGAACTCTTTGGCAAATCCAAATTGATAAAAGTAACCAAAAGACCTGTCTGTGTTAGAGCACTGGAACTTGTGAAAGAAAATAAACACCCTTAGAGAAACCCAGATTTCCTGATGTACCAAAACAGGAACTATAAAAAACCAAAACAACAACAAAAACAAAACAAAACAAAACAGCCTTATTTTTTTTTACTTGATTAGCATCCTGGTAACCTCTGTTCTCACTCTCCTAAGATTGGCTTTTTGTACTATATTTCGAAAAGGAAAAACTATTTGAGAGTGCTAGAGTATCAAAAACATTTAAGAGTTTATTATTTAATATTTTAATTTACTAGAGAAATCATATTAAGACTGGTTCAAAATATATAAGAACATATTTAAAGAGGCAGATTTTGGATGAAAGCTTGCAGTAGTACTATACATGAAACTATGTCTATAATGTATGTGTCAAATATATATGTATAGTTGACAACAAAATGAATAACCAATACTGTTACAAAAGCATAAAACTCACTGTATTTCTGGAAGCATTATTATTGCAATTGCATTGTATGTTTAAAATGGTAACTTAGACATGTAAAGATGGTTTGTGTCAGAAAGGATAACAATTAGAATGTATGAATATCTATATCACTATATTCTTATGAAAATGAATATTCACTAATTGTTTCATAAAAGAAATATAGTAGGAATAAATATTTCATCTGAAATTCAGTTGCTTTTATGTTCTGTTTCTTAGAACAAGTTTTTTTTATGTTGATATCCTCTATTTTTTTTATTTTTAACTTTAGACTAATACACTTTGCCTCAAATGAAAATAAATGTCTCTCCATAATTCACATATATTTTTTTATGAATGTTCCTCTTAGGGAGCTATGAAACCACTCCAGTGATAGATGCACACTCAATAAACACAATGTATATTCCATATTTATACTTACTAAATTATGGATTATAAATAATTATTAAATAAGTATTAAAACAGAAATTCTCTGTATAAATTAACTATGTTAGATTAATACCTAATCTTGCCATCTTTCCCTACTTCAAAATCATGCCTTCTTTAAAAACAAAACAACAATAAACAATCAAATCTCACAGATTACCATTTGTGCTGCTCATACAATCAATCAATGTGGGTAGAGCCAATATGTATAGAGTGATCAATCTATAAAGATCTATCTTTAACCCCTCCTCCCTTAGAATGTGTTCAGGTGAGGCCTTTTGTCTTCCATAGTAGAATATTGAGTGACTGTCTCTATCACGTCCTATTGAAGCAATCTGAGTTTCTGTGGGTTCAAATGCGTAAAAGTCATGTCATATTCAAAATATAATATTTCAATCTAACCCTTTTTGATCTATGGCTTTTACAATCCTTCATCTCTCTTCCACTCTATTTCTCCACATTTTAGTGTTTAGGAGAAAATGTGATATGGAGAGTGAAGTAATTTAGTCAGAAACAAAAAGATGTTATCAAAATGAAAGTAAAGGTTTCAGTTGCATTAAAGTTGATGCTGCTATGTGTCTTAATGTATGGCATCATATATATATATATATATATATATATATATATATATATATATATATATATATATATATATATAAACTACTATACATCTGAAGGCACTAATCATTTCTATAAACTCCAATAAGATAATGTACGTGCTGAAAAGATAAACTGAAAGTGAAATATAAAAAATGGAATAATGGAGAAAGGAGGGAAAAGAGAAATAAAAGTAATACTCAGAGATCAAATAAATTATAAAAATTAAATGATCTCAAGATATAGAGCATTGAAATTTATAAGTAGCTATAATAAAATTATTACAGAGACCAAGATGCTAAAGCCTTTTCTCATCAGTCCTACAAATCATTTTAGTCATTTGGGGGAACCTACCCTGATACTGTACTATACATCTTTATAAAACTCATACTTTACAATTAAGTAATTTACAAAGTTATGATGTAATTTAACTGTCCCATATAAAATAAACGCACATCCATTCCTTCCAAGGCTCTGGGTCAAATTTCTTGGAGAAGTTGTACTCTTTTCCTCATATCTTATGAATTATAGAAGCATTAAATAATACATATTTAAGAACACTTAAGTACTGAGTATATGTAATAAGTGGTTTTAATGTTTGTGATGAAAGAGCATCTGTGGCATATCGAAATATTACCTGATAGTTAAAAGTAATTTAAAACTAAATATTTCTAATACAAAATGTGGAAATATAAATTCAACTTTGACAACTTAAAATCAAGGATAGTTTGAGAAAAAATGAAGTTATTAATCTGATATAAACAAAGACTTAATGTCCACAATAGATGTCTGCAAGCTAAAAAAGTGAAAAGAAAAATCTGCAATTTGAAAGAAACAATTTACCTTTACTATTCTCTAGTTATACGTTAGGTATAAGTAGTCTGACCTGCGTTTAGATATGTTCTCTAATTTTCCCCTAATTAACATAGGGCTATTGCAAGGCAAATTACTGAAAAATCTTCAAAACATCTCATACAATATGAGTCTGGGTAACATTCATAAAGGATGAAATCAACACTATGTTTGATATGACTGGAGTTATGGAAGGGTCCAGTGAAATCCGTACTTATGTGGTGTGTGGTCTATTTGAAACTCCGAGAGAAACATGACAAACTCCTCTTTTCTTTGAAAATGTATTGTATAGAATGACTATAAGAAATTTATAATTTGAAGTTATAATTAAAGAACAATTCATGTCCCATAATATTATTTTGCTGTTTAAGTTACTCAGTAATCATTCATATTATTTCTACATTTTTTTAAATTTTACAAACACAACCTTCAGGAAACGTATTTAAGAATGGCCTTACAAACCTGTAATTCTAGGTGCATGATACCGGCTGAGGCACATTGATTATATATTCAATATACAAATATAAAATTAATAATTTAAAGTTTCAAGTGGATATTTTTATCAATAAATTTAACTTTTCTTACAATAAAAATTATCTTAAAGTGTGGTAAGCTTTAAGGAAAATATGACTATTAGTGAAATAACTGGCATTTAAAAATATTTTTATTAGAAATAATCATTAATACAATGTTTAGCTCCAAGGTTGATTGCTCATTAAATGGACAGAGAAAGAATGACATTGTAATAGCCGTTAAAGGCTATTCAGTGTATTGAAACATGAGAAAAAAATGTGGCAGCTTTTGAGCCAATATATGATTATGTAACAGAGATGAATATTCTGGAACCATTTTCATAGGATATGAGAATTATAAAAGAAATTAATAAAGACATATATAGTCATCTAAGTATTTCTAACAGATTTGAGAACACAGAGAAATGAATTAGGGACTTTCTCTTTGAAGGACAAGTTTGAGATATAAAGTTTGCAACAGATGAAGAAAATAAATAAAATGTTAACACTTCCAAGTTTGGGCTTAAATAGCATTAAATTAATTTAATAGAGGAATGGTTTTATGTTAATAACTTATAACACTTAAAGTTCTAAATTTTCATTTAATTATTAAAGACAGACAGTTGCACAGAAACATTTGTTCTACCTTAGTTGGTACTTTACTCTTGTTTGAATACAAAGAACACTGCAAAGAGAGCATCCAATGTGGTCCATTTTTTAAAATCATAGACTGTCCAGAACTACTTTTGATTGACAATGATTTAATTGGAGGACTGTTGGCACATTGTAAATACTTTTACCTACATCAACATCCCTTCCCTTTAATGAGCAACAAATGCTGGTTTCTGTTTGAAGTGAAATCCTAGTTTAAATAGTCCCAAGAGCTTTAGAAACAAATACCAGCACCTGTCTAAGTGGATGTGGATACTAACATTAAGAAAATCGTTAAGCAGCATTTAAAGTTTTAGTTAAGTTGCTCTCTATTCTTCATGTATTCAAGATAAATGCCAGAAAGTTGTCTGTGGCATAAAAATGAAAGAAATTAAAAAGTAGACAATTATTAGAACTGCATTTATCTTTTTGAATATCATGGTTGGAAAAAAATTAAAAAGGCTAAGTGACACGGGCAGCACAATTAAGAAAGACATGTTTAAATATGCCACAGGTGTGCACTGGGAAATGGCATTAGGTTCTTAGCGATGTATCTTTAAGTGAATTATGTGATGCTGACCTATCTTATTTTGTATTAGCTTGGTGGCTGAACAAGTAAACAGCTTTTCATAACCAATAATTTGTGTGATGGCAGAGAGGGGTAATTCAATGAACAGTCAACGCTAGAATTCTAACTAGAACTTGAGGTTCCTATTCTTTTTCTCTTGCTTTTGTTGTTGCTGTTTTGGTTTTGTTGTTTTCTTTCAGTTTTGAAAAAAATATTTTATTCACATTCCAAATATTGTCTCATTCCCAGTCCCCCATCCCAAAGTTTTTCACCTCATTCACCCTTACATTTGCCTCTAAGAGGTTGCCTTCTACACTCCAACCACCCCACCTCTCACCCTCCCATCTACCTCTTTTCCCTCACCCAGCATCCCTCTGCCCAGGGGCATCATGTATCTATAGGATTAGCCATATCATATCCCATTTGAGCAGAAAAGTCAGACCTCTGTTATATATGAGACAGGGGCCATGGAACAGCCCATGTATGCTATTTGGTTGGTGGCTTAGACTCTGGGAACTCTGAAAGGCCTGGTTTAGTTGATGCTGTTGGCATCACTTCAGCTCCTTCAATTCTTCCAGTAAACCTTCTATATGGGGGTCACCAAATTCGGACCAATGGTTGATTGTTAGTATATGCATCTATCTCAGAGGTACTGGTACAGTCTCTCAAAGGAATGCCATGGTAGGCGTCTGCCAGCAAGCACAAAATGGCATCAGTAATAGTGTCAGGTTTTGGTGCCTGCATATGGGATGGATCCCACGTTGGGCCGTTCATTTACTGGCCCGGCTTTCCGTCAGTCGCTGCTGTGTTTCTGATTTTCCTTTAGACAGGAATAATTCTTGATAAAAACTTTTGAAGGTAGGACTCCATCCCTCCTATGGGGCACCTGTGTATAAAATGGACAGAATCTCTTCAAGTTCTACCTCCCTACTGTTGGGCATTTCGTCTAATGGCATCCCCATTATGTCTGAGAGCCTGTCACATCTCATAACTCTGGTACTTTCTGGAGTTTCCCCTCATAACCTACCTCAGAAGATACATGTTCCCATTCATCCTCCTGTCCTTCTCCATTCTTTCCTTTCTCAACTCATACCTAATTCTGCTTCACTTTTTCCTACCCTTGCCCTCTCCCAACCAGGTCCCCCTTTCCCTCGGCCTCCCACGATTATCTTGTTTTATCTTCTAATTGGGATTTAAGCATCTTCATTTGGGCCTTCTTTTTAAACTTTATAAGGTCTATAGGTTGTGCTACAGATATTCAGTATTTTATGAATAATACGCACATATCAGTAAGTACATATCATTCCTGTTCTTTAAGGGCTGTGTTACCTCACTCAGGATGTTCTTCATTGATAAAAATGATAAAAAGACTGAGAAAGAATTAGGGAAACAACAATCTTCACATAAGACCATGGTAAAATTAATGAATGAGTATACTCTCATTCATGAGGTTATTTTATCTTCATTAGCATAAATAATAAATTATAGGATTACTGAATATGTTAGAAAAATTAAGTAAATATAATGGAATATTTAATTGAACAAATACATACAAATAAAACAACAAATAAATATAATACATGAATAAATAAATAATGAATACATACTTACATACAAATAAGAATAAAACAATACATACAAACACCAAAATAGTAAAATAAGGAAAATAAGAATATACAGTAATAAATTTAATTTTAAATTAATAATGATGTGGAAATTTCTGTTCAACTAAATAAATTTAATTATTTGTTTTTTATGGTATCTGTGTATATTTTTCTGCAGCTTTATTTATTGAAAAATACATCTTTCCAAATACAATTACTTTTTTTCTCCATTTAAATTTTGAAAACAATACTAGACTTTTTTTTTTCTGGGAGAAATCAATTATTTAATGTGTCTCCTGCTCAATTTTCAACTGCTTCTCACAGATGTTTTTTTTCTATTATTTCTTTTTTTTAACTTAATTTTAAAAAACAAAGATAAATGTACAGATTTTAAGCATTGATGTATAAAAGTATATGAATACATTTTTGTCAGTGTTTGGTTTATTTAAAGGTTTGACAGTGTGCATTAATATCTTACTAGTAACGATGAGCATGAAATGAAGTACATGTAAAACAGGATGTAACCTGGAATTATTCAAAGTTATCTGGGTTTGCAAGGACTAAGCATAATGTTTTTTTCTTTTCTTTTCTTTTCTTTTTTCTTTTTCTTTTCTTGAACTTCATATAGTCTGTGTGTTCTTTCTGGATGTTCAGAGCTTTCTGGGGTTAGTATCCCATTATCAGTGACTGCATATTATGTCTGTTCTTTTGTGACTGGGTTACCTCACTCAGGATGATATTCTCTAGATGCAGCCATGTTCATAACATCCAGAGTGGAAGGCTCCACCTATGTTTTACCATCTTAGATCCATACAATGGCCTGAATGTGTGCTCTTTAACAAACTGAAAAAAATAAAATAAAATATCTCAAGGCCAGTGTTATGGGAATTCAAAGGAAAAACACAAGCAGGAAAGCTATAAATATTAGTAGCTGTACACAGTTACTAAGAAAAAGGGTGAAGCCATGACATATGAGTGAGTAGAAAGGAGAATTGCCAGAGCAGCAGCAAGGTGGCTGGAAGAAGAGGACATACTTTAGAGTCAGAGTAAGGAGTCTTAAATCATTTGGTCTAGTGTGCACTGGTCAAGTCCAGTATGTGAAAGAGAAAAACTAGAAGGAAAAGGTGCACCTCTCTCAGCTGGACAAAGCCAGCTTCCCATCCCAAATGCCCTGTTTATGTGTGCTGCTCTGGGAGTGGACCAGCATCCACTTGGATTGAAAGGTCACCATCAGGCCAGAGGGTTTAGTCTCTCCCCAGTCATTATCTCTCAATGAGCCCTATGGCTGCTTTATCATTTTCAGTTAATTCAACCCTGACACCCTTTGTCCTGCTTCATCAGCTCTTTGGAACTTTTGCATGACTTCTCACACTCTATGACATTTTCATATTCTATTTCTAACAAAACCAGTTGTTTGTGAATCCTGTCAGTAACATCTGCTGCTGTATCCAGACCGTGGAAACCTGAATTTACTAGCAGTATGGTGGTTCTTTGAGTCATTGTGGCTGAAACCGAGAATGTAATTCTCCAGGCAATTGGTCTAGAAAAGGGATCTCCTTCCTGAATTCTTGGTTCAGCCTCATTCTAGGCACACAAATTTATATGAAGCATTAGTCAGATAAAGGCATATCTTCAAAATATGTTTCCTATTATCTCAGTAAAATAACTCTTTATTGACAGTAATCTTTGACCTTAGAGCACGAGTCTTTGGTGTTGTGTTCAGGAAATTTTTTCCTGTGCCTATGTATTCGAAGGTTTTCCCTACTTCTCATCTAATAGTTTCAGTGTACCTGGTTTAATTTGGAGATCTTTGATCCACTTGCACTTGAGCTTTGTACAAGGAGATAAGAAAGAGTCTATTTTCATTCTTCTGCATGCTGAGTGCCAGTTGGACCAACACCATTTTTTGAAGAGGCTGTCCTTTTTCGATTGAATGTTTACAGCTCCTTTGTCAAAAATCAGGTGACCATATATGTGAGGGCTTATTTCTGGATCTTCTATTCCATTGATCCACGTGCCTATTTCTGTACCAGTACCATGCAGTTTTTAGCATAATTTCCTTGTAATATAGCTTGAGGTCAGGGATAGTGATTTCTGCAGATGTTTTCTTGTTGTTGCGGATGGATTTTAATAATCTTGGTCTTTTGTTATTCCATATAAAATTGCACATTGATCTTTCCATCTCTATGATGAATTGAGTTAGAATTTTGATGTAGATTGTATTGAATCTGTACATTGCTTTTGGTAAGACGGCCATTTTTACATTGTTGATTCTTCAAATCCATGAACATAGAAGATCTTTCCATTTTCTGAGATCTTCCTCGATTTCTTTCTTTAGATATTTGAAGTTCTTGTCATACAGGTCCTTCACTTGCTTAGTTAGGGTCACACCAAGGTATTTCATATTGTTTTTGTCTATTCTGAAGGGTATCTTTTCCCTAATTTCATTCTCCACACGTTTGTCCTTTGAGTAGAGGAAGGCTACTGATTTGTTTGAGTTAATTTTATGTCCAGCCCCTTTGCTGAACTTGTTTATTAGCTGTAGGAGTTCTCTGGTGGAATTTGTGGGGTCACTTAAGTATACTATCTTGTCATCTGCAAACAGTAATGTTTTTACTTCATCCTTTCCAATTTGTATCCCCTTGATATCCTTTTGCTGTCTAATTACTCCAGCCTGGACTTCCAGTACTATGTTGAATAGGTAGGGGGAGAGTGGGCAGCCTTGTTGAGTACCTGATTTTAGTGGGATTGCTTCAAGTTTCGCAACGTTAAGTTTGATGTTGGCTCTTGGTTTGCTGTATATTGATTTTATTTTGTTTAGGTATGGGCCTTGGATTCCTGTCCTTTCCAAGACTTTTAACATGAAGGGCTGTTGAATTTTGTCAAATGCTTTCTCAGCATCTAGTGAGATGAGCATGTGCTTTTTTTTCTTTGAGTTTGTTTATATGGTGAATTACATTGATGGATTTACTTATATTAAATCATCCCTGCATCCAAAATAAATAGACTACTTGTATAAATAAATAATAAATACCTACTTACATACAAATTCGAATAAAACAATACATGCAAACCCCAAAATAGTGAAATAATGAAAATAAGAATATATAGTAATAAATTTAATTTATTATTAGCAATGATTTGGAATTTTATGTGCAACTAAATAAATGTTATTATTTCTACACAAACTTCTAGAATTAAATAATTAAAGAGAAATGATCAATGTCAGGAATTTCAAATGTTAGACACTCTTGAATACTTAAAGAAAAGAAAATCCTGTTAAATAACTTTCAGACAATAAAGTCAAAATTTTATGTAAATGATAGTTAAATATGTATCTTAAAGATATATAATAAATAAATTCTTTAATATTTAAAACAATAATAACATTTTATTATAGGTCATATATAATCACCCTTTACTTCAAATGCTTAATTATTTAGAAAATTAATTAATAAATAATAATAAATAATATAATACAATTATATAAAACAATTAGTTTTAAAATCACCACACTTCCTCATTCCTAAGTAGTTTTATCAGCTGAGGACTAAGCAGGCATTCAAACATGTGACCCTCTGGGTACCATCCTAACTCAAACCAACAAAACTGCAATCAAATTCAGAAGAAAGCAATTCATTAAATCAGTGCTACTTTTTACTTCTTTCTTTTTTGTCTTTTTTATTGGATGGTTTATTTATTTACATTTCAAATGTTATCCTATTTCCTGGCTTTCCCCTGTCCCATACCTTATTTCCTGCTTCTATGAGGATGTCTCTCCTTCCTCCACCTACTCACTCTCACTTCGGTACCCTAGCATTCCTTCTCCCTGAGGAAACAAGCCTTCAACAAGACAAAACGCTTCTCATATTGATGTCAGAAGATGCCATATTTTGCTACCAATGTTGCTGGAGCTATGGGTATCCCCATGTGTACAATTTGGTTGGTAGTTTAGTCCCTAGGTGCTCTGGGGGTTCTGGTTGATTGATATTGTTGTTCTTCCTATGAGTTTGCAAACCCCTTCAGCTCCTTCAATCCTTCCTCTAACTCCCCCATTAGGATCTCTGTGCTCAATCTGATGGTTATCTGCAAGCATCCTCCTCTGTTTCAGTAAGTCTGTGTCGGAGCCTCTCAGGAGACATCCATATCAGGGTCCTGTCAGCACTTCTTGGTATCTGAAACATTGAGTGCCTTTGGTGGCTACATAAAGGATGGAACCACAGGTTGAACAGTCTCTGGAAGGCCACTCCTTCTGTCTCCTCCAATCTCAGTCCTTGTATTTCTCCTGTGACTATTTTGTTCTTGTTTGAAGAAGGACTGAAGCATCCACATTTTGGTCGTCCTTCTTCTTGAACTTCATATGTTCTAAGTTTGTGTTTTGCTGAGTTCTTTCTCCTTCAGAGAGTAGTCAACTAGTGAGAAAAATATATGATGAGAATTGTGCTATTAATATTGATGTGTTTATGTATTTTCATATCTTCTTTATTAAAGATGGAATAGCCAGACATATTTGTGAAATCTTAGAGGCTGCCTGCCATGAACTATTCTATGATCAGGTGTTCCTAGTTATTCAGAGTGAAGATGCAAACAGAGCTTGTAGTGTTCTCCTATCTTTGCTGTCTTTTATGAATACACAAACAAGGAAAAGCAAGAAATCAAGAGAGCAGTATACAGTTGTGTCTTCTGGTCACTTATTACTGTATATGACCATGTCTCTCTCATCAATGTGCATGAGGGGTTAGTCGGTTGATCAGCTAGTCCAGTTTTTGTTGTTGTTGTTGCTGACACTTAAAGAACACAGTATAGAGGACAAACTCTCAATCTTGTCTTTTTTTCTTTAATTGTGACAGAATGCAGATTAATAATAACAGATGCTCTTTTAAATCAGTAGTTTGACCTGCCCGTGTCACATTGCTCTGTTCATTGTGATTTTATTTTTCTCTCTGATTCTTTCACATTTCTCTTATCCACTTTCCTCTTTGATACTGGCAAGTAACTAATATGACAATACATTTCATAAATTTATTCTTTTCTCATCTAAATAGCCTGTGTATTTTTATCTTCATGAGATATCTTCCTGAGATCTTGTTTTTGCCTTACTTATTCCACATAGTATTTATCTCTGCTGCATTTCAAAGTTAAATTAAGACACATTTGAAAAACAGTGTCAAATACATTTCCCTAAACATTTTTTGTAGTTTTCAGAATTCTAGGAGGTTTGACTGGTAACATTTTCTTTATGTTTAATTCAACTTGTTCTCAAAAAAATTTTTATTTTTAATATCCATACTTCATTTCCCCAAAAAATACTCAATGTCTAATCACTCCAATATCCAGAGACTTCAAAGAGCATTTCAATTTTCTACACAGTCGTCAGGGTGTTTGGTGTTGGCAGAATGACTACTTTTCCATCCACATCTGTTGTTCAGCAGTATGCCTCATCTGCTGGCTTCAGCACAGTTGGGATGGCTTTCCAAGTACCTTTTTCTAATTTGAGGAGGCTTGCTGTTGAATGCACTTCACCAGGTGAGATGACAGGTGGGAAGTAAAACACTCAAAGTCATATAAGTGCTGAAATCAGAAGTGGTACCCTGCTATCTTCTCACTAATTTTACTGATAAACAAGTTAAACCATAATTCTGGTGCCTGGAGGAAAGAAGATAAATTAAATGATTCTGTTTTAGATCAGAACCAGCAAAAATCACATACAAAAATATAGTTAATATTATCAAACACATAAAATATTTCCTTATCATCTAATATTTTGTTTGTTTATTTGTTTGCTTGTTTGTTTGATTGATTGATTGTTGGATTGGTTTGGTAGGTTTGTTTTGTTTTGGGTAGGATGTGATAGCCTTTGTCTGCAACATGTAAAGGCCTAGAATTCATTATTCCATGCCATCTTTCTACAGAACCCAAAACTGCTGAACTTGTGGTAGCATTTTTCTTGTCAACAGAAGATAAAAATGATTTTCTTAACCTGTAATTTTTTTCAAAATTATGTGAATTCTTATAAATATGAGAATTATCTAATATTAAAATACAATTTTATATGAACATTACAGATTTTGTCTGTGTTTACTGAAATAATATTCTTTTCTAAGATAAATTTTTATATTTATAATTATTCTATGTCAGATTCCTTTATAATATAATACAACCAGTAGTATTTATATGTATATACTTGTAGATTACACATATTGCAACTTTTTTATTAATTCATATTAATTTTTGAGAATTGTATTATTAGTTTCTTTTCAATAATATTTTGACTTTTATTAATGAAGTAAGATAAGTTTCATACACATATTCCATTCAAATATATAATGTATATTGGTTTTTCATTGGATATTCTGTGTATTTACATTTTAGGTGTTATCTCCTTTCCACCAATTCCATTGCCTCCATGAAGGTGCTCCCTCTCCCAAACTTCCTCTCCCACCTCAGCACCTTGGCATATCCCTACATTGACCCTTCACTGAATCAAAGTTCTCTCCTTTCATTAATGCCAGAGAATGATATACTCTACTACATATGCACCAGGAGCCATGGTTCTAGAACTCATTGGTTGGTGTTCTCGTCCCTAGGAGCTCTGGTTTTTGGTTCGTTAGTATTTTCTTTTTTCTCATGGGGTTGAAGACCATTTTAACTCCTTCAGTCCTTTCTCTAGATCCTCCATTAAGGTCCTTGTGTTCAGTACGATGGTTAGCTGCAAGTATCCTCCTGTGTATCAGTTAAATTCTGGAAGAGCCTCTGAGGAGGAATCCATATCAGATTCCTGCCAGTAAGCACTACTTTGCATCAGCCAGTTTATCCTTTGAGTTGCAAGAAGCTACTTACTTTTGAGTTAATTTTATATTCAGCCACTTTGCTAATGTTGTTTTTAGATGTAGGATTTCTCTGGTAGATTTTTTGGAGTCATCTAAATATACTATCATATCATCTGCAAATTTTGACTTCTTCCTTTTCCATTTGTATCCTTTTGACCTCCTTCTGTTTTCTCATTGATCAGGTTAGGACTTTGAGTACTATATTGAATAGGTAGATAAAGAGTGGCTAGCTTTGTCTAGTCCCCAATTAGTGGGATTGCTTCAAGGTTCTCTCCATTTAGTTTGATGTTGGCTATTAGTTTACTATATATGGCTTTTAGTATGTTAGTTATGGGCCTGAATTCCTGATCTTTCCCAGACATTTCTCATGAACAGGTTTGAATTTTGTCAAATGTTTTCTCACCATCTAAAGAAATGTTCATGTGGTTTATTTTCTTTAAGTGTTTTCATAGAAAATTGTATTGATATATTTTCATATATTGAACCATCCCTGTATCCCTGGGATGAAGCATACTTGATAATGATGGATGATGTTTGATGTGTATTTGTATTCGGTTTGCCAGAATTATTAACTATTTTTGCGTTGATATTCATAACTAAAATTGGTCTGAAGTTTTCTAACATTGTTGTAGTTTGTGTGGTTTCAGTATAACTGTAATTTGGCTTTAGAGAATGAATTGTGTAGTGTTCTTCTAGTTCTATGATCATCTTATAGAAATCTGCACTAAACCCATCTGGTTCTCGGCTTTTTTTTTTTTTTTTTTTTGAGACTTCTAGTGAGTGCTCTATTTCTTCAGTGGTTATGGGAATAAGTAGATAGTTTGCCAAAAATAAAAAGAAGCAATAATCATTTTTCTCTAATATCTCTTAATACCAATGGACACAATTTGTCATTAAAATTATGGACTAACTGACTGGATACATAGACTGGACTCAGCCTTTTGCTGCATACAGAAAATGAACCTCGGTGACAAGACAGACTCTATCTCAAAAAAAAAATGCTGGGAAATAGTTACAATCATAAGGTCCCAATTACCAAGCTGAATTAGCCATTCTAATATTGAATAAAATCAACTTACAACCAAAAGTTTCAAAAAAGACAAGGAAGGACATTTCATATTCATCAAAGAAAAAAAAATGGTCAAGTTAAACCCTCAATTTTGAACATCTATGATTCAAATGTAAGGGTAACCACATCCATAAAAGAAACTTGACTAAAGCTCAAAGCACACATTGCACCTCACACAATAATAGTGGGAGAATTTAACACCCCCCTTTATCAATGGACAGATTGTGGAAACAGAAATTAAGTAGAGAAACAGTAAGACATAGAGATGTTGTCAACCAAATGAATTTGACATATATCTATAAAACATTTCATCATAAAACAAAACAATATAACATCTTCTCAGCACCTCATGGAACCTTCTCTAAAATTGACCATATAATCAGTCACAAAACAGGTCTCAACAGATACAAGGAGATAGACATTATCCTGTGAATCTTATCAGATCACCAAGTACTATTCTTGGTCTTCATTAACAACAAGAACACTAGAAAGACTGCATACACATGGAAGGTGAACAATGCTCTACTCAGTGTTAACTTGGTCAAGGAAGAAATAAAGAAAGAAATTAAAGACTTTCTAAAATTGAATATAATGAAGGCACAACATTCTAAAACTTTTGAAACAAGCTATATCAGTGCTAAAATAAACTCATAGCTTTGAGTACCTCCAAAAAGAAACTTGAGAGAGCATACACTAGTAGCTTGATAGAATACTTGAGAGCTCTAGAACAAAAGAAAGCAAATACACTCAAAAAGAGTAGATGGAATGAAATAATCAAACTCAGAGCTGAAATCAATCAAGTAGAAACAGAGAACTATAAAGAGAACCAACAAAACAAAAAGCTGCTTCTTGGATAAAATCAATGAAATACATAAATATTTAGCTAGACTAACCAGAGGGCACAGAGACATTATTCAAACTAACAAAATAAGAAATGAAAAGGGAGGCATAACAACAGAAACCAAGAAAACCCCAAAAAGTCATCAGATCCTACTTCAAAAGTTTATATTCATCAAAATTGGAAAATCTCGGTGAAATGGACAATTTTTTAGTCAGGTACCATGTACCACAGTTAAATACAGATCAAATAAATCATATTTATGATTTATAATAAATCATATTATTTTTCAATAAAATCAGTTCTTTTAAAGTGCTAATATTTTAATTTATTTCCCTTTTCTTTTTGCAATATGTAAAATCATTAAAATGATATTCAGTGTGAGAAATTGATTCAATACCAATTATACAAAAACATTTTCTTATGTATTTGTATAGGCAAAGATTTATTCAGTGAAGTACTATTCTTCTCATACAATAGTACAGCATTTTCACATCTCATATATAAACAAAATAAAGACATTAAGAGTAACTATAATAAGCTTTTACATTTATATCATATAGATGGATTATTTAGCTTCAAATCTGTGAAGATTGTTACTTCATATTTTCCAATTTTACTAATTTTGTGATAATCTCAATGTGTTGTTTATTTAGCACGGTTTTAATTTAAATTGAATTATTTTTCTTGCATATATGAATGAAAGCTGCATGTGGGCTTGATTTTAACAGAGGCCAAAATAGGGTTTTTGGGTTACCCAGAAACTGATGTGACAGATTGTTGTAAGACAAAAGAGCTAAAAACAATTAGTGGAAAAAGACAGCCTCTTCAACAAATGGTGTCTGTTCAATTGACATTCAGCATGCAGAAGAATGCAAATCGATTCTTTCTTTATCTCCCTGTACAAATATCAAGTCCAAGTGAGTCAAAGACCTCCACATAAAACCAGCTACACTTAAACTATTAGAAGAAAGTGGAGAAGAGCTTAGAACAATTAGGCACAAGGGAAAAAATCAAGAACAGAATACCAATGGCTTCTGCTCTAAGATCAAGAATTGACAAATGGGACCTCATGAAATCACAAAGCTTCTGTAAGGCTAAGGACATTATCAAAAAGACAGAATAGCAGCCTACAGATTGGGAAAAGGTTGTTTACCAATCTTACATCTGATAAAGGGCTAGTATCCAATATATACAAAGAACTCAAGAAGCTAGACTCTAGAGAATCAAAAAATCCTATTAAAAGCTGGGCAACAGAGATAAACAAAAAAAAATTCTCAAATGAGGAATATTGAATGACTGAGAAATGCCTAAAAAATTCTAATTGCTTGTGGCAATTCTTGGTATTTAAAAATCACTATATTTAATCCTTACACACCAAAAACTTTGACAATTTCCATATTATGTTTTGTTTTGCATGTAACTAGTAAGATTTCAACACATACTATCAATCATTTACAAAAAACCAAGTACTGATAATATATTTATATAGTTTTTTGCAAAAATTATTTTAAAAATCTGTACATTTTTCTCTGTTTTTAAAAAAAAAGTTATTTTAAAAAAAGAAATGCTCAATATCCCTAGTTATCAGGAAAATATAAATCAAAACAACCATGATATTCCATGTCACACCAGTTCAAATGGCTAAATCAAAATCTTAGGTGACAGCAGATACTGGCAAGGATGTTGAGAAAGAGGAACATTCCACCACTGTTGGTGGGGTTGCAAGCTGGTACAACTATTCTGGAAATCAATCCGGTGGTTCCTCAGAAAATTGGACATAGTACTACCTGAAAACCCAGATATTCCAGTACTGGGCAAATACCTCAATGATGCCCCAACATATAACAAGGATACAGGCTACACCATGTTCATAGCAGCCCTTTTTATAATAGCCAGAAGCTAGAAAGAAACCAGATGTTCTTCTGTAGAGGAATGAATACAGAAAGTGAGGTATATTTACACAACGGAGTACTACTCAGCTATAAGTAACAATGACTTCATGAAATTCGTAGGCAAATGGATGGAACTAGAGACTATTATCCTGAATGAGGTAACTCAGTCACAAAAGATCACACACAGTATGCACTCACTAATAATTGGATACTGGCCCCCAAAAGCTCTGAATATCTAATACCTAAGAAAAAATTCACAGACATTATGAAGCTCAAAAAGAAGGAAGGCCAAATGGGGATGCCTCAGTCCTTCTTAGAAAAGAGAACAAAACTCTCATGAGAGGAAATGCAAGGCCAAATTGAGGAACAGGGTTTAAAGAAAAGATCATTCAGAAGCTGCCTCACCCTCACCCAGGGTCCTCCACATTTGCAGCCACAAAATCCAAGCACCATATTTGATCGCAAGAAGTACTTACTAGCAGGAACCAGGTAAACATGGTTCCTCAGGGACTATGTTAGAGTCATATAGATACAGCTGAGCATGCTTGCAGCTAACCATTTGACTGAACTTGGGGACTCCAGTGAAGGTGGTAAAGAAAGGACCTAAGGACCTGAAGGGGGTTTCAGCCTCATAGGAAGAACAACATTATCAAAAACCAAACCCTCCAAAACTTCCATGGACTAAAACACCAAACTTTGTGAACACATTGAGAAACCTATTGATCTAGTTGCATATGTATCTGAAGATATGAGTGTCTGGCATCAATGTGCGAAGAAGCTTTTAGATCAGGGAGGCACGTTTTCCTGAGTGTAGGGAAATGCCAGGGCAGTGGGGTGAAGAGCGTGATTAGGAAGAAATGCACATTCAGAAAGGCAATTTGGGGGGAGCAGATGGGAACAGGGCAGGGAAAAGGGATCACATCTCAAATGTAAATACAGAGTTTCTAATAAAATAATGAGGAAAAAACAGATTGTTCACATTGAAAATTATCATTTAATGTAATCGGGCATCAGCTTAGTTTTGTGTTATAACAAACTCCATTTTTGTATATGGATTTAGGGAGGTTTTACAAATTTACTTTGAGAGCATGTGAGTGATAATGATTTCATAAACATAGCAGACTCCCCATGGAACTCCACAGTCTTTCCTTAACACGAAGCATTAATGCAGCTTTCCTTACTACTGTCATTTATATTTCCAGTCTAACATGTGTGTGAATTTTCTGTGTTGCCTTTGTGATAACATTTGAGATTTACTGAGCATAAAATAATTGAGATTTGCTTAAGTTGAAATTAGAATCAGCCATTTCTTAATTTGTGCAACAATATGAGTCTAGGTTGTCTCTATCAATAGATGTCACTTTATCCGTGCATTTAGTAAACAAGAGCTTGAAGCCATTTACAGTTCGTACATTGCATAATGAGATCATTTAATGCATGGAGGCTGTTTTATTCTCTGTAAATATTTTGTCCATAATTTTTAAATTTCTTAGACATAATCCATAAATGTTTACTATTAAGTTTTATCTTTTAATATATGCACCCACATTTCATTCTAAAATAGTATTTGTATGTCTGTAAATATTCTGTAATAATTTGTTTATTTTGCTCATTTGCTCTAGTAAGAATGTTTGTGTCTCTTACATGAATATATGTACACATTGGTTCACACAAATACACAAAATAGTTACAGAATATAGAGTATAGTTATATATAGAATAGCATAAACATATTCTCTGTGTAGGTTATAGTATTTGAAGGGTACTTTATATATACATGCAATGCATTTCTCTGTTAGTTAGCTTTTGATAAATTCATACTTTCAAATTATTCATAAAATCCCTTGTTCTTTCATGTAGATGTTTTTTAAACATATTAAAATTTAACAAATTCTAATGCATATGCATAAACAAGGTAAAAAAATTGTATATGTGAGCATGCATAGTATATGTCACATACATGTATATATAACACATTATTACTATATTGTATATTATGTATATATTATCAGTTTTATATATTACATATTATGTATATACTATGCATGTCATATTGTAATTTCTATTATACTTAGTTTATTTGTCATAATAGATAAATGCCCTATACCAAAAAACTCTTAATATGAGACTCAGTAATATTGTAATATAACTTAAACTCAATGAGGAAGAATGGTTTATAACTTTAATTTTTGAAATTCTGATTCCTTGAACTAAACCTCATGAGATATTACACAAACATGATAAGTATTAAATAGTAAGAAGTTAAACTATTACATATTTTCTTCATTTACACTATATTCAAAATTCAACATTATTTGTGTGAAATCAAATTATTTAATCTATTAGCACAAAATAAATATTTTTGTAATTCACAGTGTTTCATTTGGTATTTTCAGTGTAATTATCATTAATTCTTAAGTGGAGATCAATTCACTTTGAAGGATGTCAAAGAGCTCCTCAAGCTGTATTATTCCATTTTGATGAAATGTTCCAATTTTTCAAACTGTTATTTTATTATTGCCTTTGAAGGGTGACATGAATGCATAGTGCCCCAAGTGCACTAGATTAGAAATGAATTCACTGGATATGATTTCTTATTTGCATTATTATAGATTTACTTTCATTGTTTTATAAATTTGAGCAGCATAATAGAAGAGAATCAAGATGTGAATTAAATGCAATCATTTACAAACAGCTATAATGACTTTAGTCCAATAGTGTTTTAGTAATTGTAACAAAAAATAGAGATATAAAATAAGGTTAATATACCTTTCATAATAGACATGTGAAATTGTGAAAAAAAAGATGTTATCTGTTAGCTTCAGTAACAATTCAGAAGAGAGAACAAAACAAGGTCAAATAGAGGAGCAGAGATGGAAAAAAAAGATCTACAGAGACTGCCTCAACTGGAGAACAACCCCATATGCAGCCACCAAACCCAAGCACTATTGCTGATGCCAAGAAGGGTTTACTGTCAGTGACCAGACATGGATGCCTCTTCAGAGGCCCTCCCAGAGTTATATACAGATGAGGATGCTTGCACTTAAACAGCAGACTGAATGCAGGGACCCCAATGAAGAGCTAGAGAAAGGATTAAATAAGCTGAAAGATTTGTACGCTTATATGAAGAACAGCATAATCATCAGGTAAGATACTGCGGTGCAGAGTGATTGGGAGAAGGACCACCTTCATGCAAGCAAGTTAAGGGGGAGGAGAGAGAGGAGTGGGGGGAAGGCTATAACACTTGAAATGTAAGTAAAGAGAATATCTAATAAATAACATTTTAAGAAACAAAAAATAATTCAATGTTATGAAAAATATATTCTTGGATGTTTCATGATTATTAAGATACCTTGGAATAGAAAAGGTAATATGTTTGTATATATACAATGAATTTAAATACACTAATGCAAATTTTTCAGAATTAATGTTGAAGCATGCATGTATAATTTAAAAACAGAAAAGAACTTGACACATTCTAAGAAATTAAATGTACAAACTTCTTTTAATTACCTCCTAAACAATGCTTTCTTCGAAATAATGTGCAGAATAATTGGTGCTTTCTAATAATAATGAATAACTAAAAATTATCAATATCAAGCAGCAATATTATTTAAAGTCAATTGGTCACAATCAAAACAAAATCATAAAAACAGGGAATAGATTTGTTGAGAAAATTTTCTTATATTAGGCAAGACAGATGGCACAAGGTAGTAAGAGGAAAAATATTAAAATTCATTAAAACATTCATAAGAAATAATATAGAAATATTTAAAAGGATCTCAATTAATTAAATGTTTTCCAAAAATGCTAAAGATACAACTTATAATATTCAAATACTTTACAAATTTTCATTAATGTATTTTTGTATTCTTACTAAATGTATTTTTTAAATACTATTTTTGTTTTTTTTTTTAAATAAGAAACTCAAAATTTTCTATTTACAGAATTCTCATAATTCTCATATAACCTGTATGGCATAATCTAATGTTCACATAAACAATAATGAAGAGGTATTATCTCTAGACTAATTACTATTGAAATAATTGGTTTTATTTACAAAAAAGTATTTTAAGAATTTATGATATATTTTAATAAATAAATATGTATGTAATATTATTAGTATTATTAAACATACTATAGAAGATGAATGAAATAAATATAAGACAGTTAAAGGTGATCAGAAATAAATTTAGCGAATGGCCAATCAATAACTTGAAAACATCTTTAATATAATCAGCAACTTTTTTTGAGAAATAACATAAAAGTGTATATAAGCCGAACATTGTGTATACATAACATACTCTGTTAAATTTAATATATCACTAAGTAATGAAAATTGTGAGCAACATAGAAGAACTGAAAAATTATGTAAAATTGCCTTTGGGTCTGTATGTTACTTCAGGGAAATGAAAAGGCTAAATCCCTGAAAATGAATATATTTAAAAAATACTCTCTGACTTTTAAAACTTAGAGGTTGTAGAATTAGACTAAAGGCAAAATTCTTTCAGTGTTTTTGAAACCTAGAGACATGATGATTTTTTAAAAGTAATCAAAGGCAAATTATTCCTTTTAAATAAGAATGATACCTTGACCCAAGGCATGAAAAACTTTGAGGGACAGGGGACCTTCTCATATGTCCCTAAAGCAAAAATCTATAATGTGTTAGAAGTTAAAAATTCTTGGGAACATATAAGAATCACATTTTAGAAGTCAATTTTTATTATTGGATAATTCATTACTTCTCACAGTTTTTTTGAGAATATATTTTCATAATTTTGCCTTTTCCTTTTTCTCCTTCTAAATCCTTTCATATTTGTTTCCTTCTCATTCAAATTCCTGTCTTCTTTTCCCATTAATTGTAGCTACATATACATATGTATGTTTATATTATACACATGTATGTTTATATACAAATATATATCTAAAACACCTTGTTCTGTCTGTATAATGTTGGTTCTTTCGATGATTTAAGACTTAGCATTTGGTATTAGAAATCACGTATCCCATTCACTATAAAAACTTCTTTACTAACTTTCAGCTTTACGTAACTGCCCATATTTATTTGTTTAGTTGTTGTAACTTGACGTTTCCCCCAACCACCTTTGCATGTATAATGTTGTTGTCTTTGTTCATCTCAGGCTTAAGTAGTGTAGTTGGAGAGACTTTATGTATGTAGTTTCTAGCATTTCTAGGAGACAAAAATCTCACAGAAGCCAAACATTCCTCTTTGGCTCTTATAATCTCCCATTACAAAACAAGAAATAAAGGTATCACTATTTGCAGATGATATGATAGTATACATAAGCTACCCCAAAAGTTCTACCAGACATCTTTTCCAGCTAATAAACAACTTCAGCAAAGTGCATGGATATAAAATTAGCTAAATAAAAAAAAATCAGTATCTCACACAGTCTGTGAGTTTTTTCTGGGCCAGTCCGAGCTGTGTGAAGTTCAAGGAAAAAAAAAAAAAAAAAAAAAAGAAAAGAAAGAAAAGAAAAGAAAAAAGAAAAAAAAAGTCATGCTCAATCCTTACCCACCAAGAACACATTGACAAATTCCGGGTTACACCCTGTTTTACATTGTAAAAATAAAAATAAAAAAAAAAAAAAGCCAAGCACTGACACAATTGTATTTGTATACATTTATGCAAAAATGTTTAAAATTTTTTTATCTTTGTTTTTTAAAATAAAGTTTAAAAAAAATCAGTATCCTTTCTTAATATAAATGATAAATAGTCTGAGAAGGTAATTAGGGAAACAACTCCATTCATATTAGCAACAAATAACATAAATTATCTTGGGGTAACTCTAACCAAACAAGTCAAAGATTTGTAGGACTATAGCTTCAAGTCTCTCAAGAAAGAAATTGAAGAAGAGCTCAGAAGATGGAGAGACCGCTCATGCTAATGGATTGGCAGAATTAAATTAGTATCAATGACCATCCTTTCAAAGGTGATCTATAGATTCAATGCAATCCCAACTCAATTCTTCATAGAGTTAGAAAAAACAATTTGCAAATTCATTTGGAATAGCAAAAACCCCAGATAGCTATCCTCAGTAATATTCTATCTCAAAAACCATCCTCAATTATAAAAGAACTTCTAGGGGAATTACTTTCTTTGACCTCAAGCTGTACCTCAGAGAAATAGTGATAAAAAACTTCAATGGCATTGTTTCTGTGACAAGAAGGTAGATCAATGGAATAGAATTGAAGACCAGAAAATAAACCTACACATCTTTGTGTTGGTTATATGATAAAAGAGGCCTAAGTCTGTTCTACCACAGGACTCTGACTGCTTGGGGAGAAAGGATGCAGAAAGTTAGATTGTCCTTACTCTCCACCTCCACCGCTCCAGGAGTGAGGAACAACTTCTGAGATTCTGGGAATGGTCAATAGGACCTGGCTTGGGGCTGAGTAGTTCCAGGACATGCAGGCACAGATAGATGCTATGAAAGAGCTGAAATTGGACTGGAGGCCTGTAGTCTATATCTAGCCAAGAGTGAGGTTAAAGAGGAGTGCTCTGGCTGATCCTGTGTTTGGAGTCCTCTTCTTGTCAGTGTATGGCTGTAGGCCTGTTATTAGTGGTGTCTGCAGCTAGCAACACAGAGATGCTTTCTATGGGAGATTAGACAATGGTGGCTCTGTAGGCAATTCCCTTCTCTACAGTTCTTGACCACAGTTCCAGATGAGAAGAGGTAGTTCATGATTTCAAGACATTTATTGTCATGACATAAAATAGATTTGCAAAACTGTAAAACTAATTCTCAGGGTGGGCCTAAGATTAAATACATTTTGTAAGGCAGAGTGTTTTGGGAAGAAAGATTAATAGCCTAATCCTCCAGGCCTTTAGGTTCCTCATTATAATGAAGATCTGTCTTGAGCTTGTGTGACTTGTGGTCATGTCCTCACCTGTGAAGGAGGGACTTGAGATGTTGCCTATGTGACGGATGGCCATGAGTCCATGGCGGTTGTGGTATGTGGCTAGTGAGGACAGCTTGGTTTTGGGGATTTAAGGAAAAAGGCATTCTGTCTTGGCTGGACCTGTGGAGCAGCACAGTAGAAAAACCTGCAATTACAACAGAAGAGCAGAACCGCAGCAGGGGGATGTCTGCATAGGGTAGGTAGCCTGTGTTAAGCCTGTGGTGGTTTGCTTGGTTTGTTGTGTGATCCTAAAAAAAAGCATGGGTGTTTGAGATATTTAATCCTGATGGGCATTATTTAAGTCTGCTTTGGATGGCTGAGGAAGTAAATGTCATGTTAATTATGTACCTAGGAGAGGCAGTAACAGTTTATCTGTGAAAGAAAACTGGATGTTAATTAAGGATTAAATAATGGTTATCAGTATAGTTGCTTTGACCTGTGGGAGTAGATTAGATGACTTTTAAACAAACTAAAAAATTTTTAGACATAAATTATGAATTCTAGGGAGAAAATAAACATTTAAATAAAGAGGCATGAAAATTTTGGGTTGAGAAGCATGAATATTGTCTCTGGTATTCCTGAGGGAATACAAGCATTTAAACAAAGCCTGAACACTTTTTGGGATTTAGGTGTGCTTTTTCATTGTCTTTGGCTAGCCTAGGTGCAGGGAAAAGGGGTCTGCTCTGACACACTGGCTGTGTGCTCTAGCAGACAGGTCCTCTGGGTTTTCAACGTTTGTTTATCTTGGCTTAGTATATATATATATATATATATATATATATATATATATATATACTAAGTGTAGATCAGATGGAGATGAAAAGGCCAAGTTCGAAGAAAAGCTCAAAGGGAGAAGCATAGAGTCTTGATAGCACAGCTTGGGTCAGAGGGAGTGAGAGGAAGTTTTTCTAGCTCCAGCAGCTGCTGCAGCAGTAGACTGGCCATTTCAAGAGGGCTTATTGGCCTGTAGGGAACTTCAGGAACCCAGCAGGCAAGCAACTAACACGCAGGGGAAGCAGAGAGCAAAGGCAGGTGCTCCTCTCTGAAAGGCAGATCCACTGCATGTGTAGTAACCCTTCTGGGGAAGGGGTAGAAAGTGGAAGGTAGTCTCCATTATGGTTGAGAAAGTTACCAGGAACAGAGAGAAAGAGAGTTGGGAGGGGAGGGAGGTAGAGAGAGGGAGGGAGCAAGAGAGAGTGAGAGAGAGAGAGGGAGGGAGGGAGGGAGGGAGGGAGGGAGGGAGGGAGGGAAATTGCAGGAAGGTCTAGTTTTTTGCACTCAGTCAGAGGTCCCAATGTGGTTCTCTGTGTGTCCCCAGCTTTAGCCAGGTTTGTCAGATATAATGGTATGGGAGGACCAAGTCTTCTCTTCCACAGGGATCAGGCCACTGGGGGATGAAAAACAGTAGAAAACCTTACCCCACACTGCCTCCACACAGGTGTCAGGATGTGGGAAGCCTCAGGGACACTGCTCCAGTGGCTCCAACCAGGGACAAGGGTGCTTTTCACAGCCCACATCCCCACATCAATAGTCACTTGATCCTTGACAAAGAGCTAGAAGTGTCCAGTGTTAAAAGATAGCATTTTCATCAAACAGTGAGGGATTGGTTGGCAGTCAAAATGTACAGAAGAATGCAAATCGATCCATTCTTATTTTCTTGTACAAAGCTCAAGTCCTAGTGGATCAAGGATCTCTACATAAAGATAGGCTGCTTCTAATAGAGAAAGTGGGGGAAAGCCTTGAACACGTGGGCATAGGGGCCAATTTTCTAAACAGAACATCAATGATTCGTGCTCTGAGATAAGGATTTGATAAATGGTACTTCATAAAATTTCAAAGTTTTTGTAATGCATAGAATACTGTCAATAGGACATTAGGACAGCCAACAGATTGAGACAATATCTTCAACAATCCTATGTCCAATAGAGGCCTAATACCAAATATATAGAAAGAACTCAAGAAGTTCAAATTCAGAGAACCAAATAACCTTATTAAAAATGGGGTACAGAGGTAAACAAAAAAAATTAACTGAGGAATATCAAGTGGTCAAGAAGCACCTAAAGAAATGTTCAACATCCTGAGTCATCAGGGAAATGCAAATCAAAATAACCCTGAGATTTCACCTAAAACCAGGCAGAATGGCTAAGATCAAAACATCCTGTGACAGCAGATGTTAGTGAGGATGTGAGAAAGAGTAACACTCATCCATTATGAATGGGATTGCAACCTGGTACCTGTTCTCTGAAAATCAGACTGTCAGTCCTCTTAGAAAGTTGGACCTGAGGACCAAGCTATACCACTCCTGGATATATACTTAAAACATGTTCCAATATGTAACAAAGACACATGTCCCACTATGTTCTTAGCAGCTTTATTTAAAATAGACAGAAACTGGAAACAACCCAGATGTCATTCAACAGAGGAATGGATACAGAAAATATGTTACTTTTACACAATGGAGTAAGAAATACAAAGATAGTGGTGGTAACAAAAGTGTGATCCCAGAGTTTGGGAAGTAGAGAGATCAATTGTTTGCTATAATCCCCAGCTACTTAGTAATTTATATAGCTGTCTGAGGTGTGTGAAATGTTGTACAAAATTAATTAAGAAAGAAAAAAAAAGAATTGTAACTGGAAACAGTGGTGCCTTTAATGTCTCCACAACATATCACAAGCACCTGACAATGAATATCTATTCCAAAAGTTGGTGGAGAGTAAAATTACGTAATGGATTTAGTAGGAATTACAGATTTTCATGTTTTAACATTATCAAATATTCTATGCAAACATCCAAAACAGCCTGACACACATACCCATGAAAAATATCTATTATCTATCATCTGTGATAAGATGTTCCTATGGGCCTTTGTCTATTCCTGGCTTGGAAGCAAACATGGACACATCCATACACACCTGCCATAGGGGGCAGCAACATGGTGAACAGGGTTGCATTAGTTTTGAGGATCATTGAGTTAAGCGCTTTCAGCTTAAGGACAATCAGGGAATAGAAATAAACTGGGTCAGAAAAGAGAAATATGTTGCTGTGAAGCAGTCTGATAGTGAAATATTGCAGAAATTATGAAATTATTGGAGGCCTTCTTTTTGAGTAATGTTGGGGAAATGATATAACTGGGTATTCCAAGAAGAACTTCAAAACCTTTCAAGAATTTTGTCTCCCTTAAAACTTACAGGAAATTTTACTTTTGACCATGAAATGTACCAAGAGAAATGGCCCTTATTTAGTAATAAAATATATTTCTGGATTGTATATCCCTTAGTTTTATTAAAATGTAACAGTGATTCTTACTGTGAACATTTGTAGGTAGCAGCTCAGCATTTGAGGGTATATTCCTCAGGATGCCTGGCTAGTCTCTTCCTCTTCTAAGGTAGCTCAGAGAGACGGTCATAGTTTCTTCGAGGGAGAGAAAATGGAATCTGATTTGTTTAAAAAGCTAAGACAGAAAAATATAGATTTTTATGGACACACACATCACGTAGTCCATAAAAATCTATATTTTTCTGTCTTAGCACACACAGTTCACACACATGCACAAAGAGTCACAAATAAACACTCAGACAGATGCATGTACATACCCTTTAACACACCAAAACATACATACATATATGCACACACAAACACACTCAGATGCACGTACACAAGACAACACAGAGACAGCATAAATAAATATACAGAAATAATACATTTGTCCTCAAACTTTTCTTAGTAATTGATATTACACTGAGAAAATTAGAAAAGCATCATAAAGGTCATCATAACTGTGTGGATCAGGGACACCAATGGAGGAGTTAGAGAAGGGAATGAAGGAGCTGAAGTGGTTTTCAGCCCCATAGAAGGAACAATCAGAGACCCCTGAACTTCCAGGGATTACCAACCAAAGAGCACACATGGAGGACACATGGCTTCAGCTGCATATGTTACAGAGGACGACATTGTCTGACACCATTGGGAGGAGAGGCCTTTGGTCCTGTGAAGACTCGTTTCCCCAGTGTAGTGGAATACCAGAATGGTGAGGTGGGAGTGGGTGGTAGGAGGGGGAGCATCCTCATAGAAGGGTATAGGAAAGGGGGAACCAGAACAGGGGATAACATTTGAAATGTATTAAAATAAATATCCAATTAATAAAAAGACAAAGAGCATGAATCAGAATTAGTAATGCTCAAAAATTGGATTAACTGCTTTCAATAATTAAAACTGCTCAAATTGCAATGTAAGAATTAAATCAGAGAGGAAACCATCAAAATAAAATCACAGGATTACTTCAAAAATTTTAAGCAAAAAAAAAATAATTTCCTTTAAAAGAAAGTAAAAAGGTACACTGTGTTCCAAGGAAAGACACATAGAGCAAATAATCAAAGATATGAGAAACAAACATGGTTCCTTGGGTAAGAAAGCCAAAGCAAGGTCTAAAATGTTATACAAATAGTATGACAAATCCAATACTGAAAAGCAATATTCATTTGACAATATTTGCAAAAATAAGCCAAACTTTAAAGGGCAACCCGAGCATCTTGGAGTCAGGCAAAAGGATCAAATCAATTAAAAGTCTAAATGAAACTTGGCAGGTCATTCTATCCTTCTCCTTAGCATTTGCATTTTGTGCTGGGAGACAATAAATGCATTATTCATGATATCCAAGACAATAAATTGTGAACACAGGGTGTATAAGAACATTTTGTTATTCATAATTAAAGGCCACAAACATACACCTTCCTACATGAAGGGCTCAGGATGAATGATATTTTTGAACCTTCTTGATAGTGATACATAGAAATATATTCAAATATTAAAATGATTATAAAACGTTAACTTAAATTATTTTCCTGATTTAATTCATTATTTATCTCGTTGCTGCATTAAAACACATTTTAAAACCGGCTTAATGTGGGGAAATTTTTACTCTGATTTTGAGAATGAACTCTATTACGGTAGAGAAGGCATAGAGCTGATGCTTCATCTGACATAGTGGGAACTTTTGGCAGCTCTTTTGTAGATCATTCAGCTAAGGAAGCAAATGGACCTTGACCAAAAGTAATTGTGGGTTCAAATAAAATACTGAGTTTCTATCCCTTGGTGACCCACTTACTCCAGCTACACTCTACTTCTTAAAGTTTCTGCATCCTATACAAGCAATTTCTTTAAGAAAAAAATTAAACTTCAAACATTTGATCTTATAGAATACAGTTCCTGCTTAGGTCTTAAGGGTTGCATGTACACATATTCACTTCAGGGATGTCAAAATTCCCTGAAAATATTTTTGTACAGCATATATTTGCTCTTATAGACTGGAATGAACCTATATGAAAGGATAATGAATAGTTCATTTACAGAAATTAACTAAGCAACATACCTATATGAAACACATGAGTCAATTTTTGAATTTATGAGAAGAAATGGAGAAATGATGTTGCAGATAAGCTAAGCATCATTATCATTATCCTAATGGAAACCACAGAACATCCAAATGCCAGAGATGGAAGTGGAAAGTGACATTTTAAGCATGATAATTAGAAATATCAAATAATTTGTTAATCATAAGCATGCACATTTATAAAAAGGCAATGCACTTAGTGAATGCCTAAAATTGAGATTGTTGAATATAATAGTATTCAGTCATGGACAATACTCAAAGATGAATTTATCGATCGTGTGAATAAATAACCACCATCACCAACTACAGATATTTTCATGTTGACAACATAATTCGTGATTAATATTATTACATTTATTTATTTCTACATAGTATTCTGGCTATAATTTTATAGTATGAAATTATATATAATTATATAATATTAAATATATAACCATATATTTATATAATTATATAATATATATACATTATAAATAAATTATATACTATATAAGTATAAAATTATATAATATAATATATATAAGTGTATAATTATTGTAAAAATTACTACCTCATGTTAAATGACATGAATAGGTGGGAGACAGATATCCCTAGATTGTAAATATAACCAAAATTTTATGGCTTGATTTGGAGACGGATTACATGTCATTCCTTATCAATTCAGGTAGTCTCTTCAGAGATTTGACTGCAGAGTTAAAAGTTCAGCCAGAAACCGTTTTTATGTCAATTTTCATTTTTTTAAGTTGTACTTTATACAGTAAAGTCATTACCCACGATCCTGTCTGCCCTCCCTCAATTCTTCATCCCATTTCTCCTCTCTACTGTCTCAAAAGGATGTCTCCAACCACCCACTACACACCTGCCAGACCTTCCCACACTTTGCAGTAGCAAGTCTCAAATATTTTAATAGTCTTATTTCAGTTGCAGCTTTATACAAATTTTCTGTATTTTATTTCTGTATTTTAAAAGTTTCATGTTTGACCAAATAATCTATCTTTCTCCAAACCCAGTATATACCTTCCTTGTTTGTCAAACCTATATAACTATGAACAAAACATTAACATATGATTTGACTTATGAACCCCTTAAAGATTAAGCATTTGGCCATTATTTGAACTACTCTTTGCCTTGTTGAGAATATTTCTGCTTTTACCTCACTATATGGACGTGTGCTTTCATAACCTCTATATCAGTTTGTGAATTGATTAAATAATGAAACCAAAACCTCTGTCTTCACAGAATCACGTGACATATTTTTATACGTAAGAATCAATGAACACGTTGATAAATATGATGACTTTTAGAGTAATAACTGGATGATAAAGTAGGAGGCCCAACAGCATTGGTATGTAGGACAAAGATGTAATTTTAAGAGTAATAGGCACTTACAAAATTTAAAATAGCCTCATAATAAGATTCACTTGATTAAAAAATAATATTGTAGATTATACTTACAGAATTAAAATAGAAAGTGAAGCAGAGAACAGTAACTATACCGTGAGATATGGTAAATTGTTATGTTAGCTGCAGTAGTTATTGAGAAAATGAACACACTGAAGTTCAAATAACCAAATCTCCCAATCCAGAAGCTATAAAATTAAAACTTAAATCAGCCCCACATATATAAATGGTTTGTAAATCATGTAGCATTGAAAGATACTTAAAACCTGGAATGTTAATATATCCTCCAGGAAGAGATGCATCAATAAATCTCAAGAAATATTAAGTAATGGACAAACAACTTAGAGCTAATATCAGACATACTACTTACTTGCTAGTTACTTCAAACAGGCTGTAGTGTTCTGATTTCATGACACTGGTTGGGGGACCAAGAATCAGAAAATAGATATCCCGGAGACTTAAGGTAAACCTAATAGTAGTGGTAAAATGAATAAATTAATAAAATAAAATAAAATCATCCCAAATAATATTCTGCTATAACTGTAGTTCATTCTTGATTCAGCCATCATTAGAGAAGCTTCCATGTGTTCAAATACAGAGACTCACAGCAAGACATCATTACACAGAGCAGAAGTTGTAAATGAGACTGAGCCATCAAATCGCTTTACTCAGAGCTCAGGGAACTCAATTCAGAAGAGAACTCCATGAAAACAAGTGTTGGTTTGTATTGTCAATGTTCAATATAGTGTTTTTTGTTTTATTTTTTTAATATATTTATTTGATATTTCAAGTATTTACATTTCAAATGTTATTTCCTTTCCTTCCTCCTTCCCCCTCACTTTGCTTCCATGAGGATGCTCCTACTCCCAACCACCCACTCCTGGCTTTCCCCTACACAGGGGAAACAAGCCTTAACAGGATTAAAAACATCTCCTTTTATTGATGCCAAACAATGCCATCCTCTGCTAAATATATGGCTGGAGCCATGTGTACTCTTTGGTTGGTGTTTAGTCCCTGGTAGATCTTGGGGGTTTGGTTGGTTGATGGTGTTCTTCCCATGGGGTTGCAGATCTTTTCAGCTCCTTCAGTCCTTTCTCTAGCTCTTCCACTCGGTTTCCTGAGTTCAGTCTAATGGTTCGCTGCAAGCATCATCATTGGTATCATTATGGCTCTGGCCGAGCCTCTGAAAACATTCATATCAGGCTCCTGTCAGCAAGCATTTTTTTTATAATTTATATTGTTATTTGTTGTTGTGATGTCTTGAAAACCTGTTGTTTTTTATTAGTTATTTTATTTATTTATGTTCCAGACTTTGCTCCCCCCCAATCTTCCTTCCAACAGTTCTTCAAACTACTCTCCCTCACATTTGCCTCTGAAAGGGTGTGCTACCCCAATGGCATCTCCATTCCTTGGGGCGTCAAATCACTACATGATTAAATGCCTATTGCTTTCTAATGTAAAACAGAAGGGAATGATTCTAGATTGGAGCAGGGATGGAACTGGCCGTTGTAGAGGTATCAAGATATGAGAAAGGAATATACTTTCAATTAAAGGGGAGATAGCTGAACTGGTTTGAGTCAATATACCTCCTCTCCATGCTTAAATATCTAATCACATACTTGGTCCTAAGTTGCTGATGGTTTTTTGAGAGGTTTCAGAGATCTAACCATGTTGGAGACAGTATATTCCTGAGGGTGAATTAGAGAGATTATAGGTCCACCAAACTTCCAGTTTGCTTCCTCAAATTCAAAATTGTATTTTGAGATGTGACATTTCAGCAGCTTTTCTCTGCCACCATTTCTTACACTTTCTGCCATGTGTCCTAACCATTAAAGATTCCAACACCTCATGACTCATAAGCTAAATAAAATTTTTGCATTAGTCACATTTTTTTCATAGGGTTTTTATCACAGCGTCAAAAAAATCACACTTATACAATGGGTTATAAGAGACTAAAAATGTAATTAGGAGCAGACTATGATAAGTGACATGACACTTTTCAATAATTAATGCACTATTCAAAAATACTGCCACATTTTAAATGTAATTAACATAGGGATAATACGATCAGATTTGCTTTTCTAAACTCCATTTAAAAAAAATTCCTTGACAAAATAGCTTGTTTGAAACTTCTTGGATGAAAACTAACAGCTAAGAGAGATACCTTGATTCAAGATGTGCATCATAAAGGACTCTGTTAATACACAAAGATTGTGTGATTTATCTATTAGCACATTGCTAACACCATGGTGATATTTCCTTATATAAATTTGCATTGAAAATAGAACTTTACTATAATATATTCTGGTTATGATTCCCCTCTTCCCAACTTCTCCCAGATGCTTCCATCTTATCTATTCACTGAAATCAAGATGAGCTCGCTCTCTCTCACTCACTCTCTCTCTCTCTCTCTCTCTCTCCCTCTCTCCTTTCTTTTCTCCCTTGATCCCTCTCTCTCTATCTCCCTCCCTCCCTCCCTCTTACCTAACACTTCCATTCTTTGATGGGCATGTTGCTTTATCAGTATGGTAATCTTCCATCCACTATTAAGACTTCTCAGGACAAGTTTTCATATTCTCAGACTTGTATCAAAACTACCTGGGAATTTCATTAATAAATAAAGTAGATGGAATGAAGCAGTTTAAATGCTAACTCTAAATTGTAGCCAATGAGTTTACAGACCTTTATATCTTTTCCCCTTTTCTTTGGATTGAGATTTAACTTTATTTCATAGGTAGTTTGTAAAAGCAAGTAAAAAGAACTTCAAATGGAAATAAGTGAGTGCTTTGTGTTGGCACTATTGAAGGCAGTTTTATTGGTTGGGTGATTTTGCACAATGGAGTTGCTGAAAAGTTACAGGACTTTTCCTTCACACATCATAATAGAGTCTACCAGGTTTAAGTGCAACAAGGCCTGGAGTGAGCCTCAAGGCAGGAAGGATGGATGTGTTCCCATACCACCTAATGATTCTGCTGTCTACAACTCTGATGTGGCTTTTTAGAGGAAAAAGCTTGCTCAGTATTGATCTAAGAGGAGCTTTTCAAACAAAAATACTAAAGGATTTTAATTTCTAATATATTATGTCATAAAATGCCTAAACCACTTGTTTATATTTGGTGTTTTAAAATTAAAGACCATTGTTGTATCTTTATACCTGTGGTTAGACAGGTGCCTTATAACTCCATGATAAGATGCAATTAACTAAGTGTGATATCTGAGGAAAACATAATTGTTGAACTATGATATATTCAAAGCAGTGATTAATATTCCTAAACTGACAAGCTTTTAGACCTGGGAATAATGGGGAAATGGTACCACACAGCTGTTTTGTTTGTATATTTTATAGTTTTCTTACCACTACTCATGAGTCATAACAAATGCTTAGTCTACTTTCTGACCTAAATAAAAAAACTGACTTTAAAATATTACTAGTAAGTATATACACAAAATTATTGACTTTAAATAATAAAAGGCATATTAGAAGACATATATATATTCATTACACAAAGATTAATATTGCATATTACTCCTTTTTATAGTGTACAAAGATAGATATATTAACATTCATAAACAGTCCAAATTAGGACATAAAACAATTGCCTATGAGCTTATAATCATTTTAGAACCATATCTTATATTATAATACTGATAGTTGTCTAAGTACAATATAAAATTTTAATCCTAGTCTCCTTAACTAAAATTAATGCATGTAACACTGAATTAGAGAAAGTTTTGTGAGTTTGCAAGTAACAAATTTTGCATGAGATAACCATGAAAAGCCACAGTTTGGATCCATGTCTTTTAGTCAGGCATACAGTTGTAACTTAGGGAAAGAGAAATAGCTTTTTAATTTTATTTTTATTAACTAATTAAATTTTACACCTAGATGCCAGCTTCCCCACTGTTCTCTCGTCCCAATCTGTCCCCTCCATCTTGCTCCTCTTAATCCACACTTCCTCCATTTCTTTTAAGAAAAGTTCAGGCTTTTGATAGGAAGCCATGGCATATCGAGTTGCAATAAATCTAGGTACCTCTTCTCTAGTACAGCTAGAAAAGGCAAACCAGTAGAAAGTAAAGAATTCCCAGAGCAGGCAATAGAAGGAGAGACAGTCACTACTCCCACTGTTAGGGATCTTACAAGAAGTCCAGGGTATAGCATTGTATCAAATATTCAGTGCGTCTAAGTCTAGGTTATTCCCCTGGAGGCTCCCTAGTTAGTGTTTCAGTGAAAGAGCTATATCTTAAGGCACGTAGTCACTGTGTTCGATGCTCAGAATTCCATATTGTGGTTAGGCATGATTCAAAACCTGTTAAGTTCTTCTTGAGGCATAAGACATTCTAGGTGCCAGAGCTTTAAACAAAGTGCCACTTCTATATACTGAGGAACAGAATGTTCAAATTCTGTGTGTTCATTATGATATCATCTACATTTTGACTTTGACAAACCTTATGGGTTTCCAATAGCCTCATGGGCAGCAATACTTCAAAAAGGAAAAATGGCCTACAGTGATTTTGGAAGAGAAAGTGAATACCTCACTACAAATATATTGCATTAAATTCATGAGTATTCTTTAAAACTTCCATAAAATTCAAAACACAGAGAATAGTTAATGATTCTATATGTTTCTTGTATTCTCCATTGGGTGAACTGTTAATCTTTTTTTTTTATTTTTATAATTGCATAATCCTTGTTAAAATTTTACTAATATTGGTTAAATATTTAATATTGGTGAAGTTAGTATAAAACTCAGTGATGCAGCCCAGTAAAGGATCATAAACAGTGCTTCCCTTTAAGTGAATGGGTATAGAAGAGCCTTACTCAATAAAGGAAACCATACTTATTGGATGCATGATAACATTTCAACCACTTGGTAAATGTGGCATGTTCAGTTTATTTTCAGTTAAGAGGATATATTGTTAACAACTTGAAGAAATAATTTAATAATGTCTGGAGGTGAGATCATTGGGGAAAAGAGACCAGGTGTATATGACCACCATGATTTCTCTCTCCATTCAGTTGAAAAGTTCCAAGTCCATCACAATTCAGAATAAGAGAATCATGTGAATGGTGTGTCTTGAGGTGATGTGCTTCTTCTGAGGACATAAGTTTATCTGGAGGGTAAGATAGGGCAGTTATGCTCAATTTCTGCCTGTGCTATATGGAAAAGCAAACAAAGCAGAACAGCACTGCCACTGTCTCTGTCTCACAAACTGCAACCCACAGGTGACAAAACAAATTCATAGAGGAAAAGAACATTTCCCAGAGGGTGTACCACATTAGACAACTGGGCAGTGAAATATAAAGCCCTATTCTCAGTGATGCATCGTGATTCTGTGTTTTTGAGTAAGTGGACCTAGGTAAAAACTTAACCCCACTCTTACCATTCTCACTCGTGAAATTCATGTGGTTTGGACTCATTCAACCTTACCAGTTCTTATCTGTTGACACAGACCACTTGGCTCACATGCACTAGTATGTTGAAGAATAGCAGATAAAATCTTCAGCCTCTACTGTGAAATTCAAGCCTTTAAAAAGGTAGTGTGTTCTTAGATGTAATGTCAATGACAGAATTATTTATAGGTAAAAGCCAATTGTCCTTATTTTTTTGTTTGTTTTTCTAAACATATTTATTCATTGAGCTTAGAAGGATAAAACTCATTTTTATTGAAATCTTTCTGTTTCTCACTCGAGTACAATATGATTTTTTTCTAATAGTTCTAATTATTTCTTAAATAGAAACCCTTTGACAAAGCAAAGTGGTTTCATTTTAATTAAAAAAAATAATATATTTTCATAGGTGTGCATGCATGCATGTGCACACACATCTACTTCTAGAGGATTTTTCTTGAAGAACATTCTATCCAGCTGATATACTATATCTTAATTGCTAGGTTAAGCCAGTTGAATGGTAGGAGTTTGGGAAAGTTCTGTGTTTAATTTTAATGCATCTTAATTGCATCAACTTATGAAGAGTTTGGAGTTCTACTATGTAGACTCTCTTTTCTATCACATTACTAACTCCTTTATTTTGCATATTTTGTTAATCTGCTGACTCCTGGTCTTCTGATATCTATTAACAATTTATTTGTTCATGGAACCAGACATAATAAAGCAATGTGAATGTCTAAACTTTCTAGATGTTATAAATACTCTTTAAAGGGCAGTATCCAGTAGAGAAATCAATGACAATATGCAGCCTTTGGACACATAAATGTGTCTTGCTATGCTTAGAAATTGATTTTTAAGTTTTATTTAATCTTTATTGTAAAATCACATTACAATTAATGATTAATCTGGCAGTGGGCAATTTTAAAGTTAATCATTTCTAGCTTTTTAATCAACACATAGTCCTCAGGTAATCTAATCAATTTTACCACTTATTCATTTGATGTTGATTAATTTTGAGACTTAGTCTCCAGGCATGATTTTGACATCATTTTGGTGACAATACATCTGTAGCCTTAATCAAATCATTAATTCTTGACCCCACAACAGCTTCTACATCTACTGATGAGTGCATTTCCTCGTTAGGTTCTTATTTCAGTTTATGGGTATTTATTCTTTCAGTTGCCATTCATTTATTTCATTAAAAAACCATTTCTATCTAAATTACTACAACAATTAATACCTTCCTAGGCATTTTCAATTCTTAAATATAAACTGTAGCATGCTATGTCCAATGTAATAAAAATATGAGCACATATTTTTGAACCATAAGCATCATTATATCCTAATACCTATGTTCTTAAATTGGAAATTGCTTTACCTATATTTTCCCACAATCAACATAGAATTTTTTTTATCAGACAACATGTAGGTATTCAATTTTGGTGTCCAACACAGGTTGATGATAGACAGTGCATATTCTGTTATGCTGAGAATGGAATAACGTTCAGAGTTCTCATTGATAAGTAGTGACACCTTGTAAATTAAATGTGTTAAATACAAAGATACGTTGTGAAACTAATTATAAAGTATATATAACTTATTCTTTTTCATTGCTTTAAAAAATTGTCTGCAAATAACATTCAAGGAAGATAGAGTTTATTTTGTCTTTCAGTAAAATATAGAATACATCCTGAAACTGAAATGTGACAGGGGCTTGAAGTGGCTGCTCACTTGGCGCTCATTGTCAGGACATAGACACTGGTCAGTGTTATTTGCAGCCGATTATCTCCTTTTTATTTAGGCTATTGCTCAAACTATTTTCAGGGTGGTTCTTTCTTCCTCACATAAACTAATCTAAAATTTGTTTTACAGATTTGCCTATATGTTTATCTCTAATTAGATTTTAAATTCCATTAGATAATCAAGATTAACCATCACAATAAAGCTATTGACCCAAAATTCACTTTATGTTGAAGAGAATCTGTTAACCAATTAAATCAATCAAAGGCGCATCTCTTTCTTAAGATCTAAATTAATTAAATTTAATTAATTAAATGATATCATGTAATATTTTCTTTTTTGCAGGACTGTCTCAACATATCAATATTTATTTTTAATAGTCAATATTGACTTATTTCAGTTATAAATATCTGCCTGTACTGTAACCTCATGAGACTCCCAGCAATGCTAAAATGAAAACACTCTCTATGAATGGATTAAGATTCGAACCAAATTATATATAACAGATAGCTTTCAACAAAGAATAGCCACAAAGAGCCATCCTGAACAAAGAGGAAAACAGGTATCTGTTATTAATTAGTTTCTAGTTGCCCTTGTTGGGTTTTGGGTCTCCTTTGGAAATGCTTTTTCTTGTTCACTGTATCCTAAGCCTACCTTCCTAATATATATTGAAAGTTCAAGGCTCATTGCCGATGCTGGCTGGCAATTGCAGACAGTAAAATTTGCATTCTGATGAACTTTACATAAATATTCCCTCATATTCAGTACTGGGAGTAGTTAGATGATATTCACACTGAGTATATTAATATTGGTTCTACTCTTTTGGAATTAATATGGATTGGATGTAAGCAAGATGTGAATTGATCTGGTATGTGCAGAATGCTATAGTTTAAATGTTAGCATCAATTCTAAAATTCAGATTTAAACCTTTCCATTTGTGTAACCATGTCAAAAAGTTTGTTCTTTATAAGGTTATTAGGCTGAATGCTTCACCTTAAACAATGGCATTTGTGTCTTTTATAAAAGGCTTCAGAGAAAAGATTATGTCATTTTTAATATGTTCTTTGTTTCCTATGAGAACACAGTGTCCTTCTATGCTATTTTACTCAACTAGGAAGAAATACATTCAGATCAGAGAGCCAGCTGCACACCGATTCTACCCTGATCTGAGATGGCATAGTCTCACAGCTCTAAGATAATTGATATCTACTTTTTCTAAACTCGTTTACTTTATATACTTTATTAAAGGAACACAAACTAACTAGGGCACTGAAAATTATGGAAGAATTTACTATTTGTACCATAGAATCTATTATTTTTACCAAATTTTCTATATTCTCTTCTTAACATATGCACCTTTTAAATTTCATGTTCATAAATAAATTCATTTTATCTGAAATATATAAATTAAGAGGGACTAAATATAATGAAGAAGCCTATATTTATTATCCAGAAATAGCACTGTATTTTATATGCCCAAATAAATGTTCTTAATAAATATATTATAATAGAAAGATAAAATTATTAAACTTGTGCTCTTCTATGTTCTCATAAAGTACACCAATTTATATCGCAGGGTTTATATAAATTCTGCCTTCCTAATGTATAAACAAGATAAGTCTGTCTGGAATTGGTTAGCTTTCACAGGTGCAAACATGTTTAGTATTTAGATCTTATAGTGGATATATTGAACCCTAGAGCCATGACATTCTAATTAAAAAACAGCTGTTTGGCAGAGTTTTCTTTCATGAAAGGAATCAGTCTACAGGAACAGGAGAGAGCCTTGAAAGATGCGAAGTAGCAGTGAAAATCTTTATCTTAAGAGACACTGATTCTTCTGGAGGTTATTCAACTTGTGAGTTAGTCTAAAGTAATTTACAATTTTCTGTAGCTTATATACAAGGGGATTTTGTGACTTACTTTCTTAGCATTAATTTGAACAATGATTTTTAGTTATGGCTGTGACTGATATATATTTAATGTCATCTAAACTTCATATGTTGTGCTTCAAATCAGCATATTCAAATAAAGTTCTTGTTCTTATACTTAAACTTTTAATATTGGATAAAATACGTACTTATGTTTGACAGGTATCTGTAGATCTTACAGTATACATATAAATATGTCTATTATGTTCATGCACAAATAAAATTTAGAGATTTCTTGGTTAGAAAATAATCTGTTGATCATAACACCATGAAAATTAAATTTAATCAAACATTACTCAAAAAATTTTTTAACAAATACACATATTGCAATTTAGCCTAAATAATGTATCAAAAACTGATGAGATTAGATTTTTTTTTGTTCAAGGCTTCTACTGGTTTGTCTACATGTGTAAGAATTAGAAATAATGTTGTACAGTACATAAATAAGCAAAGATATCACACAATTATTTCAGTGGGCACAGAAAAAAAGACAATGACAAAATCTTGCATCTATTAATCATAAAAGTGTTCAAGAAATTAGTAATAGAAAACTAATATGAGGAAATCCATCAACTTAATCTACCATATAAACGAACTCAAAGATCAAAATCACATGGTCATCTCACTAGATGCTGAGAAACTATTTGACAAAATCCAACACCCCTTCATGTTAAAAGTCCTGGAAAGAACAGGAATCCAAGGTCCATACTTAAACATAATAAAAACAATATACAGCAAACCAACAGCCAACATCAAACTTAATGGCGAGAAAGGTGAAGCAATCCCACTAAAATCAGGGACTCAACAAGGCTGCCCACTCTCCCCCTACCTATTCAACATAGTACTGGAAGTCCTGGCTGGAGCAATTAGACAGCAAAAGAAGATCAAGGGGATACAAATCGGAAAGGAAGAGATAAAAACATGACTCTTTGTCGATGACATGATAGTGTATTGAGTGACACGAAAAATTCCACCAGAGCACTAGTACAGCTGATAAACAAGTTCAGCAAAGTGGCTGGATACAAAATTAACTCAAACAAATCAGTAGCCTTCCTATACTCAAAGGACAAACATGTGGAGAAAGAAATTAGGGAAAAGGTACCCTTCACAATTGTCACAAAAACTATGAAATGCCTTGGTGTAACTCTAACTAAGCAAGTGAAGGACCTGTATGACAAGAACTTCAAACCTCTAAAGAAAGAAATTGAGGAGGATCTCAGAAAATGGAAAGATATCCCATGCTCATGGATTGGAAAGATCAACATCTTAAAAATGGCCATCCTACCTAAAACATTCTACAGATTCAATGCAATCCCCATCAAAATTCCAACCCAGTTCTTCATGAAATTGGAAAGATCAATGTGTAATTTCATATGGAATAACAAAAGGCCTAGAATAGCGAAATCCATCCTCAGCAACAAAAAAAAAAACATCTGCCGGAATCACTATCCATGACCTCAAGCTATATTACAAGGCAATTGTGCTGAATACTGCATGGTACTGGTACAGAAATAGGCATGTGGATCAATGGAATAGAATAGAAGATCCAGAAATGAGCCCTCATGTATATGGTCACCTGATTTTTGACAAAGGAGCAGTAAACATTCAATGGAAAAAGGACAGCCTATTCAACAAATGGTGCTGGTCCAGCTGGTACTCAGCATGCAAAAAAAATGAAAATAGACCTTTCTTATCTCCTTGTACAAAGCTCAAGTGTAAGTGAATCAAAGATCTCCACATTAAACCAGATACACTGAAACTATTAAATGAGAAAGTAGGGAAAACATTAGAACACATAGGCATAGGAGAAAATTTCCTGAACAAAATACCAATGGCTCAAGCTCTAGGGTCAAAGATTAACAAATGAGACTTAATGAGATTGCAAAGTTTCTGTAAGGCGAAGGACATTGTCAATAAAACAAAACGGCAACCAACAGAATGGGAAAAGATCTTTACCAACACCACATCAGATAGAGGCCTAATATCCAAGGTATACAAGGAACTCAAAAAGCTAGACACCAGAGAATCAAATAACCCTATTAGAAAATGGGGTACAGAGCTAAACAAAAGGTTCTCAGTTGAGGAACACCGAATGGCTGAGAAACATCTGAGGAAGTGCTCCACATCCTTAGCCATCAGGGAAATGCAAATCAAAAAAACCCTGAGATTCTACCTCACACCAGTCAGATTGGCCAAGTTCCAAAACTCAGATGACAGCAGATGCTGGTGAGGCTGTGGAGAAAGAGGAACACTTCTCCACTGTTGGTGGGGTTGCAAACTGATACAACCACTCTGGAAATCAGTCTGGCGATACCTCTGAAAATTGGATATAGTACTACCCGAAGACCCAGCTATTCCACTTCTGGGCATATGCCCCAGAGACACTTTAATACACAACAAAGATATATGCACCACAATGTTCATAGCAGCTCTATTTATAATAGCCAGAAGCCTGAAGGAACCCAGATGTCCTTCAGAAGATGAATAGATACAAAAATTGTGGTACATATACACAATGGAATACTACTCAGCCACGAGAAACATTTACTTGTCCAAATTCTTAAAAAAAATGATTTTATCTAGAGAATATCATCCTGAGTGAGATAAACCAGTCACAAAATTACAGACATAATATGCAGTCACTGATAGTGGGATGCTAACCCCAGAGGCTAGCACTCCCCCAGAAACAACTCACAGACTGTATGAAGTCCAAGAAATAAAGAAAACAAAGCAAAACCAAAAAATATTAACAAAACAAGAAAACTTTGACTATTTCCATGTTACATTTTGTTATACATGTACTTTACGCTCATTTTAACTATTAAGTTTTCAATGCAAACTATCAAACCTTTAAAAAAATCAAGTACTGACTAAAAATATATTCATATAGTTTTATGTAAAAATTATTTTAAAATCTGAAAAAAGTACTGACAAAAATGTATAATTTTAAGCAAAAAATGTTTAAAATCTGTACATTTATCTTTGTTTTGTTAAATAAAGTTGTTTAAAAAAATTTATAATAAATTATAATGGAATTCCAAAAAAAAAATAAAACTAATATGATCCTTTTAGATGAAAAATCCAAGAAATTTGAAAGAGAACATGTTGAGACCATATCCAGAGCTTTAGCCAGGCCCTCACTTGAGGGATGGGGTCACCCACTCATCTCAAAATTTTTTACTATATAAAAAATTTTGTAATATATATATAGTTATAGCTTTCTTCCAACTCCTATTCCTCTTCCTCCTCAACTTGATTCCATGAAGGTGCTCCCTCTCCCAATCACCCTCTCCACCTCAGTGCCTTGGCTGATGATGGTGCAGTTCTTCTCATGAGGGTGCAAATCTTTCAGCTTTTTCAGTTCTTTCTCTAGCTCTTTCATTGGGGACTATGTATTCAGTATGATGTTTAACTGCAAGCATCCTCATCTGTATTTGTATGACTCTGGAGAGCCTCTGAGAAGACATCTATGGTGTCTGGTTTCTGCCAGCAAACACTTCTTGGCATCAGCAACAGAGATGGGTGTGGTGGCTGCATGTGTAGTAGTTCTCTAGCTGAAGCAGTATCTGTAAATCTTTTCTTCAATCACTGCTCCTCTATTTGACCTTGTATTTCTGCCCCTGTTTTGTTCTCCCTTTTAAGAAGGACTGAGACAACCACATTCTGATCTTCCTTCATTTAGAGCTTCATAATTACTCTGGATGGTTTCCTGGGTATTCTGATGATTTCTTTCATTCTTGCTGGGAGGGGGTAGTGTCTGCTTATAAGTGAATACATACCATGAATTTTCATTGGTGACTGGGTAACCTCACTCAGGATGATAGTTTAAAGTTCCATCTATTTGCTTAGGAATTTTATGAACTTGTTTTTAATAGCTAAGTAGTACTCCATTGTGTATATGTACCACAATTTCTGAATCTATTCTCTGTCGAGGGACATCTGGGTTCTTTCCAGCATCTGCCTATTATAAATAAGGCTGCTATGAACATTGTTGAGCATGTTTCCTTGTTAGATAGTAGAGATACTCTTGGGTAGATGCCTGGGAGGATTATAGCAGGGTCCTCAGGTAGTACCATGTCCAATTTTCTGAGGAACCTCCAAACTGATTTCCAGAGTGGTTGTACCAGTTTATAATCCCACCAACAGTGGAGGAGTGTTCATGTTTCTCCACATCCTCAACAGCATCTGCTGTCACGTGAGTATATGATCTTAGCCATTCTGACTGGGTTAAGATGGAATCTCATGGTTGTTTTAATTTTCATTTGTCCAATGTGTAGGAATATTGAACATTTCTTCAGATGCTTCTCAGCCATTCAGAATTTCTCTTTTGAGAATTATCTGTGTATCTGTGTATCGCATTTTTAATAGGGTTATTTGATACTAGCCCACTATAAGATGTAGGATTGGTACATTTCACTCCCTCATTACCCCATTTTCTGTTGATCCAACAGACTATCCCCTTGTAAAACCTTATCACACAACATAAGGCTGAATTCCATCTTCCAACTCCACTAGGTACTTCCTGCTAAACCACAGGCTGTCATGCAAAATAACTAGGTGGGATGACTATAGATCTTCCTTCTTTCTGTTTCCTATTATAACACCTGAGAATAAAATTCAGATTTTAGATCCCAATGTAAATAGTGAAAATTTTACAGGTCTCTTTCCCAAGATTGAGAATGACCAGCAAATAAAAACTCCTGAGAAAGGGAAATTTAGTTTCTTTTACCCTGTCATAATCTCTTCCATCCACTGTCTGACACCAAGTTGTCAGTCCTACTCACATACTTTCAAAAATACTGAATGAATTCAAGATTTATTCATGTCGATCCATTTATCTATATGTAACCATGGTTATAGAGAAAGAACTTACGAATTTTGGACAGTATTGGAATGGTGTAGAGATGGCAAGGTTTGGAGAAATGGGAGAGGGGAATGATATAATTACTCTTTATCTTGACCAAAACTTATTTAACCATTTAATAAACTCTCTATTTGATTTTGTTTTTGCTTTTGCCTAACAAGGAACACATAATTGAACAAGAAAATGATTGTTGATACAGGATAGAATCCTCTGCAGTTAAAATGTAAAATCTGAGAACTAGGAAGTAATTCTTCCAATAAAACTAGCTGTCTGTATGCTCACAAACACCTACAAGCCTATGACCCCGAAATATATGCAGAATATGAAGCAGAGAATGATGGGAGATAAAATATCCAACTGGAAAAATAATATTTCATAAAAAGGTGAAGGTTTAACTTTAGTATTTATTTTCAAAGTGAATGATTTTGTGCCTATACTGTATGTGGTCTTTTGCATAGTTTGGGATGCCTTAGACTCACTTAGAGTGATTGTTTCTTAGGGAGTGACACTATTAGGAGATGCGGCCTTGGTGGAGAACATGTGCTTCTGTGGATGTGGGCCAGTGCTCAAATTACACTCAGTGCAATCAGCCTCCTTCTGGCTGCCTTTAGATAAAGGTGCAGAGCTCTAGGCTCCCCTTGCACCATGACTGCCTGCATGCTGTCATACCTCTTGCAATGATGATTGTGGAATAAACCTATAAACTGTAAACCAGCCCCAATTAACTGCTGTCCTTGTAAGAGTTGCCTTGGTCATGGTGTTTTTGTTCTCAGCAATGGAAGTCTTAACTAAGACACTGCATATGATAGTTGTAACAAGGAAAAGAAAAAAAAAAATACTAAAGTTTTATGTGCACGGGGTATGGGCACTTTTTCACATGCATCATGTGCACACACATTTTATACATAGTGTGAGAGTTCAGTGTTTATATTTACTTTTGATTTTATTAGTTTAAATAAAGTAGTCTATTTTTGAGTTTTACTTAATAATTAACTTTAGTTTCTTTAATTATTTTATTAAATATTCTCTTTATTTACATTTCAAATGTTATCTCTTTCCTCTCACCTAGCTTCAATCACCCCTCCCCCTCAACTTATTTTCAAGAAGATGCTCCCTCTCACAACTGCCCTCTCTACATTAGTGCCTTGGCATTCCCCTACACTGGGAAAATGTACCTTCACTAAACCAAAGGCCTCTTTTCTCACCATAGATTAAAATACTCTATTTTTATATAATCAATGGAAAACTACTATAAAAACAAGACAAAACAAACAAACAAATCTTTTGAAAAAATGGTTCTAGGAAGAAAGTCTGGATACATTTGGTATCAATGTTTTAGACAATAAAATGGTACTTTTAAGTCATTCATGTCTCTTAATGTCTTAGTTTCTGTTTGTGGTTCACCAGCCATTGAGATTACTGGAAGAATTTGCTAAAGTATGTAACATGGACTTTAGGAGACAAAATTACTAAGAAATAGTCCAATATTAAGTAATTTTCAAATTCACCTTTTTAAAGTGATTTTAAAAAAATGATTTCTTTCAGTATTAAGTTGAAATGTTTGATTAACCATACCCCTATTACACTCTTGCTGTGTTTTTTTATGTATCATTCATTATAGAAAAAGTAAATTGGAAGTTTCAATACCAGGAGGACAAATTTCATCTTTCCTTACTATATTCCACTGATCATAATGGAATATGTCAAAGCCAAAACATAGATAATTTTATAGATGCATAAATAGACACCTTCTTGTACATTATCTTTGTTATAGTGAGATACACAAAAGTAACCCTTTACTTTCTAGGAGTTTATTTTAAGAAGTTACACTGGGTTTTGTCAGTACTTTTCTTCCTTTAATGAGACAGGCATGTGGTCTCTATTCATTTATGTCATACAGTGATTTTGTAGGACACTAATGTTTATCAATTTACATATGAGAAAACATTCCTGCTTCTAAGGAATTAAAGTCAATTTTGTCACAGTGGATAGTTTTTGAAGTTTCTTAAAATTAAATTAATAAGTATTTTAATGAGAACTTTTATATCCTTCTTCAGCAGAGATACTAACATATGTTTGGGTGGTAGGTCTCAGATTTTTTTTTCCATATTGGGGAAATATTAGCTCCACAAAAAGATTTAGAGACTGTTCTCTTCCACTTTCAGTTTTAGAAATAGTTAGGAATATTAGAGTTTTTCATTGAAACTATGGATGATTTCCAAACAGAATTCAGCTGACACTGGGATTTATTCACTGGAAAAGGGTCTGCATCTAGAATATAAAAATAAAATTTTAAAAATCTCAAATATTAAAATAAAACAAACAAACCACTTAATTGAAAATTGTATTTGTAACTAAATATCATTTTATAAAGATAAAATTCAAGGGTTTATGGAACATTTTTAAAAGATTTACCATCTGTAGTCTTCAAGAAAAGGCAAATAAAAACCACTTTGAGATGTCCTCAACCCCAGCCAGAATGACTAAAATAAATTCAAAGAAAGAAAGAAGATGAGAAAGACTGCTATGACTTCACTTTTCTTACTGTTGATGGGAGTCTAAACTGCTGTACTCTCTTGACTCTGTAATATCCCCTACCAGGAGGGGGAATTTCCGCAGTTTATAAGAGGAGTCCTGTATCTATTCCTAGTTAGACTGTGTGACTGAACCCCATCAGGGTTGACATGTTCTGAGACACAAAGTATCTGAGAGAGAAAATGCGGACTCATACAAATGCTATTTTCCTCCTAAAACTCAAGCATACACTTAACTTGCCAGAGATTTCCTTTTGATTTTTTTTCTTTCAAAGTCAAACTACCAAGTGAGGCAAAACAGATTAAATCTGATTCTTTCTTGCAATAAAACCTGTTTTACTGGATTCAGTCTCAAAGGTTTAAGCTGTGATTTGAAGGCAGTCTGACTCAGCAGCTGGATAAGCCTTTCTACATGGCCAGGTAGCATCCTGAACTATTACAGAGAATTCAAAAAGATAAAGTCAGAATAGGGTCCATTCAAATTAGTGACAAAAAGAAAAAGTGACCTTGGCAACAAAAGATACAATACATTGACAGGAAGTGAGCCAGATGGCTGAGTGTGAAGCAGTTGTGAATTGGAAATGAAGCAACTCAGAGAGGAAAGAAAACAATTTTTAAAAGCTACATTTTTTTTTTTTTTACAAAAAGCAACTTTAAAAGAAATTAGCTATTTTCTCAACTTAAAATCACAAAACTCTTTTTGTCTCTGTGTTGCAGAATTAGTAGTAAGTATAGATTTGTTCTTATTATATTTTCAGAATGACTGAATCATATATACTTACTACACTATTCAATTTGAAAACAAAAACAAAGGTGGACTTACTTTGAAGTGAGCCTTTAACTACAAGATCCAAATATCATGAGATATATAAGGTACATCAAACCCTTTTCTTATTTCTGGTATGTGTGCAAAAAGATGGACATCTGTTTCCCTTGTAAGAAACAGAACTATGTGCTTGGCTATGGGGAAGACCCACTAAATTTACAGCAGGGTTCAGGCTTTACCCTGGAGCTGTTATGGCAAACTGTACATCTAATTGACAGCTTTTCAGCTGAAAACATCAATAATCTTTCATTGTGAGCTCCAGAACCCAGACAAGACTCTGAGGGCTCATTTCAGTAAGTTATTGCTTTATAGGTCACCTTTGCAGCAGATTTATATAAGAATTTCACAGTGGAGAGGGATGGTTGGGATGATATTTGGAGACACTCTTAGGGTCTGAAAATATGGACTAGAGTTCTATCTAAAACCAAAATGAATCAAAGAGCCAAAGTTCAAAATACCTCTATTTGTATCATGCCCCATTTTGTCTAAAACTTATCAAAAAATAGTCTATGAACTTATTAATTATTTTATTTCCCAATTGAGGGGATCTACTGGTAAATAAAAATATATAAGGAAGCCAGTCATAATTGTAACTTGAATAAGGAAAGGTCCCTGAAGGCCTAACCTTGGAAGAGTTATTCTTTGATGTCTGCCTAGGTGAGGAGAGTTATTACTTGTGTGTTTGGTATCTGCTGTGCTATGCATGAATATGACCTACCAAACTTAGATCAAGATGGACTTAATTCTATTCTTTTTTGTTGATTCTAATTACGTGACTGAAATCTGGGAAAGCAAATTCAAAAACTATTAAAAAAAAAGTAATTGTAGAAGCAGAGGTTTTCTGGAGGAGAAAAGGGGAAAAAGGATGATATTTAAATTTAAATAATATATCTAATTTAAAAAATAAAAAGAGCTAAAAAAAAGAAAAATGAAAGGAAAGTTGTTTTCTCAACTCAGAGAATGTAATGGTAATATTTCATACTGCATACCTATAGTGAAACACAACATAAAAGGTGACACATATTAATAAGAATTCATGTTTTGTGTTACAAATATAGCACCAATATCTATTTTATCCTACACATTGTGGCAGGATTTTTTTTTACTTATCATTTTTCCAGATTGATGGATTCATTTCTTCTATGGTATCTGCAATGTCTGAGAAGTTTTTCTTCCATCTTTTGTGTTCTCTTTTTGAAGCTTGCCTCTATTTTTTTTTCTTACATTCCTCCATTTTCCATCTCCAGGATTCCCGTTGTTTATGGTTTCTTTATTGCCTCTTATTCCATTTTCAGCTCTTGAGCAGTTTTATTTATTTTCTTCAACTGTTTGTTTCTCCTATATTTCTGTATTGGTAAGATTAACATAATAAAAATGGTCATCCAAGGAAATTCAATGAAATCCCAATTGAAATTTCAACAAAGTCAATCACAGAACTGGAAAGGATAACTATCAAGTTCATATGGTACAACAAGAGCCCAGAGCTGTTCCTGAGTCCATAGGAGCTCTCAGAGCTACCAAACAGGCAACTTAAATGCCTGAATGGAACTGGCCTAGGCCTTCCACATGTTAGAGTGGTGCAACTCAAAGTTCTTTTGGGACACCTTCCAGGCCTTACAGGAAAATGAAGCAAGGGGGTGTCTCTGACTCTGCTGCCTGCCTTTGGAAACATTTCCACCTACTTGGTTTACCTCTCTAGACTTAATAAAAGAAGTGCCTAGTCTTACTGCAGTGTGATGTACCATTTCATGTTTATAGCCTTCAAGGCTTTAAAATAAGTAAAATTGAAAATAAGCTAAACAAAAACTCAGAATACCAAAAACACAACTTAAGAATAAGAGAGCTCCTTAAATAACCACCTTCTTTGATTTCAAATTGTATTACACACATGATATTGGCATAAAAATAGACATATTGTTCAATGGAATAGTAATGAACCCAGAAATCTATAGATACCTTTTTTTTTTAAATCCAGATACATGAACTGGAAAAATAAACAACTTTAACTAGAGGTCCTGTTCAGCTTAAATATTTCTAAGTAGAAGAATATAAACAGATTCAAATTTGTCACTATGGACAAAACTAAGTTCAAGTAGGTTAAAGACTTACCATCAAACCAGATAAAATGTACCTGATAGGTAATAAATAGAGAATAAACTTGAATGGATGGTCACAGGAGGAAATTCCCTGAACTGAATACAAAAAAGCACAGGTATTAAAAGAAACTACTTATAAATGAGACCATATGAAACAGAAATGAGTTTGTATGTCATGGACCTCAACAATAGGACAAAGTTGCATTCTATAGAAGTGAAAAATACGTTTACCAACACTACATCTTAAAGAGGTCTAATATCCAAAATACATAAAGAATTCAAAAAATTAAATAATAAATGCCAGATAATTAAATTAAAAGAAAAAAAACCTGGACACAGATCTAATTATAAGTCTCAATGGAGAAATTGAAAATGGCTAAGAACTATTCAATTAAGTTTCCAACACCCATAGCCATCAAGGAAATATAAGTCAAATCTTTTTGGATTCTCTATATCACACCTGTCAAAGTGGCTACAGTCAATAACACAGGTGACAGCCCAAACTGGTAACAAAGTGGAATGTGGAAACATGCCTTCATTGCTAGTGGGACTGCAAACTTGTACAACCACTTTGGAAATAAATATGGTAGTTTGTCAGAAAATTAGGAATTGAATTATTTCATGTCCTATTGAAATTACCCAAAGGTCACTCTATCTTACCACAAGGACACTCCATCAGCTATGTTTATTGCAACATTATTTATAATTGGCAGAAACTAGAAACAACCTGTATGTCCCTCAACAGAATGATGAGAAAAGAAAATGTATACTTTCACAATGCAATATTTATTACTTACTCAGCCCTTAAACTGTCTCCTGTAAACTGAGGTATGTTTTGTCCCACAACTTCTTGCATGATTGTAGAATGCATTTTTCTAACTGTGCCTACTTCTCTGGTCTCAGTAGGAAAATATATGCCTTGCCTGGAAATAAATCGATTTACCAGGATTATCCCCTTCTCTGAGAAAAATGGGAAGAGGAAATGAGGAAAGAGCTTTGCAGAGAAAAAAAAGAAGAGGGCTGACTTGGAGATTTAAAATAAATAAACTCTCAATCACCATAGATGAAGATACCAAGATATTCCAATACAAAATTAAATTTATATAATATTTGACCATAAACCCAGCACTACAATAAATTATAGGTGGAAAACCCAATACAAGGAAGGAAAATACATTTTAGTAAAAACAAGAATATACCTAAGCAAGAAAACCAAAAGAAGAAAGACACACATGCACTATTCTACCTCTAAAAGCACAAATAGCAGGAAACAGCACCCACTATTCCTTAATATCTGTTAACATAAATGGACTCAATTCCCCAATAAAAAGATACAGGCTATCAGACTGGATGCATAAACAGAATCCAACATTTTGCTGCATACAGGAAACTCATTTCAGAGACAAAGACAGACACTATCTCAGAGTAAAAGTGTGGGAAAAAACCTTCAAGCAAATAGCCCCAAAAAGCAAGCTGGAGTGGCCATTCTAATATCAAATAAATTAGATTTTGAAACCAAAAGTTATCAAAAAAAGATAAAGAAAGACACTGTTTACTCATCAAAGGAAAAATTTATCCAGAAGAACTCTCAATTTTTAACATATATGCTCCAAATACAAGAGCAACCATATTCATAAAAGAAACCCTACTAAAGCTAAAAAAATACATTGTAACCCACACAATAATAGTGGAAGACCTAAATACCCCACTCACATCAATGGACAGATCACGGACAGAGAAACTGAAGAAGGACAGAGTAAAACTACCAGAGGATTTTTTATTTGATGACCTAATACCAATATTCTACAAAATACTCCACAAAATAGAGCCAGATGGAACACCACCTATCTCATTTTGGAGGCCACAATAACCATAGTTCCTAAACTACACAAAGACCATACAAGTAAAGAGAACTTCAGACCAATCTCACTTATGAACATTGATGCAAAAATACTCAACAAAATCATTGCAAATTGAATCCAAAAACATATTAAAATAATCATTCACCATGATCTACTAGGCTTTATCCCTGGGATGCAGAGATGGTTTAATATACATAAAGTCATCAATGTAATCCACCATATAAACAAACTCAAAGCAAAAAAAAACACATGGTCATCTCACTAGATGAAGAGAAAGCATTTGACAAAATTCAACAACCATTCATCTTAAAAGTCTTGGAAAAAAACAGGAATCCAAGGCCCATACCTAAACATAATAAAAGCAATATACAGCAAATCTAAGGCCAACATCAAACTTAACTGTGAGACATTGAAGCAATCCCACTAAAATCACGGAATAGACAAGGCTGCTCACTCTCCCCCTACCTATTCAATATCATTCAACATAGAAGTCCTGGCCGAAGGAATTAGACAGCAAAGGGAAATCAAAGGGATACAAATTGGAAAGGAAGAAGTAAAAACATCACTGTTTGCAGATGACATGATAGTGTACGTTACTGACCGCAAAAATTCCACCAAAAAATTTCTACAGCTGATAAGCAGGTTGTGCAAGGTGACTGGAAAAAATTAACTCAACCAAATGAGTAGTCTTCCTTCACTCACAGGAAAAACATATCTAGAAATAAATTAGGGAAAAGATACCCTTCACAATACTCACAAAAAATATGAAATACCTTGGTTTGACTCTAACTAAGCAAGTGAATGAAGTGTATGACAAGAACTTCAAATCTCTAAAGAAGGAAATCAAGGAAGAACTCAAAAAATGGAAAGATCTCCCACGCTTATAGATTGGAAGGATCAACATTGTAAAAAATGTCAATCTTACCAAAACCAATCTACAGACTCAATGAAATCCCCATCAAAATTCCAACCCAATTCTTCATAGAGTTTGAAAGAACAATGCGCAATTTCATCTGGAATAATAAAAGACCTAGAATAGCAAAATCCATCCTCAACAACAAGAAAACTGAGGGAATCACTATCCCTGACCTCAAGCTATATTACAAGGCAATTATTTCAAAAACTGCATAGTACTCGTACAGAGATAGGCTCGTGGATCGATAGATTAGAATAAAAGAACCAGAAATTAGCCCTAACATATATGGTCAATTGATTTTTGACAAAAGAGCTGTAAACATTCAAAGGAAAAAGACAGCCTATGCAACAAATTGGTACAACTGACACTCAGCATGCAGAAGAATGAAAATAGACCCTTTCTTATCTCCTTGTACAATGCTCAAGTGCAAGTGGATCAAAGATCTCCACATTAAACCAGGTACACTGAATTTATTAGAAGAGAATATAGGGAAAACTTTAGAACACATAGGCACAGAAGAAAATTTACTGAACAGAACACAGTGGGTCATGCTATAAGGTCAAAAATCGAAAATTTGACTTAATAAGATTGCAAAGTTTCTGTAAGGCTAAAGACACTGTCAAGAAAACAAAACAGCAGCCAAAAGATTGGGAAAAGATCTTTACCAACCCCACATCACATAGAGGCCTAATATCAATTTATAAAAAGAACTCAAGAAGTTAGACACCAGAGAATCAAACATCACTATTAAAAAATGGGGTACAGAGCTAAACAAAAGTTCTCAATTGAGGAATAACGAATGGTTGAGTTGCATCTAAGGAAGTACTCTATATCATTAGCCATTATGGAAATGCAAATCAAAATAATCCTGAGATTCCACCTCAAATAAACCAGAATGGCTAAGATCAAAAATTCAGCTGACAGAAGGTGCTGGTGAGGATGCAGAGAAAGAAGAACACTTCTTCACTATTGGTGGGGTTGCAAACTGGTACTACCCCTCTTGAAATGAGTCTGGAGGTTCCTTAGAAAATTGGACACAGTACTACCTGAAGACCCAGTTATTCTTCTTCTGGGCATATACCCTAGAGAAGTTCCAACATAAAACAAAGACACATGCACCACAATATTCATAACACCTCTATTTATAATAACCAGAAGCTTGAAAGTACTCAGATGTCCTTCAGTAGATGAATGGATATAAAATTGTGGTATATTTACACAATGGAGTACTACTCAGCTTTCAGAAAAAATGACTTTATGAAATTCTTATGAAAATGGATGCATCTAGAGAATATCATCCTGATTGAGATAAACCAATCACAATTTAACAGACATAATATTCAGTCACTGATAATTGGATACTAACCCCAGAAAGCTCAGAGCACCCCTGAAAGAACTTACCAAATCTATGAAGTTCAAAAAAAAACAAAACCAAAAAAAAAGAAAGAAAATGAAAAACAATTATGCTTAATCTTTACACACCAAAATAACTTTGACTATTTCCAGGTTACATCTTTTAAACATGTACTTTATGCTCATTATGACTAGTAAGAATTTTTTAAAAAAACCTTTATTTTAAAAACCAAAGATAAAAGAAAAAAATTTAACATTTTTGTATAAATGTATACAAATACAATTATGTCAGTGCTTGGCAATTTTTTTTTGTAAGGTTTGATACTCTGCATTAAGGTCTTACTAGTTACAATGTGCAAAAAGTACATGTAAAACAGGGTGTAACCCGGAATTAGTCAACGTTTTCTTGGTGTGTAAGGATTGAGCATGACTTTTTTGTTTGTTTGTTTGTTTTCTTTTCTTTTTTCTTGAACTTCACACAGTCTGTGAGTTGTTTCTGGGGCAGTCCTAGCCTCTGGGATTAGCCTTCCACTATCAGTGACTGCATATTATGTCTGTTCTTTTGTGACTGGGTTATCTCACTTAGGATGATATTCTCTAGATGCATCCATTTTCTTAAGAATTTGGTTAAGTCATTGTTTCTGATGGCTAAGTAGTACTCCATTGTGTAAATGTACCACAATTTTTGTGTCCATTCATCTACTGAAGGACATCTGGGTTCTTTCCAGCTTCTGGCTATTATAAATAGAGCTGCTATTAACATTGTGGTGCATGCATCTTTGTTGTATGTTGGAGTGTCTCTGGGGTATATGCCCAGAAGTGGAATAGCTGGATCTACAGGTAGTACTATGTCTAATTTTCTGAGGAATCGCCAGACTGATATCCAGAGTGGTTGTATCAGTTTACAACCCCACAAACAGTGGAGAAATGTTCCTCTTTCTCTGCAACCTTGCCAGCATCTGCTGTCATCTGAGTTTTGGATCTTGGCTAAACTAGTAAGATTTTAATGCATACTATAAAACCTTTAAAAAAAATCAAGTACTGACAAAAATGTATTTGTATACTTTTATGCATAAATTCTTAAAATCTGTACACTTATCTTCGTTTTTAAAAATAATGTTCAATTTTAAAATAAATAAATAAATAAATAAATAAATAAATAAATAGAATTAAATAAATGTCATCCTGAATTTGTATCAAATGGATGAAACAGAATTCTACTATGTTAAGTTATGTAACCCAGACAGAGACAGATAATTATAGCAGGTTTTTGTATATATGTAGATATTAACTGTTAAGTAAATGATAATAAAGCTTTTCCTTGTAACCTTAGAGAGGTTAGGTATAGAGGAAATGACTCTAAAGATATATGGATCTCCCTCTGAGGGAAAAATAGAATTTGTAACTCAACTGGTGCTACAGAGCACAGTATTGGGGTAATCACATGAGAAAGAGTAAGAAAATGAATATGATGAAAAAATTAAAGACGAGAAACTAGAATTGAAAAATATCTGAGAGGTAAAATAGAAACATAGTGAAGTAGAAACTTCCTAAACTATATAAAGGCAACGAAAGAAGTTTTCATATAATGAGGGAAATAGATTTTCAACTAGATTTCTCTTGGCATGAATCTAAATTTTCAGTACTAGTACCAAGTTACTTAAAATTTAGTCATCAGACAAAGTGGTTTTTTTGAAAATACCCTAAGAGGATAGGTGATTTCTAAGAAAATAAATTGGTGCTGCCAAACAGACAGCAATATTGCATTGCTCAAGAGAATCTGCAGCATTGACTATGGAGAGGCAAAACCGTACATATAATTTTCACTCCATTCTCTAATGTTTTGATACCATAAGGTACTCTGTAGACTACCAAAAAGAAATGTAAACACCAAATGAACTACAAATACTTTGATATAGAATGCTGTCTCATTTGCAAAATAAGCTATGAAAATAGATGCTTAAAACTTATAGGAAAAATCAACCAATATCTACTTAAAATTAAATTCCATTCCCCGTGAGAAAACCCTTACCTAACATTGCTTAGATTATTAAGACCCAAAATCTAGATACGTGAGAGGCCTAAAGTAAGACAAAATACTACTGATCTCTAAAGAGAAAGTCAGGGACAACTTGACTCCTAATGATATACTCCTATACTCATAGATCAGTATAATTTTAGTCATCACCAGATAAACTCCCTCCTGCAAGAGTTGAAAATAAATATAGATAATTACTTATAGACATTAAGGAATGGGGAAGATTTTAAACACACATAGGTGCACACAAACATACATACATACCCATCCCCTCAAACACACACACATGCACACAGATACCTTGGTACACAACGTTCTAAATAAAATGTCTACATAAATCGTCTTCTCCTCATTTAGCTCTGAGAACCCCAAGAAGGAGAAGATGGAAGTATATGAACCAGAAGTGATGGAGGATACCTTTAAGTTAATGAAGCAGAGCTCCTGTAAAGTCACCATGAATAAAGCAGCGTGTACAGGGCCTTCAAGGATCTTCACTAGGTCCTCTGTATATATGGTATAGCTTTCCCTTTAGTACATTTATGAGTTTCTTGAGCATGTGTACAATTAGGTCTCTGATTCTTTTGCCTACTCTTTGGGTTTTTGCCTTCCACTGGTTTGCATTTTAAACATCATTGTGAGGGGTTTGGTTTCTCTTACTATATTTTATTTCATTTACTTTGCTGTTATCTCCTAGAAGTTAACTTTATTCCCAATGAGAAACAGAAAATTAGTGGATCCCAAATGGGAAAGAGATGGAAAGGAAGTGGATGAAGTAGAAGAGTAGAAACTAATAACCTATATTATATTTAAAAATAATATATTTTCAATAAAAAAACACTAGACAAAAATACATGAATTTAAATTTAAACCTCAGTCCTCTATTAATGAACGTGGTTATCATACAAAGTAATAAATAATTCACATTTTTAAAAAACTTTGTTTCATAAAATTACGTCTCTGATTTTTCTCTTGAAGATCTCATAAACTAATGCATACACAAACACATACACACATACTGAAAAGGGGAGTGGGAAAGAGATACAGAGACAGAGACACAGAGAGAGACAGAGAGACAGAGAGACAGAGAAAGACAGATAAAATAGTAGAATATTTCACCATAAGAATGTTTATCTCCCTGCTAGACCTGTGCCTATAATATAAATGAGCTAATATACATAGAACTTTAGAAAGATATCGATAACACAATATAAAGACAAATCTGATAGAGATGCTGTGTAAAACAAGATATTATTACACAATCATCTGCATATTTAAAATTATGTATATTTGCCATCTTTATTTTGTGTACAATAGCACACATTCCAAATGTTAAGGAAGATAATTTTATCTATATTATTTGTGTAAAATAAGAATACAATTGTTGTGATTCAAATTTCAGTAATTGAACCCAGCTTGCCCTAAGTTATATGGTGTGATCTTAGCAATGAATGGGTGAATAAGTAAATGTAAAAACCAAATTTTATAAGCCATGCTATGATATGCTGCATCCACAAATAATTTTTGATGGCTAGGAAAATTCAGTATGAAAGTCTAACTTTGTGTTTCTGTTTTGCTTTTTGTTTGTTTGTGTTTTGGTTTTGAAGCTTCCATTTATCAGTATGCATTTAACAGTAACAATAGAACAATTAGGGCTAAAATTTAGCTCAGTGTTAGGGAGACTACCAAACATAACACCCACAAAACACAGCCACCAGCAATACAAGTAATAAGTCAAATTATAGTCTTTGTACCATTGTATTTCACACAGGATTGATGATGGTGTCAAAACATTAACAGCTATAAGAAGAATATGGGATGCAAAAATAAATTTTTATTTCTAACACTAAGAGAAATGATTTAATGACTTAGAATGACCATTTGTTTATTTCATAATGCCTAGTAGAGAAATTTGAATATTTATCCCACACAAAACGACATCACAAATGTCAATTATCTTGTAGCTATATATTGAAGAGATGAACATGCTGTAATTTGCCTGCAATATGGGTCATTGGATAAAAGTATTCAGTGCAATGTTAAACAGATTTCATTCTGAACCTTACATTGCATAATGAAAAGCACAACTCTTCCAGTTTTCTTTGACTTCCATACTTTGGCTCTGACAGAGTCATGCTACCCACATACATGGAATCAAAAGCAAAAACTGTAGAACTTTTTGAAATGTCAAAATTTTATAGTTCAGATTTTGCATATGTAATACTTAAGTAATACATTTATATATTATTTACATTTGGCTGTTACCCATTTTTTAAAAAAAAATATGACACTTTTTAGATAAATTGATAAACTCATTTTACAAAATTAAAAAAAAAATATCTTCTTACAGGACACCCATTCTTTCTGGAAAATCAAAGTAGTATTTTGTCATCAAAATTAATTCTTTTTTGCTTCTTTATTCAGTCAATTTTGAATGTATACATAATGTGGTTTTATATAGCACTGCTTATCTGATATTGTTAAATACTATATTGTATTATAGTTTATGAAAGTTGTAAGACATTTGCCAAATGTAAAAAGGCACCCCTCATTGCTACCTAGAACTAATACTCTTTTTCTGTCTTAGTTCTGGTACTACACAAGAAACATTTCTTCAAATATACATAAAAATGTCCCTTTGGTCGACCCCTTAACTTTGTCTGATTGCTTATCCTGTGTATCTTTGGCAGTAATAAATTGTATCAAAAACCATGTGTTTATGTGCTGCTTGATGTTGGGCTTCCATAAGGATGCTATTGCTTAAGACATTGGAGCTGAAAGCATTTGCAACTCCATGGGAAGAGCAACATTATCATCCAGCCAAACCCTCCACAGCTTTCATGGACCAAAACACCTACCACTGAGCACACATACAGACTCATGGCTTTAGCTGTATATGTCGCAGAGGATAGCATTGTTTGGTGTCAATTTGTAGAAAAGGCCTTTCGTCCAGTAAAGGCTCATTTTTCCAGTGTAGGGGAACACTTAGGTACTGAGGTGGAGAAGGAGGTTGGGAGAGGGAATACCTTCATGGAAGCAAGTATAAAGGGAGGGGGTATGATTGTTTTAATGTGTTTTTGGATTCAGTTTGCAAGAATTTATTATTTTTGCATCAATGTTCATGAGGGAAATTGGTTTGAAGTTCTCTTTCTTTGTAGGGTCTTTGTGTGGTTTAGGTATAAGCATAATTGTGGTTTTGAAGAACAGTTTGGACAGTGTTCCTTCTGTTTCTATTTTATGGAATAGTTTGGAGAGTACTGGTATTAGGTCTTCTATAAAAGTCTAATAGAATTCTGCACTAAATCCATCTGGTCCTGGGCTTTTTTTGGTTGGGAGGGGAGTCAAGTCACTAAGGGTGCATCTTCTCTCAAAGACCAGATCAGACAGTCCCCTGTTGTAAATATGTTGGGAGTCTCCTATGAGCTGGTGTATGCTGCCTGGTTGGTGGCTTAGAGTCTGAGAGATCTGGGATCCAGAGAAGCTGAGATTGCCTTGGGAGGTAGCTTCTTTCTATATATGTTTAATAAAACATTCTCACATATGAACTCAAGTTGCCACAAATTTTTGGATATTTAATACAACTAGATTTGGGTTTTGAGTTATGTGTTGTAAATCAGAATTTCAGTTTAGGCTTCACAACTTGTCTGAGTAGAAAAATTTATTTGTGCCAGTGGTTTCTTGGGACAACATATCTGGCAATATTTCTAGTCAATGTAGTTATGATTCACAAGTGGGTAAGGGGGTTGACTATTTTTCTTCCTTGTGGTATACATAGATTCTTCTTTCAATTAAAGCTAACTTCTAAGGAATTATAGAATTTATGTCTATAACAGCTTAATTTTTCCATGACCTTGTCAAAAATTTGTAGTATCTTCAGGAACAGGTTTTTACCATCACGTTCTAGAAGGTAAGCAAGAGCCAAAAAAACAACCTGTAGAATTTGGGAGGTGTAGAAGGCCCCACTGACCAATAACTTGAAAACTGGTAGCCTTTACTTAACTGTACTTTTAACTTGGTAGCCTACATTGTTCAGGAAATACATTCTCTCACTTGCAAAATTTATGGTGTCAATTCTTATATTAATGTAATCAACAAATTTAGATTTGAGTTTAGTTACTGGTGGTAGATAAGGATCTAGGTTAATTTTTTAACAAGTATATATATATATATATATATATATATATATATATATATATATATATATATATATATGAGTGTGTGTGTGTGTGTGTGTGTGTGTGTGTGTGTGTGTACAATTTAGTTCCGAGGATCTGTAAGAGGGAAGGATAAAAGTAATTCTCTCAGAGTTGTTCTCTAAATACTACACATGAGGTGTGGTGAGCTCTTTCTGTATACCTACACACACACACACACACACACACACACACACACACACAGACACACACACACACACACACACACTAATTTTAGTAAACAAATAATGAAAACATGAGTGAATAAGAAGAGCATGTGCTACCGGTTTCCCTCAAATGTACAAATTGCTCATTACATCTATTATCTAATCAAAAGAACTTCCTATGTGTTATCTCTTAGGTGATTTTGTATTTTAAACTATTAGTAAATATTGTATGGTCTAGAAAATATCAATATTTTTACCAATTTTAACAATTCCTGAATATCAGGTGACAATTTCTTACTGTTTTGAGGTATTCCTTACTTTTAATATTCTTAGTATACTGCCATAAAATACCTCATACTTGTGGGTACACTTTGAAATGCTCTTACAAACATGAAATCAATAATTTTACAATGGAAGATATTCTGTAGTAGAGTTGCGTTGTGTGCAGTATCAAATGAAGTTACATAGAGGCTAGAGAAATAACACAATCTATTTATCATGTGAAAGCACAGTGCTTAAGCATTTTTGGACTGGCAGGTAGATGAAAATGTACTGTCATGTCAATAGTTGTGGACCAGGTGTCAAGGCCTCTGTTAATTTTTTCCAAAGGATATACCATATGAGGAAATGCATCTCTGATTGAAATCACAACCTAATTATGCATATGATAATCAACTGTCATTCTTTTTGACACATCTGGCTTTGCAATGTCCAAATAGGCATGCTAAACAAGGATATTGCAAGAATTAGAACTCTTGCCTAATTACAGACATTGATGGTGGCACTAATTTTTTAAATCTCTCTAAAGATAAGACATTTTTGTTTGTCCTCTTTCCTACAAGGGAAAGTTAAGCAGGTGCTATACCAATAACTTTTATTTAACTTTCTTATAAAAACATCCCCAATTATGTGAATAAGAAAACCACAAAAGGAATAATGGTAATTACTAAATACAATCGAATTCTTTATATATTTTTTTGTTTATAGTTCTTCTTAAACTTCAGACTTTATTTTAAATTGGTAGAGAAATATTACTTTCAGGATATGCAATTTTGTATAGGTACCATCTTCCACTCAACTCAAGAAGTTTTTAAAAATTAGATCAGTGACACATATTTGTAATTATCCTGGAATGTGTTTTCTAGAAAAAATTATAGTTATTATTCAGCTGAAATGGCTCTGCTCTTTTGCTTGGATGATTAAGTGGTTGTGATGCTGGGTCCTACTCCATGAGGACTCAATGAAGGTTTATTCCTTCCAGAACAGATGATTCTTTCTGTGCATAAATACTGTAGTATTTGGATAATTCTCTCAACTTCTAAATCGTTACTGACTACAAAATCCATCAGAATAAATAAATTAATGAGTAAGTAAAGGAAGTCAATCTTCACATGGTCGTTTATACAGTCTAGGAACATACTGAAAAAATACTGAAAGGTAATCTTATGAAAGAGTAAAATCTACTCCTCTAACTCATTTAGTTTTATAAATAATGAAATGGTCTGACGTTTCTCAACTACACTTCTGAAAAATAATCTAAAATTGTTTTGAGTCTCTTCACAAACCTGGAAAAATCTTTCATTAGAGTTGGCTCACCAAGTAGCTGAGAGCCTATACAGAAACCCCCACAATTCTTAGCTTCTACTAAATCATTGCACTCCTTATGGTCACCAAATATGTTCTAGAAGTAAAGATAAATTTTATATGCAGGAGCCCACAGTATCACATAATTTATCTAATCTGCTGCCATCAAGGCAAGCTTCATGAATATTAGATCTATTTATCAACTTGAATGAATTGAGAAATATTTAGTGTGATGAAGCACACGTCTAAGTGTTTTTATGGGAAATTTCTATAGTTTACTGAAATAAGTAGATAGATATTTAGAAATAAGGAAGTCTGCATTAACTGTAGGCCACACCATTTTGCAAAGTGTGATCAAGGGCAAAACCAAATGTGAATGAGAAAAGTGATCTGAGCCTCAGAATTCATTGTCCTTCTACAATGCAGAATCACTTACACATACACACACACATACACGCATATACTTTATATTCAAAATTACCTGTTCTTTCTTATCATTCTCATTCATGTTACTTTATCAATAAGAAAAGTAACAATAGAAGGACAATGGGATGTTTTAATCGGAACCTACACAGCCATATAGGCTGAGTCAGATATACTGTTAATAAATGAAATTTGGAGGAAAATGAAGCTGACATATAGCTTATGAGTTTATTACATTCTTGGTAATGAAAGTCAATGATTCTATAATATTGTACCAATAGACTTAATATCACAACTCTTAAAAGTTTTCAATACAGAGTTGATATTAGTGAATTTTCAGGGACATCCATAACTTAAATATTAGGCAGCAATTATTATGTCTTTCTGTTTTGTTGACTGAATAAACATGATGATTTTCTACAAATCTGTAGAAAGCCACTAGGGAGCTATTTATCCACCTGTTAGAATTTACCAATTCAATAGCCACATGCACTAATGTCTAACATTTATTTGATTTTGCTGGTGCTTTGTCTAAAGAACATCAATTAACATAACTTTCCCAGAATCATACATAGATTGACTACCTCTTTTTATCAACATCACAGATCAGTCACTATTCACTTCCAGTAGATATTTTAACCCATTAAATAACATTACATTGCAGCCTTTTATCACAAGGAACTACAAACCATAAAACAAAAACTTAGAATTTCATGAACTGAAGTTTTGTTACACTGTGTCTCACATGGTTAAAACAACTTTATTTCCACAAGATAGATTCTTTGCTGTTCAGCATTTCTATATATGAATATAAACCCAGAAAATGTGCACGGAAACTGAATTCTGAATTCATGGGTACCCTACCGTATAACACCGAGGAAGCAATATGGAAAAAAACACTATTTTACAATGATAGAGGCATTTCATCTAGCACCATGTGTTTGAAAGAACTTTGAATATTGACAAGCCATGCCCAACAACAAGAAATGCTAATATAAAGTTTTAGTAACTATAACGAAAAAGGAAGACATTGAAAATTTCATAACAATATATGCACAACCAGGTTTAACATTTACCTACCTAAAGTATATGTTTTCTTTTGTAAAACACAATTCAATTTTCAACCATCTTAGATTATTTTTGTTATGAATTATGAAATTCAATGATTCAGAAGTTTGTCTTGGTTGTCCCTTTAAATTAACCACTGGAAAATTTTGGCTTTTATTACAACATCTAAACCTTCAATATCCTTGAAATCTCATTTAAAATACTCTCTTGATGCTTTAAGTCCATGTAGAAATCAAGACATATTCAATTATTACTGTGACAATTGTCTACAGGGAATAAAATTATCAAAATTCCTGGCTCATATATATATTTAGAGCGAGAAACTGAAAGAGAGAGAGAGAGCAAGAGACAGAGAGATACAGAGACAGAAACAAAGAGAGAGAGAAAACAGACTGTCATGGAAAGACAGAGACAAAGAAATTTGTTTAATATATACAAGTAATATGAAAATGTCATGAGAAAATGAAACATAATTTTATATGAATAAAGCTTGAAAGGGCTTGTAAATAGGATTACTTGCCTGTAAACATTAGAATTGAAATATATAACAAATTACTTATTTTTGAAATAGAAATGAATTTGTTCATATACTAAAATAAGATGTAAATTAATAAATTGCATGTAATATAACGTTGGTCATGTGACTACTAGGCTTGTATTACTCATCTAAAGATTATTAATACCTCATAGCGTATTAAAATATCTCATGAAGTACAAATAAATAATATGAGCTCTTATCTTACAACTCTTCTAAAGCTTCATTGGTAATTCCTGTAACTGGAAGTGTCAGAGGCTGGAAAAGTAGAAACACACATTCAGTCTGAGTGCAACCCTGTCTCTCAAGGAAGAGGAGTTTGGGAAGAAAACACACATCACCAAGAAGCAATAAACAGGAAACCGGGAAGTAGAAAGTGTGGTGAAAGAAATGTTTTGGCCAAGATGCCAAGAGAAGTAAAACAGATTTGAGTTTGTTGTGTCATACAGAGGAGACAGAAAAATCTGGTGAGAATCATAGAAAGAATTCTGATTAGGCCCTGCTCCCAAAATATGGCAACAAAATAAATTCACACTCTGAGGAAAGGAGAAGCCATATTGTAAATGCTGATATGACCACATCCAACAGGCCTACTGCAAAGCCCTCTAAAAGATGAAAAAGAAAAAATGAGAAATATTTTAAAATACAATAAGCTGATTAGACAAGATGAGTTCAGTGTTAGAACACGCGTTGGTAGGTAATGTGCTACCCAGGAAATCATGAGGACATGTACTCTATTATAGCAGCTTGCAAGCCATTGTAACACTTGAGGAGAAAATTAGGGCGCAAATATCCTTCTCTTCTAGATGGGGTTTCAGTGCCACTGGAGTTATGCATTCATAAATTTCATAATTTTACCATCATAAAGGAGAAATCTGTTCAGCGGCAAATTTTGAAATCTTTCTTTTCCTTCTTTTTTTTCCTAAGGAATCCTCCGAGAAAGATCAGGGAAATTCCTATCACTCAAATTCCAGTATGAACAAAATATTGTGCTTTATGGAAAAAAAAAAACCAGCTATGTAGATAAATATTGGGTATTAAAAAAAAAAAAAACCCAAAATGGTAGGCTAATTTGCACTCTATGCTTCTGAACTCCTGAAAGAAAGTGTGTGTGTGTGTGTGTGTGTGTGTGTGTGTGTGTGTGTGTGTGTGTTTGTATATACATTCTTATATATCTATATATTATATGTTTGTATTATATGTTGTGGGATGCATATATATATATATATATATATATATTCCCTCTTTAACTGCAGAAAATATACTTCTAGACTCTTGGTTCATCAGTGAATGAAGTTATACGTTGGATAAGTGGTCATCACAGACCTTGTTCCTTAGATTCTATAGTAAATTCTGGCTGTGTTGAAAGTTCTCAAGTATTTCTATACCAATTTGTCTTGTTTACACTCTTCGAAGCAGTTTCTAAAACTCCTAAAAATACTCCATGGCTTCTGATAAAAAGATCCCTGACTCCAAAAGGAAAGAGGAAATTACTGGCTTGTTGAAAGAAGAAACAGAGAGATGAACTAAATTGCTTTTTTGGTGACAGCACTATCTAATTACAAGCTAAAGGGTTAAGGTGAACAACACATTCAGCAGACATAGTTCTTCAGTGCTACCCAACAAAACCTACAATATTGTGGATTAGGATAAAAGTAAACTAATCATTATCTATAATTGGTCACTTTCTGAAAAATAAATGAATGTTTTCAAAGCCATTATTTGTATAGCGCTGTTAAAGTTTATTTTACTCCTAAAAATCAGTGCTAGAGTTTATTTAATTTTACCTATTGTTTTTTACAGTATAGATTTTATTCTTCTCCTGGTCCATCCTCTGACTTTTTCACATCCCATACCTCCTGCCACCTCGCACTGTCTTCACTAGAATGCCCCTGCCACTTTATAGCCCATATACCTCCCCACTCTGTGGGGTGTCCATTCTCTTGAGGGTCAGTGTAACAAGCACTCCTCTTTAAAAACTGTTCAGGATAAATTCTTGAATAAATTTCTAATATATTTTATATGTTTCACTTTATATTGTGACACTGCTAATTTTTAAAGATTTCTCTCTTTTTTTTGTTTTATTTTATGTTTGTAAATACAGTTCCTGTCTTTAGAGATACCAGAAGAGGGCATCAGATCCCATTACAAATAGTTGTGAGCTACCATGCAGTTGCAGGGTTGTTTTGTTTTTTCTCATCATTCTGATATCATTTTAAAAATTATCGTCTCATATTATTATTATTAATACTACTACTACTACTACTAATAATAATAATAATAATAAAGAAAATTCTTCATGTGTACATTCACATTTAAAGTCACACTTTAATAGAATCACTGTGTGAGTTATATTATCAATGTCTCAAACTTGTTTACATCTTCAGGGCCACACTCAGAAAAGATAGACCAAAGTTTAATGATAAAATTAATAAAACTAAAAAAAAAAAAAAAAAAAAACCAATGACTACTCACTGACATTTTTGGGTTTTTAACACATACAAGGCTATTGTTTCAAAATGTTGACATTTTGTTATGAAATTAATTAATCTCAAGAATATTAGAAAATAATTTAATTGATTGTGGAACCACCATGTTTTTTTGTAAAGGTTCAATACAGATCTTCTCACAGAAAACTTTAACTTTCAGCAAATAAACTTTCTCCAATTTGACCCTTGTATCCTTCATGTAAATCATCTCAGTTCAAGTAAGTACTCAATAATATACAGTATATTCTATACCTCACAAACATTGAGTGAAATATCACAGATTTTTAAGTATTAAAATGTTGTGAGGAAATGGTATATTATTTATTTTTGAGAAAAATGCAATTTAATGTCAAATTAACATATTTTGTTATTGGCTTCTAATTCATTTTTAGTGATTATATAATTTTTATTATTTTATTTTTACACTCAAGATTTTATTGTGCTCCAAGTACACCCTCCTACTGTTCCACATCCCATAATTTCTCCTGAACACCTTCTCTCCACTAGGATGTCCCCACCCGACCCACTTAATCAAACCTATAAATTACATGGGGTCTGCAGTCCCTTGAGGGTTAGGTGTATCTTCCCTGACTGAACTGAGACCTGAGAATTCTCTGCTCTATATGTGTTGGTGAATTAATATCAACTAATTTATGCTGCCTGGTTGGTGATCCTGTATCTGAGAAATCTCAGGGTTCCAGATTAATTGAGACTGCTGGTCTACTGACAGGGATACCCTCCTTCCCAGCTTTTTCCAGCATTTTTCTAATTCAAACACAGGGGTCAACAGCTTCTGTCCATTGGTTGGGTGCAAATATATGCATCTGACTTTCAGCTGCTTGTTTAGGTCTTTCAGAGGGCAGACTTGATAGGTCTCTTTTTGTAAGTATTTCATAACCTCAGTAATGGTGTCAGGCCTTGGTGCGGCCTCTTGAGCTGGATCCCTATTTGGGCCTTTCACTGGATCTTCTTTTCCTCAGGGTCTCCTCTATTTCCATCACTTCAGCTCTTTCATACAGGAACAGTTATGGGATAAAGTTTTGACTGTGGGATAGCAATCCCATCCCTCACTTGATGCTCTGTTTGTCTTCAGGCGGTGGGCTCTACTAGTTCCCCCTCCCCATTGTAGGGCATTTCATATAGGGTTGATCAGTTTGAATCATGAGGGTCTCTCACCACCGAGTTCTCTGGAACATTCTGGAGGGCCCTCCCAACCTCTTACCTCCAGGATTTTATGATTCAGTTCTTTCTCCTGGTTCTCAGGGCTTCAGTCCCTTTCCCCAACTCAATAACATTTTATGTTTCCCTCTTCCTCTCACTCTCCCCATACCCCTCCCTCTCACTCTTCTCTCTACCCCTCCCCTTCCCCTAGCTCTCCCTATTCTCCATCCTACTTCCCTCCTGTGTCTCTTGTGTAAATGAACCACATTTTCTGTATTTATTTCTCTGTCGTTGGACATCTGAGTTGTTTCCAGCTTTTGGATATCACAAATAATGTAACTATGAACATAGTGGAATAGATGCTCCTGTGAGCATCTTTTGGGTATAATCTGAAGAGTGATATTGCTGAGTCTTTAGAAATATCTATTGCCAATTTTCTGATGAACCTCGAAAATTAAATTTCAAATTGCTTGTAGAATTTTGCAGTTATAACAAAAATGGAAGAGTATTCCTCTTTCACCACCTCCTGGCCAATCTGTGTAGTCACCTGCGTCTTTGATCTTAGCCATTCTGATTGGTATAAGGTGAAATCTTAGGGTCATTTTTATTCCCATTTCTCTAATCACTGAGGACCTTGAGCATTTATTTAGAGCTTCTCAGCCAATTGAGATTTCTCTGTTGTGAATATTCAGTTTAGTTATATAACCCTCCTCCCCGTTTTGATTGGGTTGTTTGGGATTTTGGTAATTAGATTCTTGAGTTCATTAAATATTTTGCTTATTAGCCATATATTGGATATGTGATTAATGAAGATCTTTTTCTCATTGCTGATGTGTCTTATTCAATATGTATTTTACCTTACAGAAGTTTTCCAGTTCCAAGAGGTCCCCATTTGTCAATTCTTGATCTAACTGAATGAGTCATTGGAGTTCTGTTTAGAAAATTTGCCACTGTGCCTGTGAGTTCAAGGGTCTTTCCCACTTTCTCTTCTATTAGATTCAATGTATCTGGTTTTATGTTGAGGTGCTTGATATACTTGGACTTGAGTTTTGTGTAGGATGAGAGTTACAAATACGTTTGGCAGAAGCTTGAATTGTTTCATGAATTTTAAAGAGTCCCTTTGGAAAAGAAATAGCTTAGATGTAACCCATTTCCAACACTGATTTTTCATTTTGGTGGGAAGAGTTATATAGTTGGAGCGTTTTCTCCCAAGTCATTTGGCTATCCCATTAAGTTTTCACTTGCTTGGTAAATTTTAGAATAATTATTTTAAATAATGGTTGTCTTCCAAATGCTTCATAATAAATATGTGCTCCATAAATAAAAGACTTAGCAATCATAATTTTGATATAATAATGTATATTAATGCTTTTATTGCTTAACAGAAAAGTTATTACTACAAACAAAACATATTAAAGTACTACTGTCAGGCACTGCCAGCTTTTTACTAATATACTGTACACTAAATTACACACTGAATTTATAGTTGGCTAGAAAAACAGCTTTGAGGTGTGATTTTTTTCACCTTCAAGAGTGCATTTAAATAAGTTCAAAGTGTGGAAGTTGTGATAATTCTTAAGAGTGGAAAGTAATGCACTGCAGGGTTTTGTGACTGTAGAACTTACTGGAAAATCCATTTATATATAAAGAATACTTCAAGCTTCATCTCATCATATATTATTGAAAAATGTTTTTATTTTAATGTGTGCATTTCTGTCACTATGAGATTACTTTTTCATATCTTTATATCAACTTACATTATTTGAACTATCACCTATAATTCAATACAAATTACCAGTTTTCTGAATTATTGCCCTTTATGTCACCACAATATTCTTAAAGGATAGCAAACTGATCCTTATCTATAACAGATGTTAAGACATTAAGAGAAAAAATAATTCTACCAATTCAAATTTAAAGTGTTATTCTTATGATTATTTTATCCATATTAACATCTGTTCCTTAGTGGGGAGATTTCCCTGCTGGCAAGAAGGGCTGTACATATCTAATGGCTCTCAACCAAGTCCATAGTACATAGACAACCATTAGAGAAGCTCATCATCACACACCTGTTCATTCTATGCAGCCTACAGCACAAATGTAGAATGATGCAAATCAGGATAAACTATGCAGAAGAAGGATGACAGGATGTTTCCTTGGTTGTTCAAAATTATGAATAAATTGCATCATATGATTCTTAAGAAATGTTGATGTCAAAATCAGTAGTGCTACCGAACATTTCCAAAATGAATATTTACTATACAAAATTGGTAGACCACCTAAATCAATGTTGGGGAAAATCCAGATGTTTGATACATTGTACTATCTATATAGTAAATCATCTATTTTGATAGTATATTCATTAGTGTAAATTGAATTCTTTTGTATTTTCTTAAAATTCATAGTTTGATATGAGTTGTTTTTCTGTGAGCATTTACTTAGCTTTGCTTTCATTCTTAAAATTGAGGGTGGATGAAATCAAAGGAAAATGGTTGAGCTTATGTCTAAAGTCCAATGAAATTCAATTTAGTGGTATGTCTGTCCTGAAGAAAAATTGCATATAAAAGGGTGATTGGGCTGAAATTCGAAGAAGGAAGTCAACTTTTCTTTAACAGGTAGAAATTGCCGCAATTCCTTGTGCTCTTAAAACCTATCTATAAACTCTGAAAGCTTCAATGCCTACAGGACTCTTCTCTTAATACTAGCATTCTCACTGTGGACATGGAAGTAATGGGTCTTTTCAAAACATTGTTGTTGTTTTTAAAATAATTGAAAGCAACACTACTCCAGAGTTAATAAAGCCTGTCCTTTAGAAAGATTTCTTTTCTGTAGAATCAGGATTAAAATGCTTGTTTATGACAAGGTTGTAATAGTAAATAAATAAACATAATTCACCATTATATTCACAAACTAAAGAAATTACTGTTTGTTATTTTTCATAAAATTTGTATATTTTTTTTCTAAGAAGAAATTGATGTGAGATTTTAACATTTGAATATGGCTTTGGTAAAAGAAAATAAATAAATAAATAATTTAAGTTTATGTTACTCTTCCTGTGTCTTTTCAAACAACCTAGAAACTGTGAATTTTGAGTCTGATTTTTGAACCCATGTGCTTCTAAGGTACTAAGGGATTTCTAAGAATAGCTCATCCTCTGCCAGTTAAAATATTTTTTATGTCACTTTCAGGGGTCTACATTCAAGTAAAATGTAACTTTGTGATGACATTCTTCCAATGATAGAAAACGTAAATTGATTAAGAAAATATATTTTATATCTGTTATATAGCATTTTCAAAAAAAGAGTATTTCTAATAGATAATTAGTTCTGATTTCTATTTCTAGTTTGTGTCACTGTACTTATAATTCATATTAACTACGGGGGTAGAACCTTGTATAGTAGGAGACAGTGTGAAAGCCCAGGTGACTAGGAGAATGAATGGAAATATGCAGCTGAGGGTTGTGGGTGGCAGGTGGACCTCTAGAAAACTCTAGTTACCTGACATGTGAGAAGCTACCAGGACTCAATAGGGATGATATTAGCCAAAATTCCCAACAATAAGGAGATAGAACCTTAAGAAACTTTCTCCAGCAGATAATTGTGGTCCTTCCTTGACTCATAGGACTGCCACCTACCCGTCATCAAAAATTTTGACCCCAATTTGTTTCTACCTTAAGGAAATTCAGAGACAAAAATTAAACAGAGACTGAAGGAAAGGCTTTCCAGTGAGCAGCTCACCTTGGTATTTATCCTATGGACAGCACCAAACTCTGGTACTATTACTGATGGCACACTGTGCTTTCAGACTGTCTTCTGGGAGATTCTATCAGCAGATGTCTAAGACAGATGCAGAGATTTACAGCAAACCACTAGGTTGATGTAGTAAAACTTTGTGGAAGAGTTACGGGAAAGATTTAAAAAGATAGAAATCCCATAGTTATTATCAACTAACGTGTACCCCTCAGAGTTTCCAGAGACTAAGCCGCCAACCAGAGAACATACATGGGTCAGTCCAAGGACCATGGCACATATATAGCAGAAGACTGCCTTGCTTTGCCTTAGTGAGAGTTTGAATCTAATCATGCAGAGACTCTATGCTCCATGGAAGGGGAATGCTGAGAGGCGGAATGAGGTGGGGGTGTTAAGTGTGGGTTGATGGTTGAGAGGGGTGAGTGGGTAGGTCGAGGAACAGGCTCTTAGTACGAATCGGGAGGGTTATTGGGAAGAATAACTCTGAAAGGGGGAACCAGGAAGAAAAGCATCATTTGAAATATAAACAAAATAATTTTCAAAAAAAAGCAAATAGGATAGATTCAGGCGGTAAGGGACATGGGAGAGAGACCTGAGGAAAACAGAGAAAAGGTAATCATAATCAGGATATATTAGGTAAATAAAATTTTCAAGAAATGAAAATATGTATTACATATATAGAGAGTTCTTCAAACAAAATAATTTTAAAAGAATTAATAAAGTCATAGATTGTATTCTACAATATTGATGATGTTAAAATCTAACTTAAAAAGTCATAATTTGGGTTTAAAACATACTTGACAGTCTATATAATGGCATAAACCATTTCATGATGTTTCCTGCATACTTGACCCACAGAATCTCTAGATAGCTTTAATCTCATGGTACCTATTTCATGGACATGATGTATAGATCCTTTTTTTTTTTTTTTTTTTTTTTTTTGGTGCTCAATCCCATATCTGTAACAGAGTCTGATATCCATACACCAGATAATTAGCTAGTGAATGCAAATATTTTCTTAGCCTCTGACTCTGTTGATGCTCGCTTTGTAGTTTCTGTTTCTGTTTGGTAGCTTTGGGAAATGATATTCATCTCTATCATCCACGTCTTTCCTTTTCTCAAACTCTTGGGGAAAATTTCCTTAATTCTGATTTATATTTTTGCTAGTAAGTTTTTTTTATTAATTTCTCTGAAAATATCCAAGTGACATAATGAAAGGCAAAGAAAAAATCTGGGTGTTTTCTCATTGTTAGGAAGAGAAAACAAGTAGAAGGGGTTGTTAATTTTATAAATCATAAGAATTTTTTAACTCGTCCATCAAGGTTATTCCATTCATTTACTATACTACTGTTCATTTCGAAAGTAAAAAGATGTCTTCAGTCAAAATACATTATAGTGAGTCAAGTGCTGGCAGTGGGCTGGTGACAAAGGATTAGAAAATACAGTGACAATCACAGAAGGTCTCTGAATTTGTCAGTCATTGGCTTTAGAAAATAGTTCTTAAATGTCAAGTATGCAGTGATGTTCCTTTGTATAGACTATTCAATTAACTCAAATTATAGTAAGCACTTGTATTTCTCCTTTTTTCACATCTATAGATCATCTCACCTGAACCATTCATTATTAGTAGAGAAAGATATTGATATTATATCCTGTTTTTTGAAATCACATGGATTTAATTAACTACTATATTTAAACCATCTTTTGAGAATAATGGGTTATGAATCATGATGGATTTGTAAAAAATCAAAGTCGGATTACAGTTTTTCTCAGACTAAGAAGTTTAATAGAGTATAGTGAGTGTGGACAGAAAAATATTTCCCTAACAAACTTTGTTATTGACATATCCTTTGGAGAAAATCTAATATGTTTATCTATTTTTGAAACCAAAACATATCGAATCACTGAATCAGGTTGGCATGTCTTCGTATATCTTTCAAGACCTTTTTTTCTTGCTCATTTTCTTTAAAAGGTCTAGATTTTATTTTATTTTTTCTTTTTCAATCCGCTTTCACAACAGCTGATCACTTTGTCTGTTGAACATACCATGTCAGTATAGCATATTCTGAATTAATTATAAACAATAAACATTTATGTCTCATAGTTTTGAAAACTGAGAGACCCCACATCTAACTGCCAGCAAAATTTTTATGGTTCTGCTAATAATTTATACATGTTAACATGAATCTAGAAATCACAATATATAATTATAATGGGCTACTCAACCTTCTTGATGTAATATATGCCTTGGGATTGCTGGCCAGATATCCATTAGATGGCAGTATTTATGTGATCGTGTAATCCTACCTGCTGAATATGTTTTTCTTTTCCCTAAAATCAATCTTATAAATGAAACACAGGACTGAAAAGTATGCTGTGCTATCTGATTACTAATATCCCTAATATGGCTGTAACTAGACTTATATGAGCACCATAAAAATATAAAACCAATTATCTTGTCATTGTACAGCTAGAAATAGAAATCTATTATTGTTTAAAAGAAAGGGTGATATCTCCTCTCAAAGTAGAAAGAGGCAACCAATATATTATTATGGTTTCAAATACTTAACCATAATCATGTGTAACAATGTAAGGTCTATGAAAATTTCAACATTCCATTTATTTCAATTTATTGAAAAGGACATCTATATGACAAGGCTATACTTTGTCAGAGGTATACTAAAATGTCTTTCCTCAGGGAACATTGCACCTCTATTTTTATTGGTGCAATATTCAACAAAGAAAAATAGAGTTAGACAAGATGTCGATTAACTAATGAGTAGTTAATAAATTGTGGTTCATGCATACAGTGTGCCACAATTCATTTGCAAAGCAAATAGAATTGGAAATTTTATAGAAAAATTATGAAAGTTAAAACATTATTTTAAATGAGAAACTCACACTTAAAAGCAAACTATATCTTTTCTTGTATGTGGATTTAAAATTACACACACACACACACACACACACACATACACACACACACACACACACACATATATATATATATATATAATTCTTTAATGAACATGGGAAAAAGCAAAATATCTTTGTTATGAAGGTAGAAGAGAGTACATCACACTTGAAAAAGTTGAACTATGAAAAAATAGGAGGAAGGAGAAAGGAGGAAGGCAAGCATTAACTAAAGTTGTCAGTGCATGAAAAACTCACAATAAAATCTAACATGTTGCCATTAGATAAGTAGATAAAAAACAAATACATATTTCACTTGAACTACTTGGTGTTGATGGATATAATTTCACCTAAAACCAGTGAATTCTTAAATAAAAATTTTAGGACATTTACCTCCCTTTGAAGTTTGTCCACCAGTGTAATTCCTGAGATTAGCAAAACACAATTATTATTTCATTTTGCTGATCTTGTACATGACTCACATATTGGTAGCAGGACTAGAATCAAGTCAACCTTGGGCTGGGAATTTTTGTATTGCTGCCTCTCATAACAGTGTTATAAGATGTTAGGTAGGTGCCCTCTGGGGAACATCTGTTTTCAAAAGTCTCACGTACAAAGACTGTGTGCAGTAATGCTGAATTATCAAGCAAGATTAGCTACCTGGTATTGTACTATCAACAAAATTGAGAGAACCTTAATCATTCATGTATTGATTAGGCTTGATGCTGCCCTCACACAGGAAACTTCATGTTTTGCATTATATCTTAGAGACCCTGTAGACCCCAGTGGTGAAATTCATAACACTGCTTTCCTTAATAGATATTTTCATCTGTTCAATAGTATTTCTAATATTGGTATTATACTGGCTGCATCTAGAGAATACCATCCTGAGTGAGATAACCCAGTCACAAAAGAACAGACATAATATGCAGTCACTGATAGTGGGATGCTAAGCCCAGAGGCTCCCTTTGCCCCAGAAACAACTCACAGACTGTATGAAGTCCAAGAAAAAAAGAAAACAAAACAAAGCAAAAAAAAAAAAAAAAAAAGTCATGCTCATTCTTTACCCACCAAGAACACATTGACAAATTCCGGGTTGCACCCTGTATTACATGTACTGTTTGCTCATTGTAAAAAAAAAAAAAAAAAAAAAAAAATCTATACACACCAAGAAAACTTTGACTATTTCCAGGTTGTATCTTGTTTTACATGTACTTTATGCTCATTGGAACTAGTGGGATCTTGATCACACTATCAAACCTTTATTTAAAAAAAAAAAAAAACAAGTACTGACAAAAATGTACTGTATACTTTTATGCAAAAAATGCTTAAAATCTGTACATTTATCTTTGTTTCTTAAAATAAATTTGTTAAAAAATAATAAAATAAAAAAAGAAAAAAATACAGTTGCCATCAGCTTTGGTAAGAGATGCTTTAATTTTCAAAGAATGACTATGACAGCAGAGAATCAGACTAATCAAAGTACCCAAAAAATTGATGCTAAATACACAGCCTCAAATATAATATATATAACATGCCCTTATATATAATATAGAACAAAAAGAACCTAATAAAGAAGTAGTCTTACAACAGCCTGAGAGAGAGAAAGGGAATGTTCAGCATGGACTTCTTCATGAAAAGATTAATGCCTGTGCCTGTTATGTGTGGTAGACAGGCTCATGTGTAAATCCTCCGGAGTTTATGGAGTAATGCATGGTATTTTCAGTGCTGTAGCAGGTATTAATTACATAAATACTGTCCTATAAATAAATTTAAGTTATTTATATAGCACTATATAAACAGACACTCCTATAAAGTCAAGATTAAACTCATTGAAACATGTATGTACAAACACACACACACACTCAGAGAGAGAGAGAGAGAGAGAGAGAGAGAGAGAGAGAGAGAGAGAGAGAGAGAGAAAGAGAGAGAGAGAGAGGGAGATAGAGGATGGTTGGGAGAGATAGAGAGGACATTTACAGGACAGCAAGAAAGATAAGAACATGAAAATGAAGATCATACAAATATGCTATGTACATGTATGAAAATGACATGACACTCATTATATAATTAAATAATTATATACTATATATCATAAAAACAGTTAATGATAAATTGTAATTTGTGAGTTGATTTCATTGGTGATCGCGGTCTCACTCTTTACACAGGGTGACCCAGAGATGATAGCATTCTCTGGATTTTAATCTCAAATTCCTCCAAATTTGGAGATGAAAGGTATTTGCTACCACACCCAGCACTCAACATTACCTATAAGAATGCAAGAATTTGCAATAATGAGGGTCACTAGACTTCTCTCAATAACACTCTATAAAGTGAAGAAGCTACTTAAAATTATGTCTGCCCCCGAGTCTCTCTCGTCTGAACATTTCTGGGGATAGATTATTATGATTGAATATTTTTGGAAGTGAATATCAGTGACACTTCCAAAGAATAAAACTCTAAGAAAACTCTTCAGGGACATAATATCTGTGCTCTAAAAATTTCCCCCATTTTCATCAATTATTCTTTTAGAATTCTGGACTAGGACAATTACGTTAATAACACGAATGAAATAGAAATTTGCCACTCTCCAACAGCCTTCAACTTCCCGACTGCCTGTTTACCCGGTTCCATTGTGCCTGGACCTATAAAGATTTCACTCAGAAGATTTTCTTTAATGCATTGGCCTCATTATCTGCCTCATCTTGAAGATGGAGAGGGTACATCTCGGTTGTCCGAGACATATAACATCTCAACTCCCAGATTCTCATTTTTTTTTCTTAATATTTTTCTAGCCATTTAGAATTTAAGTTTGAGAAAAAATCTTGGTCACATTGCAGATGTTAATTAAATAAAATTAAGTTGTCATGTCTGACATAAGTCAATGACCTTATCTAACATCAAATTTTACTAAGAATATGAAGGGTACAATTATTTAAGAAGCAATAGAATAAGTAGAGAGGTCTGACTCCACTAGTAAATTGCTCCAATTGGACACATTTTCTCTGTCTTTGGCTATAGATGAGGTCACTCACCTTACTCCACAAAGGACAACTCCTGAAATCTGAGTTGGCTGTGGGGAGTGTTTGACCATGTTCTTGGAGTAAGGCCCAAGAGAGCCACTGATTTTAGGATTGCAAGATAACAAAAATTGTGGTAATTTTGTTAATACTAACCATCACTTCTATAAAATATTTGTTTTTTTACTGATCAAGAGGGTAATATGGAGTTTATATGAAGATAAGACCAAATAAACAAACAATGATCTAAGATTGCTGCACCACCTCATGAATAGGTTTAGGGCACAAATATACAAATTAAAATTTAGCCAAAATATTGGAGGCTAAATGGGAAAAATTTAATTGTAATTTATCTGTGTAAGCATGAGAAATGAGGAATATTGTAAAGGAATCCTAACCCAGCCATACGGCTGCTCCAGAAAATGATCAGGTCTGGAGACCTATGTGATGTGGCTGGAATGCAGATGTATCCTGCATTAAACTTTGATCTGGCCACAATTTAGACATGAGCTCATTATCCTTATTTATTTATTTACACCTCAAAAGCTGCCCCACTTGGCCCACCACTCACAAATTTTTTCCCACCATTGCCGATCCCATGTTCTCTGAAAGGATATGGCCCACCCTTGGATTCCCCCATCCTGGTAAATCAAGACTCTAAAGAGTTAGGTGTATCTTCAGATCCTTTTGCACTTTGACAAGACAAGGCATCCCTAATTAACTGGGGACTAAATCCAGCTTCGTGTGGTCTTTGGAGAGTGGCCAAGGTTCAGGGTAGTTGACTCTGTTAGTCTTTATGGGAAGTTCCTAACCTCTACAGGGCCTTCGATCCTACTCTAATCAATCCCAAATTCTAACTTAAGAGTCCATGACCTCTGATCAATATTAGCTATGAGTATCTGCATCTGTTTGAGTCAGCTGCTATGTAAAGCCTCTCACAGGATAGCCACGCTAGGCTCCTATCTGCAAGCCTAACAGAGATTCATTCAAGTAACAGAGGACTGGTACTTGCCAATGGGATGAGTCTCATTTCTGGCTGGTTATAGGTTTGCCATTCCTTCAGGCCCTGCTCTAACATTTCCATTGAATTGCTTTTAGAAAGGACACATTTTTGATCAAAATTTTTGTTGGTATGATGATGACCATGCCCTCCATTAGGAGTCATGCCTAGATACAGGAGGTAGCCTCTTGTGGTTTCCTATTAACACTGTTCGGCATCTTCACTAAGGTAAGCAGCATTGACTCCTGGGAATCTCCTTCATTCCAGAAAAATTAAGTTTTCTTGAGATTCCGCAAACCGCATCTCCAGTAGTTACAGATTTCCATTCTCTCTCTCTCTCTCTCTCTCTCTCTCTCTCTCTCTCTCTCTCTCTCTCTCTCTCTCTCTCTCTCTTTCTCTCTCTCTCCATCCCTCCCTATGACTTTTAATTTCAGTTAATCTATTTTTACACTCCAGATTTTATTCCTCTCCAAGTCTACCCTCTGTTCCCCATACCATACCTCCTCCTCACACCCATGTCTTCATGAATATGTCCCCACAAGCCATCTTTATGTCCTGAAGCCCTATAAACTTCCTGGGGCTTCCAGTCTCTTGAGAGTTAGGTACATCTTCTCTGACTGAACCCAGACCTGGCAGTCCTCTGCTGTATATGTGTTGGGGGTCTCATATCAGCTGGTATATGCTGCTGGGTTGGTTGTCCAATATCTGTGACATCTTGGGGGTCCAGGTTAATTGAGACTTCTGGTCTTCCTACAGGCTCACCCTCCTTCAGAGCTTCCTCCATCCTGTCTCTAATTTAACCACAGGGGTCAGTTGATTCTGCACATTGGTGGGGTGCAAATATCTACATCTGACTCATTCGGCTTCTTTTTGTGTCTTTGGGAGGACAGTTATGACAGGTCCCTTTTTGTCAGCACCCCATAATCTCAGTAATAGTGTCAAGCCTTGGGCCCTCCACTTGAGCTGGAACCCACTTTGGACCTGTCGCTAGACCTCCTTTTTCCTCTGACTTTTCTTCATTTTTGTCCCTACAGTTTTGTTGTTGTTGTTATTGTTGTTGTTGTTGTTATTATTATTATTTTGTTTTGTTTTTTTAAGAAAGGAACAATTCTAGGTCACAGTTTTGACAGTAGAATGGTAACCCCTATTTCTCACTTGATGCCCTGTTTTTCTTCTGGAGGTGGGCTCTACAAATTCTCTCCCCACTGTAGGGCATTTCATCTTAGGTGTCTCCCTATGAGTCTGGAGAGTCTGTCACCTCCCAGGTGTCTAGTACATTTTGAAGGTTTCCCCCAGCATCCTAACTCCTGAGGTTGCCTGTTTGCATTCTTTCTACTGGCCTTCATGGATTCAGTTCTTTTCCCATACCCAATATCAGATTTTGTTCCCCTTTTCCCTCCTGTCTCTACTTCCTCCCAGGTCCCTTCCTTGCATCCTTCCCCCTGTGATTTCCTGCCTTTTCACACACTTGGTCCTGAACCTTGCCCCCAGTCCTTTCCCCATCTTTTATAGCATCCACTTCCCTTCCTCCCTCTGCCATGACTAACTTCTGTTAAAATGGTCAGGCACCAGCTAACTTGGACTGAATTCTGCCTTCCCTGAGCTTTATACTGCTAGTGCTATGGCAACACGGCAGCAGGGCCAAAACCAGAACACATTTTTCGTTCTTCAGTTTAGTTACAAGTTGGTGGTGTCCTCTTTCTGTCTATTAAAAATAAAGCTGCTATGAACATATTGGAGCATGTGTCCCTGTGGCATATTGGGTCATCTTTTGGGTATATTCCCATGAACAGCATCTCTGGGTCTTCAGTTAAACTCTTTCCAATTTTCTGGAAAAGCACCCGATTATTTCCAGAATGTCTGTGTAAGTTTGTAATCCCAACAGAAATAGGTGAGTGCTCCTCTTTCTCCACATGTACTGTCACATGAATGTTGATTTTAGCCATTTTGATTGGTATGAGGAGTAATCTCAAGGTCATTTTGATTTGCACTTTTCTGATGATTGGGAATGTTAAACATTTAAATATTTCTCAGCCATTGTATATTCCTCTGTTCAGAATTCATTGTTTAGCTCTGTTCCTCATTTTTAAATTGGATTTTTTAGTCCAAGTTCTTCAGTTCTTCCTATTTTTCTATAAGTTCTCTATCAAATGTACTGTTAGTTGCTAACTTTTTACAACCTGTCCTTTTCCATTTTGCCCTATTGACAGTGTCCTCTGTCTTATGGAAGCTTTTTCATTGCAAAAGGTAACACTTATTAATTGTTGATATTAGAGCCTGAGCCATTAATGCTCTGTTCAAGATATTTTCTCCTGTACCAATATGTCCATTGTTATTTCCAATTTTGTTTTCTGTTAGATTAGGTTTTTCAGGTTTGACTTCTTTTTTTTTAATCCTTGATCCATTTGTATTTGAGCTTTGTACAGTGTAATATATGTGGATATTTTTGAATTCATTTTTTTCTTTTTTCAAAACATTTTTATTGAATTTTTCTCTGTATTTACAACTCAAATGTTATATTCTTCCCCCACATGCAAAACCCTACCCTTGCTTCCATAAAGATGCTTTGACATACAACCACCTACTTCCACCTCAGCATATTGAAATTCCACAACACTGCTAAAAAGTGTCATCACTGGAACAATAGCCTCTCATCCCATTGATACCAGATAATGTAATCCTCTGATACATATGAAACTGTAGCCATGGGTCTCTCAATGTATATTCCTTGGTTGTTTGTTTGATTGTTAATTAATTAATTAATTAATTAGTTAGTTAGTTAGTTATTGAGAGCTCTGAGGGTTGGGTGGTAGGCTGATATTGTTGTACTTCCCATGGGATTGCAAACCCTTTCAGCTCCTTTCAGTCCTTTCTCTATATCCTTCATTGGGGTCCCTGTGCTCATTTTGATGGTTAACTACAAGCATCCTCATCTTCATCAATATGGCTTTGGCAGAGCCTCTGAATAGACCTCCATATCAGGCCACTGCCAGTAAGCACTTCTAGGCATTAGCAATAATGAGTGGGTTTGGTGGCTGCATATGGGATGAATCCCCTGGTGAGGCAGTCCCTGGTTAATGCTTTCTTCAGTCCCTGCTCCTCTATTTGTCCATGTATTTCCTTCAATGAGTGTTTTGTTCTGTCTCCTAAGAAGGCCTGAGGCATCCATATTCTGGCATTTCTTATTTTTTTTTTGTTTTTTGTTTTTTTTTTTTTTTTTTTTGAACTTCATAAAGTATGTGAATTGTTTTCTGGATAGGCATAGCTCTTTGGGATAGTATCTGCTTATCACTGAGTGCATACCATGTATGTTCTTTTGTGACTGCTCTACCCCATGCACAATGATATTTTCTTGTTCCATCTGTTTGCCAAAGAATTTCAAAAAGTCATTGGTTTTAAAGTTGAGTAATTCTCCATTGTGTAAATGTGCCACATTTTCTGAATCCATTACTTTGTTGTAGAACATCTGGATTATTTCCAGCTGCTGGCTATTATAAATAAGGCTGCTATGAACATAACTGAGCATGTGTCTCCTTATTATATATTTCAGCATCTTTGGGTACATGCCTAGGACATGAACAGATGGATTCTGAGGTACTACTATGTCCAATTTCCTAAGTAATAGCCAGATTGATTTCAAGCCTGGTTGTACCAGTTTAAAATTCTACCAGTGTAGAAGTGTTCCTCTTTCTCCACATCCTCACCAGCATTGCTGTAACCTGAGTTTTTGATTTTAGCCATTCTGACTGGTATAAGGTGGAATATCAGGGTTGTTTGAATTAGCAGTTCTATTCCAAACATCTACCTATTTGTCTCTGTGCAAATACCTTATAGCTTTTATCATGACTGATATATAAAACATTGACTTCAGAGCTGGTGATTCCCCTATAGATTCTTTTATTGTTGATTATTTTTCTCTATTGTTTTGTTGTTGTTATTGCTGTTGTTGGTATTATTGTTATTCCAAATGAATTTGCAAAGTGTTATTTCTAATTATATGAGGAATTGTGTTGGAATTTTGATGAAGATTGCATTGAATCTATAGATTTTGGAAAGTTGACCATTTTTATTATATTAATCCTGCCAATCAATGGACACATTTTTTTTTTCATCTTTGAAATCTTCTTCAATTTCTTTCTTCAGAGACTTGAAGTTCTTGTCATACAGATCTTTCACCTTCTTAGTTAGGGTCACACCAAGGAATTTAATATTATTTGCAACTATTGTGAAGGATGTCATTTCTTTAAATTTTTCTCAGCCTGTTTATTCCTTTAGTAGAGGAAGGCTACTGATTTGTTTGAGTTAATTTTATATCCAACCCCTTTGCTGAAGTTGTTTATCAGGTTCATGAGTTCTCTGGTGGAATTCTTGTGGTTACTTAAGTATACTATCATATCATCTAGAAATAGTGATATTTTGACTTTCTCCTCTTCTATTTATACCTTGAAACCACAACTGTACATATACCTAAACCACACAAAGGCTCTACGCACCAGGAGAGCTGCAGACAAATTTACCTCATTAAGATCAATGCAAAAATACTTAATAAAATGCTAGCAAACTGAATCCAAGAACAAATGAAAATGATCATTCTCTATTATTAAGTAGAGTTCATTCCAGGGATGCAGGGATGAGTCAATATATGGAAATCCATCAATTTAATCCACTATATAAACAATCTCAAAGGAAAAAATGAACATGTTCATCTCATTAGATACTGAGATGCATTTGACAAAATTCAACACCTCTTCATGATAAAAGTGCTGGAAAGATCAGAAATTTAAGGCCCATACATAAACAAAATAAAAGCAGATACAGCAAATGACAAGCCAACATCAAACTAAATGGTGGGAAACCTTAAGCAATTCCACTAAAATGGCGGACTAGACAAGGCTTTCCATTCTCCTGCTATCTATTCAATATAGTACTGGAAGTGATAGCCTGGGCAATTAGACAAGAAAAGGATATCGATTTCCATTCTAATACAGTTAGACAAACAGTTACACTAGCACCCTTTACTGTTTAAGAAGCAGATCAATTCAGCCAGAAGCTGAGAATAATCAATTTGAATTAGTCAGCTTTGATGGGGAGTTTGAGGAGGTACAGCTGATGTGGTCCAGCCAGCTAGAGATTAAAAAGAACTTGAAAGCATGAGTTTAATTATCAGTGTGCCTTTGAGACAACAATTACAACAGGTAAATAAAAGTTAAATTTACAAGATATTCAAGAATAAGTGCAAGATATTACTTTTTAAATAATTTTGTATTTGTATGTGTGTTTATTTTTCTCCCTGTCTGTCTCAGTTTCTTACTGTCTCTCTGTATTTCTTTTTCTCTGTCTCTGTCTGTCTCTCTCTCTCTCTCTCTCTCTCTCTCTCTCTCTCTCTCTCTCTCTCTCTCTCTCTCTCTCAAGTTCATGGATGTAAACTTGGGGGTAGATTCATTCTTTGGGGGTATAATATGGCTACAGCAGAATGTTTGATGCCATTCTCTGGTTTACAGTTTAAACACTTAGTCAGCAAACTGGAAACTCACCTTTCATGGCTAGCCTTGCTGGCAGTGAGTGTTTGAGATCATCTAGTATCTGATCATCAATACTGGGAGTAAAGAAACTCCCTGGCATTTTAGACTCTGTAGTTGCTGAGGATTTAAACTTTGATGATAATGAATGCAGGGCAAATAGCCTTTTCCATTGATGCATCTTCCTAATGATAGCTCTCCCCAGCTATGATACCTATGAAGAACAACTGTAATGAAGAGCATGGTATAGTAACCTTAAAGGCTTAAATACCCTGGCACTAACCAACAGCTTTCTAATTGAACATATATCCCAGTCAACAAGAGGCAAACCTTTTTCTTTGGTTCAGGAAACCTAGACAGCAACTCAGAGTTAGTTAATTCATGAATCTTTTAGAACTTACAACTTAAGTTGTAATTCACCATCTAAGCATAACCCCCCACTACTCTGTAAATATTTGTCCTTATACTCACATATATATGTAGTTCTGAAGCTTACTGAATGATATTATTTTTGGTCTAGATGGAGGAAATTACAAAATACTATAATTAATTCAAAAACAGAGGTGTGGAATCTAATTTCAGAAGATACATATACAATATTAATCATACACTTAAGGGTCAGTGATCATTGCAGAAGACTTGTTCATGAGACTATAAGAACTCAAGGATCATAAAAATGTATGTGAGATTGTAGTTTCTAGGAATGGCAGATGCCACAACTGTAAGTTCTTATCAACTGCTTAAAAGTGAGTGGAAAAGTGAAAACAGCAGTATATGGGATGATGTAGATGGGGTCATTTCAGGAAGACTCAAAACTATGAAACAAAGAAAACCAGAGAGCTGGAGAAAAAATATATCCCTTGGAAAAGCTTACCAAAATTTGCTACCTAAAAGCACTGTTTGTTTTTAAATTATGTACATATAAGTAGCATTGTACAGACTGAGAAACTTGTAGTATTGCATTCAGGAATGTATATACTATTATGTATATTCAGACAAACATCTATATTTGGACATAGGAAATCATTAGGCATTTAAATGAATATTTGTGTATATTATATAGAATTTTTTCTACATAGTAAGTACAGAAAATATTATAAAGATTAAAATATAGAATACTATATTGTATGAAATGTATGATAGTGACCAAAGGAATAGCAATATGAGGTGGTGATTGTCTAAAAAATACTGTGTGTTTAAAAAATAACAAAAACAAAACAACCAAATACATCAGATTCCCCTTTTAAAATTACAATGAATGACAGACCATCCTTTAAATTTTATACTTACAATAGGCAATGAAAACTCAGATTTTAATGTAAAATTGTTGTCAAAGTAATAAGAACAAAAAAAAACATTACAGGAACGAAAATATTGTCAGTATATTCATGAGTCCTGTCTTCAACAGTTAAGATATATTATAAGAAATTATAGTGTCAATTTTGTAATGAATTAATTTAATCTTTTGATGAATATTGGAGTACTTCCTTGTATCATGAATAAATAGCTAGGAAATACTGAAAAGAAAAATTGTTTTTAACAGCAGCATTCTCTCACAGATCATCTCTGTTTACTCTTGAAGTGTCTTCAGTGACCTTGCCATGACTTTAGAAAACCTATGATGTCTCTTGCACACAGCCCTATGTTTTGACTCTCTCTTAACAGCTACAATAGTTTTTATGATATCTATTCTTTTTTTTAATTTTATTCTTAGTATTCTCTGGGGAGTTCTTTGGCTATTCAGCAAATATATCCAAACACATATATCTGTAGGGCCATACTCAACTGAAAGGAATAAAAGCAGATAGACAACTAGATGATCTGAGAAGGTTTTTGTCATCCCAAGCACATCATTTCACACCTTAATATCTCAAGTCCTTCAATTATATATCCCAAAATGAATGCTTATAAATTTATATTAAGCTAGATTCCAGATGCTCCAAACAGAATTGGTACTATAGGTAAAATGTGAGTTTGTTATGAAGAAAATTCTTAATCATGCATGAAAAGTTTAGTTACACAAAGGACATAACTAAATTTATATTGCAAATACTGATAAGACAAAAGAAACAAATTTAATTTACATAAATTATAATATAAAATTTTATTACAGAAGATGACTATAAACTTTTAACTAAAATGTCAAATAATTCATAAGAAGAAATGAATCCCTATTATGAAATAGTGAAAGTTTTGTCTAACTTATACTGTTAGGCCTATTGCTCAAAATTATGAATACAGATGTTAAAAAGTCTATGAGGTCATTTAAAATATGTGATTAAAGAATGCATTTACAAAAATAAAATAAAATAACAAGACATATACATAGATATCCATTCTTTACCAGTGACTAGGTAACACACAACTATGTTTTCATAATGGCAGAAGATGGATCAATATAAAAACTTAAGCTCTTGAATATTGATAATGTAAACTAATAAACACTTTTCTATCATGTTCCTTTGATTTATTTTATAAATATGAAGTGTCCCACACAGACTCATGTTTTCAGTCTTAGTTACTGGCTGTCATCCCTATTGAAATTGAGAATATTCTCAAAGCAAGAAGGAAGATATACATGAAACATTTTTTATTCCTTTATTTTCCAGGTTACAGTGTTTCTTCATTTACTTTGATATAAACACCATTTTCCCTTCATCATGTTGTACAGATGCTATTGTGTTCATGAACAATGTGCAAGCAACTCTGCAACTCATCTTATGAAATTATAAGCAAAGATAATTAATTGATTTATATACTTCATTTGTAAATCATTGAATCACAGGTATGAAACAGAGATGACTACTCCAAATCATAAATATTCCCTATTAATGTCAACAGAGAAGTAAGTATGTAATCATTTGTAAATGTATTAAAGAAAGTGAGAGACGATTTTATATTTAACCTTTTTTTATTAGAACCCATTTTTATTTTGCTACTTGGTTTCTGTTCTATTAAAAAAATTAACATTATCTTTCAGGAATACTCTCCCGTTCACAAGAATAATGTGGGCTTAACCCTACTGGAAATGAGTCTGCTAAGTGGTACTATGTAAGATTTTTGCTTACATTCTTGTCTTCTACTGTTTCCTTCCTTCTTTCTCCTCCTCCTCCTGTTAATAGAGTCTCTCTGTGTCACCCCTGTACCTGGTATGCACTGTGCATAGGTTTCATCACACTGTGACAATGCCTTTACTTTTAGTCTCCCAAGATCTGAGCTGACAGGCATATTCTACCACATTTGCTGGTTTCACATTGACTATGTATCATAATTTTATATTTCCCGTGAACATGAGGTCTTGGTTGCTTCTGAAGATATCTGTTTACAAGTTGATTAACTGTACCAGTGGTGTGTGTATGTGTGTGCACGTGAGTGTGTGTGTGTGTGTGTGTGTGTGTGTGTTTGTCTGTGTGTGTATACAAACTGTTGTGATAGATTGAACCCAAGTTGTTATGCATGTTAATTGTGTGTTTTATCATTGAGTTGAACCTCCAGGACTACACCAGTGTTCTTGATATTTAAGAGAAAATTTTAGTTATATAGCAGAAAGTAAATCCATAAGTTTCTATTTAAACAGTGTTAAGTGAGCAAATACAATGAAATAGTGGAGCTACTATTACACATATTTAGGCCATAAACACATATTTACTCTAATGGATGACCTAGAAAACCATTTAATTGTCTCAATAGATACTGAGAAATAATGTGACAAAATTCAACACACCATGTTAAAAGTCTTTGAAAGATCAGGAATTTAAGTCTCATACTTAAACACAGTAAAATCAATATACAGATGCTGGCAAGGATATGGAGAAAGAGGAATACTCCTCCATTGTAAGCTTGTATGAACACTCTGGATTTTCCTCAGAAAACTGAACATAGTAGTACCTGAGGACCTCGCTAAAGATGCTCCAACATATAACAAGCCTACATGAACCACTATGTTCATATAAGCCATATATATATATATATATATATAATTAGCCAGAAGCTGGAAAGAACCCACATGTCCTTCAAGAAATGAATGGAAACAGAACATGTGGTACATTTACACAGTGGAGTACTCCTCCGTTTTTAAAAACAATGACTTTTTAAAATTCTTAGGCAAATCAAAGAAAATGATTGAGACAACTCACATACTTAACCTCTCAATTCTAATATGTATCTCAGTATTTTAAAAGAAAATGATAGATATACCATTTAGTGTGGAAATTTAGAAACAGAAATTATAAAGAATTTCAAAATGGTATTTCAAGGAAAGAATATTTGTTTTTTTCTAATTTAGAAAATTAATATGTTTAGCAATGTCTTGGATATACACTTGAATATACTCATTTTGGTTTGTTGCTTTCCATAATGATAAAGTGGAATTTTTATCCAATTTTTTAGCTTAATCTATACATTCCAAATACATGCATATATGAACTCAGTATTGTTTATAAATGTGTCTCCTGAAGATTAAGTTCAGCATGAAAAGAATTGTTCTCATGGTAGTGTTTTGGAGATATGTTAAATTCATGTACAAATATAACGAGCCAAGTGAGACACTATTTGGCTCATTGTCATTGTATCCTTAATTGTATACTCCACCTCCAACCATTTTAGTAGCCCGAAAACTTGCTCAAATATGCATTGCTTTTATTGCCATCTTCTGTTTCCACAAATTCCTAACCACTCTATCTCCCAATCTAGAGTCTCTATTTGCTAAATGAAGCTTTGCTACTAATTAATTGCCTTTAGTCCCTTGTCGTTGTTGTAGGAGTTGATTAGGAGAGTAGTTGTCTACTAAACCTTAGAAGTCATTTTTTTTAATTGAACAACTTTATTTTAAAAACCAGAGATAAATATACAGAATTTAAAAGCATTTTTGCATAGAAGTATATGAATATATTTTTGTCAGTACTTGATTTTTTTTAAAAGGTTTGATAGTATGCATTAAAATCTTACTAGTAACAATGAGCATAAAGTACATGTAAAACAAGATGTAACCTGGAAATAGTCAAAGTTTTCTTGGTGTGTAAAGATTAAACATAATGATTTTTCATTTTTTTGCCTTTGTTGTTTTTTGACCTTCATATAGTCTGTGAATTGTTTCTCCAGATCCTCGCCAGCATCTGCTGCCATCTGAATTTTTGATCTTAGCCATTCTGACTGGTGTGAGGTGGAATCTCAGGGTTGTTCTGATTTGCATTTCCCCGATGACTAAGGATGTCAAGCACTCCTTTGATGCTTCTCAGCCATTCGATATTGCTCAATTGAGGAATTTTTGTTTGGATCTGTAATCCATTTTTAAAAGGATTGTTTGATTCTCTGCTGTCTAGCTTCTTGAGTTCTTTATATACCTTGGATATCAGGCTTTGAGGTGATGATGGCATTCATTTATAGAAACTTTGATATCACCTGAGCCCAGCATGATTCAATGACTCAGAGAAGGCAATTAAAGCAGCTCTTGGCCATTACACTCAGATTGTCATTGCTTTAGTGCAGCTCCTGGCAAGAAAGGAGCTTCACAGTTACTGCAACTAGGAAGCTCCTGGGTCTCTGCTGGGTAAAGTGAGGGTTGTAAGTTGAAGCTCTTTATATGTAATTTGGAGTATTTGACTTATTTCTGAAAGATGGTTTAGTAAATGAGCATAACTATTCTATACAGAGAATTTTTATTAAGTAAACAATTATCCATTGCATGAATGTTATTAACAATTTTGCTTCACCTCATCTGACACAATATTTTGTGAGATATAATAACCATGTCCACATGAGTTGGTTAGCATTTAAATAATTTGACACATTGAAATAGACTGCAATTTTGAATTTCAATGCTTGTAATTAGAATCTGTGTCTAAATAATACAAAATTTCTTAGCCTTTTTAAAGAAGTAATTCCTTCTGATCCATTATTTGGTATGAACATTGAGATTTCTTCAAACTGAAACATTGCCCATATCTGAAGCTCAAGAAGCTATCTCAACATTTATCTATCTATATCTACCTATCAATAATTTATAATGTTATACATACTTATCATCAATTAACATATCACTCTAGATCAATATAGTCACAAGTATGAAGGATTATTACAAAAGTAAATGTCTTGAATTTGAGAGAAAGTAGAGAAACATAGATAGGAGTCATGTGAGAGAAGATGAGTCAAAATGATGTGAATACACTACTAATGGATTAAATTAATGATAAGTGAAAATAATAACCTCAAATAATATGTCAACATATTATTCAAATTCTGAGTTCTAGTTTCAAACTGTGTCCTAATCTGTTTTGTGGAGAAAAACTTACAAGCTATGAATGGATGATTAAACATGCTAATCAAGAAGGATTTTAAGGAAAATGAGGAGCATTCTGGTTCATACTTCACAATTGTTTATAACATAATGAATAGAAGAAATTCAAACTTAAAAATTAAATTGAAATCAAAATTAAATGTAAATTCAACTGAGAGAAGGTTGGATAATTGAAAAATGCAACCTATTTCTAAAGCAAATGTTGACAAATATTTTTCTAAAAAGGACACAAAGGCACCACAATTTCATTTTACAAAGGTATGCTGACAGTATTTTATGGACAGATATCTCCACTTCAAATGAAGGGAAGCATTGGAAGGGCACACATGGACAACAAAACTTCTCTAATTACAATTCAGAAATGTGAGTACACAAGACAAAATCCTGAAAGATCACTTACTTTCTTCTAATGTTTAAAACATGCAAATACAAATGCATTTGCATAATGGTAATGGATAAATAAATGATGTTCTTCAAAAAGAAAAGAGAAGAAAGAGCATCACGTAAGGTATTCAAATATCATCATTCTCCTTCCACCCAGACACACTGTAAACTCTGCAGTGAAAATGACCAAGTCTTTGGTTTCCAATGACAGAAAAAGTACAGAGAAGGAAAAGAATAAGAAAATCTGTCAGTGCCTTTAGTTGATGCTAAGATCATTCTCTACATGGATATCATATGCAACTATGGAGGACATAGCATTTTGCCCTAACTGGACTTTGCCATGCTATACTTTAGATTCACATGTACTTTTCAACATCTTAGTTTAAAACATATTTGCCTTTCATGTCTTTTCATCATATTGAACTCATTTAACCCTAATTGATATTGTTGAATATCATCAGTCTGCTCCCATGAGAATCCAGGGAATTAACTTCAAAAAAATTAAGGGAAAACAAAACACATTCAACAGGTCCTATTACTTCCATTTGCAACAGATGTGTTGATGTGTTGTTCTCATATAATAAAGAGAGTTTTACGATTCCAGTAATGCTAAAACTCTATGCTCATTTAAGTATCAAATATAACTTATAATGGCTATATTTTTATTTTGGTATCACAAGTGAGACATAGGTTTTTTTTTTTTTTTCTGAAATGAACTTATTCTTTACATGAGCCTGAGAAAATGCAATTCACAAAACATCTCAAGTATGCAGATGAATAGGACAGTGAGCAAAATTCTTATTAGTTTTATAGATTTACTTTTTATTATCTCTCTCTCTATCTATCTATCTCTGTGTGTGTGTGTGTGTGTGTGTGAGAGAGAGAGAGAGAGAGAGAGAGAGAGAGAGAGAGAGAGAGAGAGAGAGAGATGCCTTGAGTATGGGTACTGGAGAAAGCCAGAAGACAACCTCTCTTAGCCAAAGCTGGAATTGCAGTAGGTGGTAAAATACCAAAAGTAGATCCGGGGAATAGACACCTAGTCCTTTGGTAGGATGAGCTTCCTCTATAGATCCCAACATTCTGACTTTGTCATTGAAAAGTTACAGAGAATGAGGTATAACAGAATAATCCTTCTCTCATTCTGTCCTAATTTTTATCCACTTATCCATCTTTATCTATTCTTCTCTGTTGCTCTATTTTCTTCCTCTGAAAATACCTAGGGATGGTCTTATGATGTAATAGTAAATTTTTGGCATTATGGCCATAATAGAAAGGAACACAAAAAGAGGAGCCTTGTATCCAGAAAGCAAAGATGTTTGCACCTAGAATGTGAGAGAGGAAAAGAAATACTCCTTTTAGGTCATACAATATATATAGTTACTTGTTATAGATATTCGAGCAAATTTTGATGGTAATATTCACAGTGATGTGAAATTTCTATCCTGGAATGCATGAAAGATTTAGTCTGCCTAAGTGAATTATTACAGCAATGGTAAGGAGGTAAGATATGACTCAGAAACACTAGTCAGCTCAGAGATAGTTTAAACCGTCCTGACTGCTGCCAGAAATTTCCACTTAGAGTAGGTGCTGACATTAACATAAACTGTCATTGTCAGTTTCCCCAGCTGACAGGAACTCCTATCACTAGCAGGGTCTGACAGTTACAGAGACTGATGGTTGGCCTAGCCATTGAGGGTCTACATCAAAAACCATTTCTGTCAAGTGTGTGTGCATTAACTGCCAAGAAGAGCCTTGACAACACTGTGAATCCTGAAACTTTACTTTGGCAGAAAACGTGATGAGACAGTGAAGTTAATAATATCCTTTCATGTGGTAAAAATGGAAGAACTAGAGAATCCTTAAGTTGGAAAAGTTAACATTTTGGAAAGGTGGTAAGTCCACTCAAATATCTGAGGCACTCGATCACAGTGAAGGTATTAACTCTTGAATTTTCTCAATAGACATGAGTAGAATATATAGGCATAAGCACTGGAAAACAAATAATATCTCAGCAAATTATATTTTCTAACAAGACCTGTCCATATGCTGAAATAATGTCTTTTTAAATTGTTATGTTGAAATCATTTTAAACTTCCACTAAAATGTTAAATACATAGCAAAAGTCTCTGACCACTGTTTTTCTAGGATGTTGAAACTGATTCTATCACTATAGTGTAATTTTAAAATGTAAATAATATTAAAAATGGTGATAGACTACTACTTCTGGTGCTTGATTTTTTATTCGATTAAGTACATGAAGTTAATTTTTCTGATCCAGTATTACTTTATGATTATGCACTTTTGAGCTCCATTATTAAATGTCTTAATGTATATTAATTCCTTCCATTTTATTGTGTATCTGGGTCAATACTTTTTAGTTTTAGTTTTGCCTTTTGTTATAATAATCACAAGTGTATCAATTATATTGCAACTATTTCTGATAAACTAAGTTCAAATTTACCTTGATATATCAGATTAGAATTCTGAGTAAATATCATTTTAAATGAGTACAAAATATAGCTAACAAATTACATATGTACAATTCCTGGCTGCGCTGTTTTGTTGTAGAACTTGATGATTAAAAGACTGGTAATTAGAAAGTATTCATGCATAAAGTACATGTAAAACAAGATGTAACCTGGAATTTCTCAAAGTTACATGTACTTTATGCTCATTGTAACTAGTAAGATCATAATGCACACTATCAAAACTTTATAAAAAACAAGTACTGACAAAAATGTATTCACATAATTTCATGCCAAAATGCTTAAAATTTGTACATCGATCTTTGTTTTTTAAAATAAAGTTGTTCAATTAAAAATGAATAAATAAATAAATAAAAATAGAAATTTATAGAAAAAAGAGGTATTCATGAACAAAATTACACAGAGGCCTGAGTATGTCTAGAAATATGACTTTAGTATTAATTCTTCAAGTTGAGGGAGAGACATGTATTCCAAAATTTCTTTCTTTCTTTTTTTTGAACAACTTTATTTTAAAAAACAAAGATAAATGAACAAATTTTAAGCATTTTTGCATAAAAGTATATGAATACATTTTTGTCAGTGCTTGTTTTTTTTTAAAAAAAAGGTTTGATAGTGTACATTAAGGTCTTACTATTTACAATGAACATAAAGTACATATAAAACAGGATGTAACCCGGAATTAGTAAAAGTTTTCTTGGTGTATAAGAATTGAGCATAATGCTTTTTTTCTTTTCTTTTTTTTCCCTTGAACTTCACACAGTCTGTGAGTTGTTTCTGGGGTGTTCAGAGCTTTCTGGGGTTAGTATCCCATTATCAGTGACTACATATTATGTCTGTTCTTTTGTGACTGAGTTATCTCACTCAGGATGATATTCTCTAGATGCAGCCATTTTCTTAAGAATTTGGTTAAGTCATTGTTTCTGGTGGCTGAGTAGTACTCCATTGTGTAAATGTACCACAATTTTTGTATGCATTCATCTACTGAAGGACATCTGGGTTCTTTCCAGCTTCTGGCTATTATAAGTAGAGCTGCTATGAACATTGTGGTGCATGCGTCTTTGTGGTATATTGGAGGGTCTCTGGGGTATATGCCCAGAAGTGGAATAGCTGGATCTTCAGGTAGTATTATATCCAATTTTCTGAAAAATCACCAGACTGATTTCCAGAGTGGTTGTATCAGTTTACAACCCCACCAACAGTGGAGAAGTGTTCCAAACATTCATATAACAACCTAAATTTTTATTGAGATATTTTTCTTTCTTTTTTTATCCAGTGTGCATCATCAGATTTCAATATCTTATACATGCAGCCTCAGGTAATAGAGGGGATCATTTTGGTAAAATGCTCATAGAGGAAACACATGCCATATCTAGTTATTTTTTTAATGTCTAAAGATCACATGATGGCTAAAGAACACAAAGTTTGAGCCTGAAGAGATGGCTCAATGTTTGTGTGTGAATAACGTTCTTGCACAGGACTCATGTTTGATCTTTAGAACCTGTGATAGGAGGTTCTCATCTATTTGTAATGCTGAACTCAGATCTAATACACTCTTTTGGCCTCTGTGAACACTTTAACTCACATATACATATCAACACACATGTACATATAACATACCTAACTGTTTTTAAAATCTAAAACAGAAGGAAAGAAAACAACACAGAACTCAAAAAACATCCAATAGCAGGGAATTCATAAAATGTGCAGCCAAAATGCTGATGCTTATTTCAGCAAAGTACATTGGTTTGTTGTGTGTTGCTCTTTATTTTCTTCTTCCCCAACAAACATCAAAATTTTTCTTTGTGACAAAAATTGAATGTTATTACATAAAATGAGCATTCTAATTATATAGTTTGTGTTATTTCTCCCCTCCAAAGATTAACTACTTACACATTATTTCTAAAGAACTAAAAAAATATTTTCTAAATTATGTCATTTTATTTTATTTTCTTTGTTTTTATTTATTTTCAAATATGAGCAAGTCACTTTGGAGCATTCAGCCCTAAGTAGGACAATGTAATAAACTGCTCACCCAACACCTCAGGAATTTGTGAAGAAAGATGATAAGAGCAGAGGTGATGAATGACTCCACAAAAATTGTCTTTCCTACACAACTTGGTTGGTATATGAAAGAAATCACATAGAAAATGAGAACATCCACAGGACATGAGGATATGCACAGGTTCAAAACAAAATTCTATCTCTGCCGAAAGGAAGTGTGTGTGTGTGAGTGTGTCTGTGTGTGTGTGTGTGTGTGTGTGAGTGAGTGTGTGTGTGTGTGAGTGTGTGTGTGTGTGTGTGTGTGTAGCATATGCATAGGTGAATGCATGTTTCTGTGGAGGCCTTTGTCAACAGATCCATATGATTGGAGTAACAGGAAGTTTTAAAAGCCTGGAATTGAGGATGGAAAGAATCATGTTTCTGTAAAAGAACAGGCCATACTTTTTAAGTGATGAGCTATCCCTAGTACCTTTTCAATTTCTTCATCAATAGAAGTTTGAAAACTTCAAGTAAAACTTCAAAGTCCATGTGAAATTCTAAGACAATGAAATCTGGTCATCTAGCCTAAAAGAAGAAATATTTCCTGTAAATTTTGGTCCATGAGAGTGTAAATTTTTTTCTAAAGAATATCTGATATAAAAGAACAATATGTGTAAGAGATACATAAAATGAATTCAGGGTCAACAATGAAGGCAATGCTTACAACAAAGTATCATAGTATTTTCATTTAAATTTTGTAAAATGGATTAATAGTTGTGTGTTTTATTACACAACCTGAAATTTATAAAGAAAAATATAGTTGAATAATATATCTACATTGCAATAGAAACTGAATCTTCCATGGAGAATTCCATATAGCTGTAGCAGTTAGTCACCCAAAATTGATGTTGAAGTTTTAAATTAATTTCAGTCTTTAATTCTTCCTTGTATTAATAACTAAAGAAAATAGATAAGAGAGAATTACAAGGGTCCCATTCTCCCATTCATGAGGGATTAATATTTGCTTTGTCCTAAGAATATATATATATATATATATATATATATAGATAGATAGATAGATAGATAGATAACATAGGTAAACTTGTAAGTTATTTATTATTGAAAATAATAGATCTACTATACTTTAGTTGAAACTTACAAATTTCTTTCTGGTAGGAAAAACACAAATTATTGAAAAAGTACTTAAAAAAATTAAGTCAGTTATTAAAAAGTTGTCCCTTCCTGATGACTATGTTGACAATTCAAGATAAATATCTCATTTGAATTTATCTGATTTTTTTGGGCTACAGAAGAATGAGTGATCCTCTTCAATTTTGTAAAATGAAATCTTTCCTGCAATGTGATAACATAACTAAATGAGCTACAGTTTTTCAAAATATCTTTGCGTACAGTTACCCATGATTGTAGCGATATAATGAATATGAAATGGACCTGAGGAATTTCTTTGTCTGGTTTCATCCATAAGATTTAGAGAAACTAAATTGAGAATCTAGTACTACGCAAAAGACCCTTAAGTCAACCCCCAACTAAGTCACATGTTTCACTTATAATATTTTTTCCCACAGAAGAAACAAATATGGGAATTTTTGAAAACTGAAGAATACAGTTCCCCTTAAACAACATAACAGGCTGCTTACATATTACAATAATATATAATTTCCTAAAACAATATTAACTTTATAAGACATATATAATATAATATAAATATCAGTGATTGAGAGGACATTTCATTCCTTGTGAGATGTAGTTATCACTTCATATATTGAATATGGCATAAAACAGAGATATCCTTCATCTGAGAGCAGCAGTCTTGAAATTATGCATATTTTCATGTCTTTTGATAACTTGCTATCGTGAATGTGCCATTAAAATATCTGGATGTTTTAAGTACAGTATAATGATCTTATTCTTAGATCATGTCTGTCATGTGTATTTTAATAAGTGAACTTTAATGAAAAATTAGTGAGAAAAAATGGTTTATTTGACAGTAGGCTTAGCCAATTTAGGTTCTCTATGTTAGCCCTCCTTTCATCACTCTGGCAGTGTATAAGGAAAGCAGACTCAATGAAGCTAACAGTTTAATGATCTAGAAAATCAGAAAAGAAAATATAAATTTAGTGCCATAAAGAGATTTCCTTGAAACCTCTCAATATTAATGGCTGTTTTTATTGAATTGTTATCAACAATTATATTAGCTATATTTCCTTAATATGTTGCAAATCATATACTGGGTAATACAACCAACAAAAACTTAAATATTTAAAAACTCATGATTAGTACTTACACATTAGATGATGTTTTCATACTTGAGTTAATGCTATTTTAATAAAGCAATGAATAATAGAATATATCTTAAGAGTTTACATAAAGGTCAACCACATGTAAATTTCATAGAATTCTACAGTCCAAGCTCTGTATGAATGATGTTTATCTACTTTATCCTTGAGTGAGAATACCTGCCAAAATTTGAAGCTTTTTTTTTCAGACTAACAAAATCTTCTTAACATTCTGACTTATTTATAGTAAAACAACTGATACTAAAAAGATTAAAATAAGTCCTTTTTTTGGGGAACATTGTGGGCTAAAAGGGTAATATCCATTGTCTGACAGTAATAGTATTTGTGTCCTTGCATTCTCTAATTTATAAAATTAAGACACCTTCATAGAAGGCTATTTCAGAAGTTCTGCTGGAACGTGCACTAATTGTTTGTGGTTATTGCAGGTAGGACACATTTCCCTTTTTATGTAGCATCTCAGTTATACAATATTCCTGATCTAGTGTGAACTCAAGATTCTGTGTATAATAATTTCATTGTTAACAGAATCAAAGCAAGGTTATATAGACAAAATTACATAACTGAAGCTATAGCTAAGAAACTTCTGTAGTCTTATTCTGAGTGTCTTTTGGGAGAACTTAACTCACAGACATGGTTTAGAAAACCATCTCCATCATAAAATACTTATTTCATAAATACCAGCCATGAATACAGACAATATATTATTGAAATACTTTTTAATGCTATTTATTAAAGTAACACAGTTCTACCAATTAGAAAAGAATCCCTATCTAATATTAGGTATAACAGTTATTCTTTGTTCATTCATAGTGTGCTTGTACAACTGAAAGACACACTGCCAAAGCAAAATAAGTAGGACACATGTGTAATCTCAACTCATGAAGAAGAGAGAAGAGAGCCTCAAGTTCAAACTCAAACTTGATTCTTCAGCAGATTTTGATTAAAAAAACTGAAATAAATGAATGTATCAGGGAATAATTTCTCTCCATAAATTTTCACAAAATCAACTGATTTAAGTACTTGGAACTACAAATGATGCTTTGTACATATCTATAGTCATGGCTAAGGTACTTTAGTCATGTTGTATAAAAGACACATTTAATCACCTCACTTCTCAACAGAGACAATGAAAGATTGAAGATCCTTGACAGAAATAATACAGACCCTAATAGAGCACAAGTGTCAGCCCAAGCTGCTATACCCAGCAAAACACTCAATCAGTATAGTTAGAGAGACCAAGATATTCCAGGAAAATCTAAATTTCCACAATATCTGACCACAAACCCAGCACTACAACGAATAATAGGTGGAAAGCCCAATTCAAGCAGGGAAACTACATCTTAGTAAAAACAAGAAAACAAGTAAGATAGAAAACCAAAAGAAGAAAGACACACAGGCACAATTCTACCTCTAAAAGCAAAAATAGCAGGAAACAGCAACCACTATTTCTCAATATCTGTTAACATAAATGGACTCAATTCCCCAATAAAAAGACATAGGCTATCAGAATGGATACATAAACAGAATGCAACTTTTTGCTTCATAGAGGACACTCATCTCAGAGACAAAGGCAGACACTATCTCAGAGTAAAAGGTTGGAAAAAAAACCTTCCAAGCAAATGACCCCAAGAAGCAAGCTGGAATGACCGTTTTGATACTGAGTAAAGTAGATTTTCAACAAGAAGATATCAAATAAGATAAGGAAGGGCACCTTCTACTCATTACATGGAAAATTTGTCAGGAGGAACTTTCAATCTTTAACATATATGCTCCAAATACAAGAGCAACCATATTCATAAAAGAAACATTACTAAAAATAAAAAAAATATATATTGCACCCCACACAATAATATTGGGAGACATCAACACCCCACTCTCATCAATAGACAGATCATGGAACCAGAAACTGAACAAGGACATGGTAAAACTAGAAGATTTTATAAACCAATTAGAATTAATAGACATCAATCAACAGAACATTGAAAATGGAAAGATTTTCCATGCTTATGGAGTGGAAGGATCAACATTGTAAAAATTGCCATCTTACCAAAAGCAATCTACAGATTCAATGCAATCCCCATCAAAATTCCAACCCAATTCTTCATAGAATTGGAAAGAGCAATGTGCAATTTCATCTGGAATAAAAAAAAAAACCTAGAATATTGAAATTCATTCTCAACAACAAGCAAACATCTGAAGGAATCACCATCCTTAACCTCAAGCTATATTACAAGGCAATTGTGCTAAAAACTGCATGGTACTTGTACAGATATAGGCATGTGAATCAGTGGAATAGAAGAGAAGATCCAGAAATGAGCCTTCACATATATGGTCACTTGATTTTTGACAAAGAAGCTGTAAACATTCAATGGTTAAAGGACAGCTTCTTCAAGAAATGGTGTTGGTCCAACTGGCACTTGGCATGCAGAAGAATGAAAAAAGACCCTTTCTCATCTCCTTATACAAAGCTCATGTGCTAGTAGATCAAAGATCTGGACATTAAAACAGGTACACTGATATTATTAGAAGAGAAAGTAGGGAAAACTTTAAAACATATAGGCATGGGAGAAAATTTCCTTAACAGAACACCAATGGCTTGTGCTCTAAGGTCAAATATCAGCAAATGAAACTTAATGATATTGAAATGCTTCTATAAGGCTAAGGACACTGTCAAAAAAACAAAACTGCAGCCAAAGATTTGGAAAGATTTCTACCAACCCACATCACATAGAGGACAAATATCCAAGGTATACAAAGAACTCAAGAAGTTAGACACCAGATAATCAAGCAATCTTATTAAGAAATGAGGTACAGAGCTAAAGAAAAAAAATTCAATTGATGAATATCGAATGGCTGAGAAGCATCTAAGGAAATGCTCAACATCCTTAGTGATCAGGGAAATGCAACTCAAAACAGCCTTGAGATTCCACCTCACACCAGTCAAAATGGCTAAGATAAAAAATTCAAATGACAACAGATGCTGGTGAGGATCCAGAGAAAGGGGAACACTTCTCCACTGTTGGTGGGGTTGTAAACTGGTACAACAACTCTGAAAATCAATCTGGCAGTTTCTCAGAGAATTGGACATTATACTACCTGAAGATCCAGTTATTCCACTTCTGGGCATATACCCCAGAGACACTCTAACATACAACAAAGACACATGCACAACAATGTTCATAGCAGCTCTATTAATAATAACCAGAACCTGGAAAGAACCCAGATGCCCTTCAGTAAATGAATGGATGCAAAAAATTGTGGTATATTTACACAATGGACTACTACTCAGCTATTCGAAACAATTGCTTTATGAAATTCTTAAGAAAATAGATGCATCTAGAGAATATCATCCTGAGTGTGGTAACCCAGTCACAATAGAACTGACATAATACGTAGTCACTGATAATTAGATATTACCCTCTGAACACCCCAGAAATACCTTACAGATTATATAAAGTTCAAGAGAAACAAAGGTCAAAAAAAAAAAGAAAAATTATTATGCTTAATCCTTTCACACCAAAAAACTTTGACTATTTCCAGGTTTCATCTTGTTTTACATGTACTTTACACTCGATGCAACTAGTATGATTTTAAGGCATACTATCAAACCTTTAAAAAAATAAAGTACTGACAAAAATGTATTCATATACTGTTATGCAAAAGTGCTTTTAAAATCTGTACATTTCTCTTTGTTTTTAAAATAAAGCTTTTCAATTAAAAAAGATATCTACATGTGTGTAAACATTAATTTTTAAAATTTTATGCAGTACTGAATATACTTACTTGTAAAATACTGACATTTTCATTGAATTGTATTAATTGCTACTTGGATTTATCGACATTTTTCATAAAAATACTTTTGCTCATAGAAAGTTTAATGATTCATAAAAATAATTATATTAATAAAATTATGAAGTTAAAATCTCTACTCATGTGTAATATTTTGAAAAACTTTTTTATTTTAGATGTGTTCAACTTCAAGAACACAGAGGAGAAATACCAAAAAGATGGGATATTTGTAAAATATTAATATTTTGTATTTCAATTTGACATTTACTTTTGAGTGGTCTGGTTGAGGAGTTTGTAAAAGGACTGAAAGAGCTGAAGGTGTTTGCAACCTCAGAGGAAGAACAACAATATCAACCAATATAACCTCCAGAGTTCTCAGACACTAAACCACCAACCAAAGAGTTCACATATAGAAACCTATGGCTCAAGTTGCATACATAGCAGAGGGCAGTATTTTCTGGCATCAAAGGGAGAAGATTACCTTGGTCCAGTGAAGGAGGGTTTTCCCAGTCTAGTGGAATGCCAAGGCACTGAGGTGGAGAGGGAGTTCCAGAGATGGTGCACCTTCATGGAAGCAAGTGGAGAGTCCCTTGGCTCCAGTGGCATATGAGGCAAAGAATTGGCTGATCTGCTATCAATGGGAGAGGAGCCTCTTTGATACCATGGAGGCTAGGTGTTGCACTGTAGGAGGATGCCAGAGTGGTGAGGTGGGAATAGGTAGGTGGATAGTTAGGGAGGGGATCATACTCATGAAAGCAGAGTGGAGGAGGAAGGGAGAAGTGGGAGTGTGAATGGAGAACAGGAAAAGGGGGGTACAATTTGAAATGTAAATATGTAAAATATAACAAAATGAAAAGAAAAGAAAAAATTAAAAAGGAAGAAAGGAAATGAAACTAGACAAAAAGGGAGTTGGGTAGAAACAAGAAGGAGTGGAGAGAGGATATCTCTAATCAGGATATATTATAGGAGAAACAAATCTATTTTCAATAGAGGAACAAAAAGAAAAGGAAATATTAGAAAAATTAACATGGTAATATATTCAAAGTATATACCCTGTAAAACTAAAAATGTATGAAACCTGACATATATATAATGTTAAAGATAAATATATCTGGGCTTTGTTGATGTCCGTTTAAGCAAAGCTAAATTTTCTTGTAAAAAATAGAATGATTATTAAACTCTAAGCAGAAATCTCAATAATTTATTCAGAAAAGTATAAAATATAAACTTGACCTTTAATCCCAGTAGAGAGATATTTGACATTCCATGCCATTCAAAACATTTCATATAATTATCCTCTAGTTCTAAAAGTAAAAACAGCAGACTTTGCCAATCAAGTTGTCTAACAAAGAGTCTGCTCTTTAGAAATCTTAGAACACCTGAAAAAAAAGTTAGAAGAGAGAACAGATTATACCATTATTGAAAAAAATGTAACTACTGTGAAGGGTATCTTTTGCTAATTTCTTAAAAGACCTACAATAGCAAATTCCATTCTCAACAACCTGAAATCATCTCCAGGAATCACTATCCCTGACCTCAAGCTATATTACAAGGCAATGTTGTTAAAAACTGCATGGTACTGGTATATAGATAGGCATGTGGATTAATGGAATAGAATAGAAGATCCAGAAATGAGCCCTCACATATATGGTCACCTGATTTTTGACAAAGGAGCTATAAACTTTCAATGGAATAAAAACAGCCTATTCAACAAATGGTGTTGGTCCAACTGGTGTTGTCAAGCATGCAGAAGAATGAAAATAGACCCTTTCTTATCTCCTTGTACGAAGCTCAAGTGCAAGTGGATCAAAGATCTCCACATTAAACCATGTACACTGAAATTATTAGATAAGAAAGTAGGAAAAACCTTAGAACACATATGCATAGGAGAAAATTTCCTGAACACAACAACAATGGCTCGTGCTCTAAGGTCAAATATTACTGTCAATAAAGAGTTATTTTACTGAGATAATAGGAAACATATTTTGAAGATATGCCTTTATCTGACTAATGCTTCATATAAATTTGTGTTCATAGAATGAGGCTGAACCAAGAATTCAGGAAGGAGATTCCTTTTCTAGACCAATTGCCTGGAGAATTACATTCTCAGTTCAGCCACAATGGCTCAAAGAACTACCATACTGCTAGTAAATTCAGGTTTCCACTGTCTGGATACAGCAGCAGATGTTACTGACAGGATTCACAAACAACTGGTTTTGTAAGAAATAGAATATGAAAATGTCACAGAGTCTGAGAAGTCATGCCAAAGTTCCAAAGAGCTGATGAAGCAGGACAAAGGGTGTCAGGGTTGAATTAACTGAAATTGATAAAGCAGCCATAGGGCTCATTGAGAGATAATGACTGGGGAGAGACTAAACTCTCTGGCCTGATTGTGACCTTACAATCCAAGTGGATGCTGGTCCACTCCCAGAGCAGCAGACATAAACAGGGCATTTGGGATGGGAAGCTGGCTTTGTCCAGCTGAGAGAGGTGCAACTTTTCCTTCTAGTTTTTCTCTTTCACATACTGGACTTGACCAATGCACACTAGACCAAATGATTTAAGACTCCTTACTCTGACTCTAAAGTACATCCTCTTCTTCCAGCCACCTTGCTGCTGCTCTGGCAGTTCTCCTTTCTACTCACTCATATGTCACGGCTTCACCCTTTCCCTTAGTAACTGTGTGCAGCTACTAATATTTATAGCATTCCTGCTTGTGTTTTTCCTTTGAATTCCCATAACACTGGCCTTGAGATATTTTATTCCATTATTAAATCATTTTTTTTAATCTAACTAAGGGCAAGAAGAGAAAACCCCAGTTTTTTTTTTTTTTTTTTTTTTTTTTTTTTTTTTTTTTTTTTTTTTTTTCAGTTTCTAAAAGAGCACACATGCAGGCCATTGTATGGATCTAAGACAACAAAACATAGATGGAGCCTTCCCCCTTGGATGTTGGGGATTTCAGGATGATGATGAGAGATCTGTTGACTGAAGCTACAGACATAGACTAAATCCAGTTTACAAGATAGACTATGTGCTCTGCAGGTAGTTGTGAGACTTGGGCTTTCCAAGATGATAGCCAAAAGACAGAAAGCAAGAGAAAGAAGCCTTTAAACTGTTTAGCTTGCTTTGATGTTACTGATGTTTTACTTTCTTTTTTGTTGTTGTTGTTGTTATTTTTGATGATAATGATGATGATAAAACAGTAATGATAACGAAGAGGAGGAGGAGATGATGAAGATTATGATGATGATGATGATAGGAGGAGGACAAAGATGAGGATGAGGATGATGGTAATGATGATGTTAGTTTATTCTCTCATTTGGGAATGATAGAGTTTATTCTGTGATATTAGATATTAGTAAGCATATACTTTATTTTGTTAATTAATGTCATGATTTTCTGGGATTCTGGGCTGTTGAAAGATTTTTTTTTTTTTCGCAGCCTTATTTATAATATTCAGAAGCTGGAAAAAACCCAGATGTCCTTCAACAGAGGAATGGATACAGAAAAAATTTGTACATTTACAGTGGAGTACTACTCAGCTATTAAAAAAACGACTTCATGAAATTCTTATGCAAATGGATGGACCTAGACAATATCATCCTGAGTTAGGTAACACAATCACACACACACACACACACACACAAAAAAAAAAAAAAAAAAAACCAAAAACCAAAAACCAAAAAACAAAACAAACTAGAAAAAACCCAAACCCCCACACACATGATATGCACACTCACTGATAAGTGGATATTAGCACAGAAGCTCTGATTCCCAAAAAGAAGAAAGACCAAAGGGCAGATGTTTCAGTCCTTCCTAGAAAGGGGAACAAAAATATCCACAGGAGGTAATACATAGACAAAGTTTGAAGCAGAGACTGAAGCAAAGACCATCCAGAGACTGTTCTACCTGGAGATACAGCCCATACACAGCCACCAAACTCAGACAATATTACTGATGGCAAGAAGTGCACGCTGACAGGAGCTGTTCCCTGAGAGTCTCTGTCAGATCATGCCAAATACAGAGGCAAATGCTCGCAGCCAACCACTGAACTGAAAATGGGGTCCACAATGGAGAAGTTAGAGAAAAGATTGAAGAAGCTGAAGGGGTTTGCAACCCCATAAGAACAATACCAACCAACCAGAGCTCCCAGGGACTAAACCACTATCTAAAGAGTACACATGGACGGACCCATGGCTCTGAAAGAGTTAAAATTTAAGTTGGCTTCACTGACCCTGCCTTGAGGAAAAGTAGGTTTCAAGGATCAAAACAAAATAACATATTCAAAAAAAATGACCCGACCGCAGACCATCTGAAATCGATAAGGTCTGGCTCTGCAGTCCTGAGAAAAATAAGTATGAAGGTCGGTGTGCCCTAAAATAGAGTGGCCTATAGTTAAATCATGTCCAACATAGGCAGAGTGTGCCAATTTGAATGAACCAATGAAATTGTTATGTGCCTGTTGCTAACTGCTCTATTTATAATAGCCAGAAGCTGGAAAGAAGCCAGATGTTCTTCAGTAGATGAATGGATACAAAAATTGTGGTACATTTACACAATGGAATACTACTCAGCCACCAGAAACAATGACTTAACCAAATTCTTAAGAAAATGGCTGCATCTAGAGAATATCATCCTGAGTGAGATAACCCAGTCACAAAAGAACAGACATAATATGCAGTCACTGATAATGGGATGCTAACCCCAGAGGCTTGGACTGCCCCAGAAACAACTCACAGACTGTGTGAAGTTCAAGAAAAAAAAGTAAAGAAAAAAAAATCATGCTCAATCCTTACACACCAAGAACACATTGACAAATTCCGGGTTACACCCTGTATTACAGGTACGTTTTGCTCATTGTAAAAAAAAAGAAAAAAAAAGCCAAGCACTGAAAAAAAAAAGAAGTATTTATAGGGAAAGATGTTAGATCTATTAATATTTTTGAGGGCTATTAGAGTTAAACTACAACATTTTGCATTCTGAGGTGGTCACATGCCTTTGTGTCAATAAATCATGCTGATTATTGTTCTCAGCACTCATTGGCTACGTAGGAAACATGGTTTTATGTGAATGTGTGTATATACAAGTCTTTCTCATAGACATTTAACTAAAAAAGGAGAGACTAATATGCCAGAGTGATTGATTATAATGAGAAAAGCAGAAAGTTCACTAAGTTCAGCATCCTTGTCACTCTGTGTCAATATGACTACAGGGCACAATAATCAGTTGCCTAACTGTCTCCCACCCACAGTTTCTGCCTTTTGCCACATGTATTGTCTCTCATCATCATATGAATCATCAAACTGTGGCTCAGTATAAAATTTAATGTAATGAATTAAATCATTTCTGTTGTTCATGGCAATAATAACTCTAACTAATATAGCAATTGATAATGTCCAAGATGACCTACTTGATTCTTTTTCTAAATTTCCAATTGCCTATTGAATACTGATTGTTGATATATTCATTTTATGACTTTGAAATTCGTGTTAATGATTGCTTTTTCTACTAGGCTGATAGGATTATTCAGAGCTCTATGGTATATACTTTAACACCTACTTTCTCAGGCTATAGATAGAAGACCTGACATTTTATATTAATACAATAAACTTCCTTCTTTTATCATTCAAACACTGAAATATTTTAATATATTGTATCAATATTTTAATATATTTTTATGAATAGATATTTCACTAAGGAGTTTCTAGAATCTTAAGTATTAAAAACTCAAAACTTTTAAAGATTTACATTTATGTATCTGATTACTCAATATATACACCTCTGTGTCAGAAGAAGGTATCATATCCCATTACAGATATTTGTGAATGATTGTGCGGTGGCTGGAAAATGAACTCAGGACAAGTTACTGAGTTGAGTTCTATTAACTGCTGAGCCATATATCCAGGCCTAAGTTATTTTTGAAAAGAACATATATTTTTATTTATTTGCCTAATAAACACTGTCCCTCCTCCCAGGCCCTCTTCCTAGACTTCCCCCTATCCACAGCCCTTCCAATCTGAGAGTATGTTCCCTTAACCTCTCATTCTGTCTTATTATGTTTCTGTAGAGTTAAGTATAGCCTAACTCAGTGCAGCCAGACAAGCCGGGCTGCATGTCAGGGGTCATTGGTACAACTCCTATATGCTCTTTAGTAGATAGTTAAGTTTTTGGGAAATGCCAAAGATCCAGGTTAGTTGACTCATAGGGTGGGGATCTGGGGATAATGTCTAAAAGCTCCAGAGGCCTGGGATGGGAATGGCTCCCAGGAATAATTGCAACTGACCTTAGCAGATATTCCTAATGGGGGGAGGCGGTCATGAAACCAGGAGAGGCTATCTCCTACAGTCAGGTAGAACACTCAATTTAGGTATAAGGACATGGACTCATCTACAAAATTTTGACTCAACATTTGTCCTGACCATAATACATACAGGAACAAAATTGAATCAGAGACTAATGTAAGTACATTTTAATTAGATATTCTCTGTATTTACATTTCAGATGTTATCCTCTTCCCCACCCCAACTCCAATCGTCCTTCCCCTCCACTTGTTTCCATGAAGGTGCTCCTTCTCCCACTTAAGGGCCTTTGCATTCCCCTAGATTGGGAAAAAAAGGAGCCATCTCTGAATCAAAGGCCTCTTCTCCCATTGATGCCAGACAATGCCATCCTCTGCTGCATATGCAACTGGAGCTATGGGTCTCTCCATATGAACTCATTAGTTGGTGTTTTAGTCCCTGGGAGCTGTGTTAGGTTTGGTTGGTTGATAATTTTGTTCTTCTCATGGAGTTGCAAACCCTAATATAAGTATTTTAATGTAGCATATATTTTGGAAAATACTTAGGGCCTGGGAAGTACTTCTAAAATGATACTTAATACTTGTCACATTTTAATAGTGCCTAAACAACTAAAGGGCAAGAAAGTAACTTTATTTAAATGACAATTTTGGAATATATAGGTCATCACAGGAACTTCACTGATGTTTTAACTATTCAAAAATTAAACAATGTGCTTTATGCCACTTGAAGACTACATAATAGGGAACACCTTTAACATCTCTAATTTAACAAGGGAAGTAGATGCAGAGTGTTTAATCTCGGAAGTTGACTTTTATTAAACATTACGTGTGTTTTAGAAATGTAAACGTCATTTGATTACAAGTGGTTTTCTAATGCCATCCATTCCTTATCTCCTGCAAACATCGCACCACATCCTATAAAACATTGATAGCTATATCTAAACCTATTCAGGTCTTAGATGTGTAAATATTTTAACATGATTAGAAATGAAAAAAAATGTTTATAAAATAAGTTTTATATTAGTTTTCAAACTTCAATGAGATACAAGAAAATTACTTCTCTGTAGAAGAGCTTAGGAGAAATGAGAGAAGTAGAAATGATAAATAGAATGTTTTGAGTAAATGCCATTCATTTAATGGTTTCTGTGTCAATATTGTGTTCTACCTAAGACTTGCTCTGTATATCCTATGTATTGGTTACTTGATTGTTTACACAGTGTTATTTTAATCATCATGGTAACTATTATATGGTCATGTGAATGGGGCTATTTATATTAGATTAATATTGTTGAGAATGCCCACACTTAATTTAGATAATTTATTTCATAGTTTTTCATATGGTTGGATCATTAACTAAATAAAAGGGAGAAAACAAGATGGAAGAATATAAGATATGCAATAGTCATATTTGATATATTGTATGTGTGCAGACTAAGCAGTAAGAGTAGCTGCCATGTGTGCTGATATCACAATAAAGACTTCTTCTGCTTATAATTTTTCAAGAATAGTGCCTAATTTTAATTTTCCATTCCTCTCTCAGTATTTACTACCGGTGTATAAGTGTGTCCTCTCAACTTTCACATGTATATGTTCGATATCTCCATCCCTAAGGACATACTTTGTTGCTGGTCAATAACCAAATGCTCTGCTGTGTATAGAAACCGTGATGTGACAAAGGCAAAAGGTAGTATTTATGTAATTCTTTAACAGTTTTACATGAGAAAATTTGTAATCACTTACACCACCTGAATGAGTATAGCACTCAACTTCAGACAGATGTCATCTACCTATTTCTTATAGATAATGAAAGGAAACATTTTATCTATTAGAAGAGTAGATATTTGTTTAGTTGGAGATTTTTAACCTGGATCACTTGGAAAATACTAGGTATTGTAAGGTTGGTTACATTATTTTATTAGAGGCAGATTAAATTTAAACAGGCTGAGTACACAATAGAAAATCAAGTTAAATACATAGTCTTAAATATTATCAAGAAATATTTATTGGTTGTAACATACAATAAAATTACTGTCTCTTTGAAAATCAAGAGCTCTTGAGTTATTAAAGATTTTTGGTATTTAAAAATCATTATGTTTAATCTTTACACACCAAGAAAACTTTGACTATTATCATGTTATATTTTGTTTTACATATACTTTATGATCATTGTAAATGGTAAGATTTAAATGCATATTTTCATACCTTTAATAAATCAAGTACTGACAAAATATATTCATATAATTTTATGCTAAAATGCTTTTAATAATCTGTACATGTATCTCTATTTTTTAAGTGAAGTTGTAAGGAAAAAAAGAAAGTCAAGAGGTATTTATTTTTTACAAAAACTGAATGCATTACTACATGTATGCATTATGAAATTGTTATCTCTGTCAAGCATGTAATATGGTGATGTAACTTAATGCCTTCAGTCTTGTATACTAATGACTCCACTTTGCACTAGGGATAGATTTTAATGATTAGAAAAATAGAGCTGCTATTGTATCCTCAGAAATATGATTGCACATTTTAATATTTTTATTTATTCATTTTATGCATGTGGGTGTTTTCTCTTCATGTATATTCATACATGAGAAGAAGACATAAGGTCTCATGAAACAAGAGTTGTGTATGACTTTAAGTGCCCTGTGTGTTCTGGGAATTGAATCCAGGAACACTGAAAAAGCAGACAATGCTTTTAATCCTTGAACAATCTCTCCAGTCTCCAGTACTTGTTTTGATCTTAACAGTTTTACATCATAGATACTTATGTACCCCCTACACTGTGTCTCTCTAACCTGTTCTCTTATGAACAATTATATTTTAGCAATGTTTTCCAGCATGAGTGTAATCCAGCATCTCAATGTATATTAACCTCCCATAGCACATAAACATGTCTAAGAATATTAGCACATTTTTGTCTTACAAAAATGGTTTTCAGAAACCACACTTTTATCCAGATGGAGTTTGTGCCCAACTCAGGATAAGTATAACCTAATACATCAACATTTAAATGCTATCTTTTCCCATGAAATGATTAAATATCACAATGTCCCTTAAAAACTGATAGATAGAATATAAGATATACAAATTAGGAAGGGTGATACTGAGAAAATCAAAATAAAAACCCTTGTGTGCACAAACATAAATTCACTATTATTTCAAGGTAGAATAATGAATTTAAAATTGAACAGACTCCACATTATATTAACTATTATATGAAAGCAATACTACACTAATGTAGTTGCCTAAACAGGAAGTGTAGAAGTACAACAATGGGCATGAGAGTGTGGATACATAAAGATCATGAGCCTTGAACCTTCCACAAAGAAATAACAAGTAACTGAGGGAGGCTGAGAATGGGCAAACCAGTCTTGTCATTAGAAGAACACACCATTGGTTATCCAAACCTGGATATTTATACTCATATTTATATATTTTATATTAACATGTTTATGTAATATTTTCTTGTACATGTTTATAAATATGTATTTGTTAAATTTGGTTCATACATTCTAGCATTAATTTATTTTCCAATATTCTCACACTTGATTTTTATTCAATATGTTAAGGTTTTTGTTTCACTTAGGCCAAACACATGTTTTAGGAACACACTGGTTTATTTTTCAAATACAAAATATCTAACCATTTCACTTTTTTTATATCATAAAATGGCCTTGCTCTCTTAAGTATTCATATGTAAAATTCTCTCAATTGTTTTTCTGTTACTTAATGACCTTACCGATTTCTTCCGGACATATATTTTCAAATATAGAGCACTTTTGGTCACTTTCTAAGTAATTATATTTCAAAAGTTGTGCAAAAATTGCCATACCATATATACACACCACAACCTCTAAACAAGTGAAGAAGGTTGCAACTCAGGAAGTCATTACCTCATTGAGAATCAGCTATGCGACAAACTATTTTGAAAGTCATGCTGATTTTATTGATCTGGTTTACTATTTTTTTCCATTAAATTTCTTTTTAACAGCAATTGTGCTGAAGAACTACCAGCCATCACTGACAGCTTTCTGCTGCATATCTCCCATGGAGATCTTTAGTTCACTATGGTATTTTTGTGGTTTCAGTTGCTAATGAGCTGTCTTGTTCAAGCTGATTGTCAGTTCATAATGGTATGTTGATTTGGAAAAGCAGTTCCTAATCTTCTTATATGTGCAGTTCAAAAGAACAGCTAACATCTTTCTATAATTTCTCAACTGTTAATATCTAAAGGGAACATGATGATATATTAGCTATCTATGGTTAGAAAGTTGGACATAGTATTACCCGAAGACCCAGTTATTCCACTTCTGGGTATTTACCCCAGAGATGCTCCAACATACAACAAAGGCATATGCACCACAATGTTTATAGCAACTCTATTTATAATCGCCAGAAGCTGGAAAGAACCCGGATGTCCTTCAGTAGATGACTGGATACAAAATTGTGGTATATTTACACAGTGGAATACTACTCAGCTATCAGAAACAATGACTTTATGAAATTCTGGAGAAAATGGATGCATCTAGAGAATGTCATCCTGAGTGAGGTAACCCAGTCATAAAAGAACAGACATAATATGCAGTCACTGATAATTGGATACTAACCCCAGAAAGCTCCGAACATCCCAAAAACAACTCACAGACTGTGTGAAGTTCCAGAAAAGAAAAAGAAAAGGAAAAAAAAAAAAACATTGTGTTTACTCCTTACACACCAAGAAAACTTTGATTAATTCCAGGTTACATCATGCTTTATGATCATTGTAGCTAGTAAGATCTTAATGCACACTATCAAATATTTAAAAAAAGCCAAGCAATGAAAAAAATGGTATTCATATACTTTTATGCAAAAATGCTTAAAATTTGTACATTTATCTTTGTTTTTTTTAAAATAAAGTTCTTCAATTAAAAAAAAGAAAGTTGATTTTGTCAAGAAAAACAATATGAGAATTCCATCATACATTGTTTTTTTTTTCCAATGAATTCCTTAAAAAATGTATCAGTGGCAATATCAATATATGCTAATGTGGAAGGACACATTTTTTCTAAGATATCACACCTATATAAATAACTGTAGATATCTAGTTACTTTTGAAGGATAAGTGTTTACCCACTCCCAGGGATGAGGACAGTTATTCATTGTTCAGTGTATAGTGGTCAGCATGAAACTGTACACAAACAAATCAGTAAGTCTTTTAAATATATCTATTATAACTAAACGTGTGAGTTTGTGTGCATCTCTGTCTGTATATAAGTGCCTATGTCGGTAAAACTATAATAGGGAGAAAAAATAGAGAGGAAGAGAGAGTGTAGAACAAGGATACTTGAAATAGACTGGAAGGAGAGGAAAGTGGAGCAGTTATACAATATTTTTTAAATAAAATTAAAAAGAAAAAGAAAAAAATAAGATAATTGTTAAAAACTACCACTCTGAGTTTCTCTAAACTGTTGGATGAAACAAGTCAACTTTTAAGTGGTGTTAGTGCAATATTTATAGGATAAACAATCATTCAACACACTTGCTTATCCTCTTAAACTATTGTCTTTAACAGGTGAGACTGTAAATCACTTCTACAGTTTTTGCTACATAAGCATGAAGACCTAGGTTTGATTCTTAACCCAAAAAAATTGGATCATTCATTACTATTGTAAGGAATCTTATTAGAAAAATTTATATCTATTCATTGTAAATGCATTATATTAACACAATAAAATATTAATGATTTAAGACATAAATATATAAAGTAAAAGTTACTAAGTCAAGTGTTTGAAGATTCCCACCTTTTATCTATCAGTTTTCTTGGCTTTGTTATTGAATTTCATCAGCATTGCTGAACCATGTCTCATAAGTGATATCTATATGGAGGACAATTTTTGCTCACCATGGTATTTTCCATATATGAATATAAAAGTCAAAGATTTAGATATTACTTTCTGTTTAGAAGTAAATTTAATTTATCAGAAACAAATCTGAAATCGATCAAAAGTCAGCTGAATCATTCAAAAAAAGTTGGGAAGTAAAGGGAAAAGAAGGAAGGAAGGAAAGAAGGAAGGAAGGAAGGAAGGAAGGAAGGAAGGAAAACAGGAAAGAAAGAAGTTGAAAAATTTTTAAAATAAAAATACTCTTCAATGCATATCAATGGGTTGCTTAAAATGTAAGACTAATGTGGTGGGGAGTGGCTCTTTATACATTTGAAACCAGGTATAATTTACTTCACAATAAACCATTTCATCATTTTTAAGTGACTGTGCTTAATATTGGGTGCCTAGGTTTTTGGATAGCATAGAGCTAAATAATGGAATTTTTTTTGTGACTGGAAGATTAAAATGATACCTATAGTTTCTTGTGCCCTTGTAATTAAGTATTTGTGAGTACATATACATACACAGAAGTATATATGTAACAATAATATAGGAAAAGAGGCTATTCATTTGAGGGGACAGGAAAGAGACTGGGAAGAGCTGTAGGGAGCGAAGGGGAATGTGATACAGTTCTATTTTAATTAAATTATATTGTTTTTGTTGTTGAACTTCACACTGTCTGTGAATTGATTATGGGGTGTTCAGAGCTTTCTGGGGTTAGTATCACATTTTCAGTGACTGCATATTATGTCTGTTCTTTTGTGACTGGGTTATCTCACTCAGGATGATATTCTATAGATGCATCCATTTTCTTAATAATTTGGTTAAGTCATTGTTTCTGATAACTGAGTAGTACTTAATTGTGTAAATATACCACAATTTTTGTATCCAGTCATGTACTAAACGACATCTGGGTTGTTTCCAGCTTCTGGCTATTATAAATAGAGCAGCAATAAACATTGTGGTGCATGTATCTTTGTTGTATGTTGGAGTGGCCCTGGGGTAAATGCCCAGAAGTGGAATAACTGGGTCTTCAGGTAGTACTATGTCCGTTCTTCAGAGGAACTGCCAGACTGATTTCCAAAGTGGTTGTATCAATTTACAACCCCACCAGCAGTGGAGAAGTGTTCCTCTTTATCCATGTCCTTGCCAGCATCTGTTGTCATCTGTGTTTTGGATCTAGGCCAATCTGACTGGTGTGAGGTAAAATCCCAGGGTTGTTTTGATTTGCATTTCCCTGATAGTTAATAATGTTGAGCACTTTCTTAGATGCTTCTCAACCATTCAATATACCCAATCGAGAAGTTCTTGTTTAAGTCTGTACCCCATTTTTAATAGGGTTGTTTAATTCTCTGGTGTCAAGCTTTTTGAGGTCTTTGTATAACTTGGATATTAGGCCTCTATCTGATGTGTGATTGGTAAAGATCTTTTCCCACTCTGTTGGCTGCTGTTTTGTTTTCATGATACTGTATTTACCCTTACAGAAACTTTGCAATCTCATTAAGTCCCATTTGCCAAATTTTGACCTTAGAGCTGGAGCCATTGGTGTTCTGTTCAGGAAATTTTCTCCTGTGCCTATGAGTTCTAAGGTTCTCCATGTTTTCTCATCTAATAGTTTCAGTGTAACTGGTTTAATATGGAGATCTTTAATCCACTTACACTTGAGTGTTGTACAAGGAGATAAGAAAGGGTCTATTTTCATTCTTCTGCATGCTGAGTGCCAGTTGGACCAACACCATTTCTTGAAGAAGCTTTCCTTTTACCATTGAATGTTTACAGCTTCTTTGTCAAAAATCAAGTGACCATATATGTGAAGGCTCATTTCTGGATCTTCTCTTCTATTCCACTGATCCACATGCATATATCTGTACCAGTACCATGCAGTTTTTAGCACACTTGCCTTGTAATATAGCTTGAGATCAGGGATAGTGATTCCAGAAGATATTTACTTGTTGTTGAAGATGGATTTCACTATTCTACATATTTTGTTATTCCAGATGAAGTTGAACATTGCTCTTTCCAACTCAATGAAGAACTGGGGTAGAATTTTGATGGGGATTGCACTGAATCTGTAGATTCAAAGTTTCCCACCATTAAGTTCGATATTGGCTCTTTGTTTGCTGTTTATTGCTTTTATTGTGCTTAGGTATGTGCCTTTGATTCCTGTTCTTTCAAAGACTTTTAACATGAAGTGGTGTTGAATTTTGTTAAATGCTTTCTCAGCATCTCATGAGATAACCATATGGTTTTTTTCTTTGAGTTTGTTCATACGGTAAATTACATTGATAGATTTCCTTATATTAAACCATTCCAGCATCCCAGGGATGAGCCCTACTTGATCATGGTGAATGATCTTTTTGAAGTGTTTTTGTATTCGGTTTGAAATGATTTTGTTGATTATTTTTGCATCAATGTTCATAAGTGAGTTTGGTCTAAAGATTTCTATCCTTGTAGGGTCTTTGTTTGGTTTAGGAACAACGGTCTATTTAGCCTCAAAAATGAGTTAGGTAGTGTTCCATTGAATTCTATTTTGTGGAATAGTTTGGAGAGTATTGGTATTATGTGGTCAATAAATGTCTGATAAAACTCTGCACTGAACCCATCTGGACCTGAGTTTCTTTTGGTTGGGAGGCTTTTGATGACTGCTTTTATTTCTTTAGGTTTTATGGGATTATTTAAATGGTTTACCTGGTCCTGGTTTAATTTGGTATCTTGTATCTATCTAGGAATTCATCCATTTCTTCCAGATTTTCCAGCTTTGTTGAGTATAGGCTTATGTACTAGGATCTGATGATTTCATGAATTTTCTTTCAGTCATTATTTCTCCACTTTCCTTTCTGATTTTGTTAATTTGGATACTCTCCTTTTGCCATCTAGTTAGTCTGGCTAAGGGTTTATCAATCTTGTTAATTTTCTCAAAGAACCAGCTCTTGGTTTTGTTGATTCTTTGAATGGTTCTTTATGTTTCAATTTGGTCTATTTCTTCCCTAAGTTTGATTATTTCTTGCCTTCTACTCCTCTTGGGTATATCTGCTTTCTTTTGTTTTGAGCTTTCAACTGTGCTGTCAGGTTGCTAGTGTATGCTCTCTCCAGTTTCTTTTTGGAAGCACTCAAAGCTATGAATTTTCCTCTCACTACTGCTTACATTGCATAACATAGGTTTAGGTATGTCGTGTTTTCATTTTCATTGAATTCTAGAAAATCCCTATTTTTTTATTTCTTCTTTGATCCTGATATCCTTTAATAGAGCATTGTTTAGTTTCTATGTGTATATGGGCTTTTTGTTGTCTTTGTTGTTATTAAAAAACAGCCTTAGACCATGGTGGTTAGAAAGGATGCATGTGAGTATTTCAATCTTCGTATATAGATTGAGGCTCAATTTTTAGTCAATTTCGTGGTCAGTTTTCGAGAAGGAGTGTGAGGAACTGAGGAGAAGGTGAATTCTTTTGTTTTAGGATGATATGTTCTATAGATATCTATTAATTCCAGTTGTATCATAGTGTCTATTAGTTTTACAGTGTCCTTGTTCAGTTTCTGTTTCCCTAATCTGTCCATTGGTGAGAGTGGGGTATTAATTTCTTCTACTATTAGTATGTGGGGTAAAATGTACTTTTTGAGCTTTAGTAGGGTTTCTTTAATGAATGTGGGTGCTTTTGTATTTGGAGTATATATGTTAAGGATTGAGAGTTCCTCCTGATAGATTTTTTCTGTAATGAGTAAAAAGTTTCCTTCCTTATCTTTCTTGATAACTTTTGGTTGAAAATCTACTTTATCTGATATTAGAATGGCCACTCCAGCTTGTTTCTTGGGGCCATTTATTGGAAGGTTTCTTTTCCAACCTTTTACTCTGAGTTAGTGTCTGTCATCTCTGAGATGAGTTTCCTGTATGCAGCAAAATGTTGGGTTTTGTTTATGTATCCAGTCTGATAGCCTATATCATTTTATTTGGGAGTTGAGTCCATTTATGTTAATAAATATCAAGGAATAGTGGTTGCTGTTTCCTGCTAATGTTGCTTTGGTAGTTTGAATTGTGCCTGGGTGTCTTTCTTTTTTTGGTTTCTTGCTTAGAAGTTTTCTTGTCTTTACTGTGAGGTGCTTCCCCTAATTGTATTGGGTTTTCAACCTATAATTCATTGTAGTGATGGGTTTGTGATTATATATTGTGTGAATTTAGTTTTGTCTTGGCATTTCTTCGTCTCGCCATCTATGGTGATGGATAGCTTTGCTGGGTATAGCAGCTTGGGTTGTCACTTGTGCTTTCTCAGGGTCTGCATGATGTCTGTCCAGGGTCTTCTAGCTTCCAAAGTCTCTGTTGAGAAATTGGGTGTGATTCTGATTGGTCTGCCTTTATATGTTACATGACCTTTTTCCCTTACTGCTTTTAGTATTCTTACTTTGCTTTGGGTTTTACTTTTATTGGTGTTTTGACTATTATGTGTTGGGAGAAATTTCGTTTCTGGTCCAACCTATTTGGAGTTTTGAAGGCTACTTTTATGCTCGTGGTCATCCTATTCTTGAGGGTAGGGAAGTTTTTTTCCAGGATTTTGTTGAAGATATTTACTGTACCTCTTATTTGATATTCTTCTCCCTCTTCTATTCCTATTATCCTTAGGTTCAGTCTTCTCATTGTGTCCTGGATCTCCTGGACATTTTGGGTTAGGAGCTTTTTGGTTTTTGCATCTTCTCTGAATGTTTTGTCTATGTTTTCAATGTTGCTTCAGCCCTCGAGATTCTCTCTTCCATCTCTTGTAGTCTATTGGAAATGCTTGCATCTGTTTTTCCTGATTTATTTTTTAGGATTCCTCCTTCTACGGTTGTCTGTTTTAGTGTTTTCTTTTTTGTGTCTATATCTGTTTTAAATTCCTTCTTCCATTCCTTCATCTCTGTGGTTATGTTTTCTTCTAGTTTTTTGAGTTCTTTTATTGTTTTTCTTGTTTCTTCTTTAAAAGCTTCTAATTCTTTATGCTTTTCCTCCCATTCTTGTTTAATGATCTCTATCATTATCTTGAGTTAGAATTTCCTGTCTGAGTTTTCTTTTTGGAGTGCTTGGCATTCCACTCTTTCTTATGATGGGAAAGCTGGGCTCTAGTATTGCCAGGTTGTGTTGGTTTCCCTGGGGTAGTGTCTTTTGCTTTCCTCTTGCCATTTTTTTGTCAGTGATTGGTTCTAGCCTTTCCCTTGTACCTGGCCTGTGTCCCTGGATCTCCACTGTTCCTGGTGGGGGATGTTTTGAGTGCCTGTTTTGCACCCTGGAAGCTGCTGGTTGGGAACTGAGGGGCCGATGCTGCTGGGTTCCTGGATCCGTAGATCAAGCTGGGCAGGAAGGACCACACTTTCTGCATGTTCAGCTGAGATCTCTCTGCCTCCTGGCTATTCGGAATCCATTCTAACCTTCTTCTTGCCAGTCCTGTGTGTCTGGGTCTCTGCTTTTCCTGGTGGAGGATTTTCTGAGTGCCTGTTGTGCACCCTGGAAGCTGCAAGCAGGAAACAGAGGGCCGGATGCTGCCGATGCTGCTGGGTTCCTAGATTCCTGGATCAAGCCGGGTGGGCAGGCGCACACTTTCTGCACGCTCCGCTGAGATCTCTCTGCCCCCTGGCTAGACGGAATCCATTGTCACCCAGTTCTCACCAGTCCTGTGTGTCTGGGCCTTCACTCTTCCTGGTGGCAGGTGTCTCTACTGCACATTTTTATGTGCACAGAAAATTGGGATGCTGTAGACAGAAAGGAAAAGTTAGCCTCAGCTGCCCTAGTTCAATAGTCATGGACTTTCAAATTTAACCTTTAGCATTGCTTAATAAAATTTTCTGACTGGATTACTATGCTAAAGGCAGCAAACATCCACTTGTGTTTATCAAACTAATAAAGCTCTTTCATAGCAACTGAAGCACAGAGGATATATTTCTCTGCTTCACTTGGTTATATCCAGTAGACCTAGCAATGCATTTTCTAATGTTATTGAATGTTACACTTTCTTTATGCTATGGCCACAAACAATTTTGTTGGAGGTGGAACATTGTATTTAAAGTAATTTTCAGTCTGTGCTGCTTGAACTTGTTCACTCATAATTGACTCAGAATAGACCGCATGTTATTTCCTATGAAGCTTGATTGGTGTTTCACATAAACATAAAATCCTATGGTGTTTTCTTGCTATTGAAGTCTCATCTGCTGCTAATTTGTATACATATTATATTTCTATGTCTAATGAAAAAGAGAGAGCACATTCAGATTATTGTTTCACAAGTAGAGATCAATTTTTATTGTAATCAACAATATTGATATCTCCATTATACATTCATTTTAATGAGAATGTGATTTACTGTTTTTAGGATACTATTCCAAATTTATAGTCTCTTACTGAGAGGAAATAGAAGTTTTCAAGTAGTTTTATTTTTAGTATAAATTTGCTCATAAACATGATATTGTGAATTATATTCTTTATCCCATTTTGGAAATTGTATCTGCAAAGATAATTGGAGCTTGACATTTTACTTTTTTATTCTAGGTCAGTGATTGAACATATGAGGAGGTATAAATGTGTATGGTTGTAAATCAAGCTATTGTTATGAAAGACTGTATATATAATTAAAGACATAGGTTTTCACACACATTCTACACGCACAAGCCAGAAAGAAAGGTTAAAATTGCGTTTATGTTCATTAGCTAGGATGTAAATCAAGAATAAACGTATGATAAATCCTAAACATACCCAAATGTGACTGTGCTCAAATAAGCTTCAGAACAAATAAGGACTTAAAAAATATGAATAAAAACAAGAGTCACCTGGCAGAGAGGATATAAAAGCTCTGAGACACTTCCTTAAGAAATATCATGTCTTTTCTTCTAGGATTTGTTTATAATTTGGTAATTATTCAATGGTATGTATGAGAGGGCATTAAAGAATTCTCAGCAACAGCCTTGAAAATTGGTTGAGCTCAATGATCATGTGGCATTAATTATATGATAGCAAATTGTTAGAGGAGTAAACGGTAGCAGTTACTTGTGATTGGCATATGAATTTGGAAGGATTCTAGCACTGAACCTCACACTCTACAATCAGACACCATCTCCCTGCTAGAACTAAATAGAAGATGAAAATATTTATCTAGTGTCCACAGTATATTTGATTACTTTTCACCTTTGTTTAAGTGGAAATTTCTTGTCATATTCAGTCACAGATATTTTCTGAATTCAGAGAGAAACATGGGGAAAGTTCATTTTTCATAGCATGACATTAAGACAAGTGCCTAACTCAATGCACTTTCTTTACTGGCTGCCATTTTAATCATTTGGGATTTATCTTTTATAATTTCTGTGCTAAATTACATTTCAATGCACAGTGAGCATATTAGAAAATTACTTATCTTTATATTTCTGGGGAATGAGAAGTTCAAGGTGAAGTCACTGCCCCTGGCACTGGACTGGGTACAATGTACTATGTGAGAAGTCACAACTATTGCAGAGACAAGCAGTCAAATACAATACCATTCTTGTAGAAATTCAACAAAGGTTTAAGGTAGATGCCACATGCATATTATTATCTAGATCTAATTGTGCCTCAAAGGCTTTCACAAATATTATTCACATAAATTTGGAAATTAAACGTTTAAGATGATATGAGTTTTTACAACGCCCATTCAAATTGTAATAGGCTGAATGAAACTTTTGGAAGTAATAAATAGCCAAATACAATCTTATTTAATAAGCATACATTTTAATAAATTTTAGGATTTTAAATACAAACATGGTTACTAATTTTACTAGTTTTAGCAATATTTGTCTACATGAAATGGAATTTCACATACAACTTGATAAAAGACATTGACTATACATATCTGTGTGAATTTAAAAAAAAGGTAAAATTATATGACTTTAATAAACACCAAAATCTACATTCTATGTCAGGTAACAAAAATATTAAAATACAAACTATACAATTTTTATAATAATTGCTGAAGTAATGTAGTATATTTTAATTGAACAACCTTATTTTTAAAAAAAACAGAGATAAATGTATGGACTTTAAAAGCATTTTTGCATAAAAATATATGAATACATTTTTGTCAGTATTTGATTTTTTTAAAGGTATGATAGTATGCATTCAAATCTTAATAGTTACAGTGAGCATAAGGTACATGTAAAACAAGATGTAACCTGAAAATAGAAAAAGTTTTCTTGATGTGCAAAGATTAAACATAATGATTTTCACTACTTTTTTGGCCTCTGTTTATCTTGAAAATTATATACTCTGTAAAATGTTTCCAGGGTGTTCAGAACTTTCTGAAGTTAATATCCAATTATGGGTGACTGCATATTAAGTCAGTTCTATTGTGACTGGGTTACCTCACTCAGGATGATATTCTCTAGATGGATCCATTTCTTAAGAATTTCAAAAAGTCATTGTTTCTAATAACTGATTAGTACTCCATTGTGTAAATATACCACAATTTTTGTATCCATTCATTTACTGAAGGACATCTAGGTTCTTTCCAGCTTCTGGCTATTGTAAATAGGGCTGCTTTAAACATTGTGGTGCATGTGTCTTTGCTGAATGTTGGAGCATCACTGAAGTATATAACCAGAAGTGGAATAACTGGATCTTCAGTAAATACTATGTCCAATTTTCTTTGGAATCAACAGACTGATTTTCAGAGTGGTTGTACAAGTTTAAAACCCCAACAAGAGTGGAGAAGTGTTCCACTTATACCAGATCCTCACCAGCATCTGCTGTCAACTGAATTTTTGATCTTTACCATTCTGACTCTTGTGAGGAGGAATCACAGGGTTCCTTTTGTTTTGCATTTTCCCTGATGACTAAAGATGTGGAGCACTTCCTTAGATGTTTCTCAGCCATTCGATATTCCTTAATTGAGAAATTTTTGTTTAGCTCTGTACCCCATATTTTAATATAATTCTTTCATTCTCTGGTGTCTAATTTCTTGAGTTCATTGTGTACCTAGGATATTAGGCCTCTATCAGATGTGGGGTTGGTAAAGAACTTTTTCAAATCTGTTGCCTGCCATTTTGATTTCTTGATAGTGTTCTTAGCCTTACAGAAAATTTACAGAGTTCCCAAAGGTTTAAAGACTGGTGAGAAGGGGATCTGAGCTACCAGGTAGCAGAGAGATCCCTGCCTAGTGAGCATGGAAAGCACGCCCCTGCCCTGCCGGATCCAGGGATCAGGAACTCAGCATTGGGACTCTGTTCCCACCCGGTGGCTTTGGAGTGCAGAACAGAGCTCGGCCCATCTGCCACTTGGACCAGCAGTTCCCAAAGTTTAAAGACTGGTGAGAATAGGATATGAGCAGCCAGGGAGCAGAGAGATCTCTGCCAAGTTCACACGGAAAGCAAGCCCCTGCCCTGCCTGATCCAGGGAACAGGAACCCAGCATTGGGACATCTGTTCTCACCCGGTGTCTTTAGGGCACAGAAGAGGTCTCAGACCATCTGCCACCTGGACCAGTGAAGGTCCAGGAACAAAGACCAGATACAAAAGAAAGGCAAGAACATATCAGTGACAACAAGATGGCAAGAGAAAAGTGAAAGAGCATATCCTAAGGAAACCAAGACAACCTGGCAACACCAGTACCCAGCTCTCCCATAACAGCAAATATTGGAATGCCAAACATTCCAGAAAAAGAAGACACAAACCTATAATCATACCTCAAGACACTGATAGAGATCCTTAAACAAGAATGGAAGGAAAAGCAAAAAGAATCAGAAGCTTTTAAAGAGGAAACAAGAAAAACATTCAAAGAACTCAAAGAACTCAAGGAAAACAGAACCAAAAAATGAATGAATGAAAGAAGGAATTTAAAGGGAAATTGACACAATAAAGAAAACACTAAAAGACATAACCCTAGAGGTAGAACACCTAAAAAAAAATCAGGAGTCACAGAAGCAAGCATTTCCAATAGACTACAAGAGATGGAAGAGAGAATCTCGGGGGCCGAAGACAACATTGTAAACATAGACAAAACAGCCAGAGAAGATGCAAAAACCAAATAGCTCCTAACCCAAAATGTCCAGGAGATCCAGGACACAATGAGAAGACCAAACCTAAGGATAATAGGAATAGAAGAGGGAGAAGAATATCAACTAAGAGGCACAGTAAATATCTTCAAGAGAATTGTAGAAGAAAACTTCCCTACCCTTAAGAATGAGATGACCACGAGCATAAAAGAAGCCTACAAAACTCCAAATAGGTTGGACCAGAAAAGAAATTCCTCCTGACACATAATAGTCAAAACACCAAGTGCCCAAAGCAAAGAAAGAATACTAAAAGAAATAAGGGAAAAAGGTCAGGTAACATATAAAGGCAAACCAATCTGAATCACACCTGATTTCTCATCAGAGACTATAAAAGCTAGAAGAGCCTGGACAGACATCATGCAGACCCTAAAAAAGCACAAGTGCCAGCCCAAGCACTATACCCAGCAAAATTATCAATCACCATAGATGGAGAGATGAAGATATTTCAAGACAAATCAAAATTTACACAATATCTGACCACAAACCCAGCACTACAATGAATTGTAGGTGGAAAACCCCATACTATGAGTGGAACTACATCCTAGTAAAAAACAAAAAAAAAACTCCTAAGCAAGAAAACCAAAAGAAGAAAGAGAAACAGACACAACTCAACCTACAAAAGCAATAATAGAAGGAAACAGCAACCACTATTCCTTGATATCTATTAACAAAAATGGACTCAACTCCTCAATAAAGAGACATAGTCTATCAGACTGGATACATAAACAAAATTCAGCATTTTGCTGCATACAGGAAACTCATCTCAGAGACAAAGACAAAGACCATCTCAGAGTAAAATGTTGGACAAAAAACTTCGAAGCAAACAGCCACAAGAAGCAAGCTGGAATGGCTATTCTAATATCGAGTAAAGTAAATTACCAACCAAAAGTTATCAAAAAAGATAAGGAAGGACACTTTTTACTCATTACAGGGGAAATCTGTCAGGAGGAACTCTCGATCCTTAACATATATGCTCCAAATACAAAAGCACCCACATTCATAAAAGAAACCCTACTAAAGCTCAAAAAATACATTTCAACCCACACAAAAATAGTGGGACACTTTAATACCCCACTCTCACCAATGTACAGATCATGGAATCATAAAATGAGCAAGGACAATGTAAAACTAGCAGAAACTATGAACCAACTGGAATTAATAGATAGCTACAGAACATATCATCCTAAAGTAACAAAATACAACTTCTTCTCAGCACCCCATGGCATCTTCTAGAATATTTACTACATAATTGGACACAAAACGAGCTGCAATCGATATAAGAAGATTGAAATACTCCCAAGCATCCTCTCAGATCACCATGGTCTAAGGCTGGTCTTTAACAACAACAAAGACAACAAAAAGCCCATATACACATGGAAACTAAACAACGCTCTATTAAACTATAGTAGGGTCAAAGAAGAAATAAAGAAAAAAATTAAGGATTTTCTAGAATTCAATGAAATCGAAAACATAACATACTTAAACTTATGGAATGCAAAGAAAGCAGTATTGAGAGCCCTGAACGCTTCCAAAAATAAACTGGAGAGAGCATACATCAGCAACTTGACAGCACAACTAAAATCTCTAGAACAAAAGGAAGCAGGTACATTCAAGAGGAGTAGACAGCAAGAAATAATCATAATTAGGGCAGAAATAGGTCAAATAGAAACAAAAAGAACCATCCAGAGAATCAACGAAACCAAGAGCTGGTTCTTTGAGAAAATTACCAAAATTGATAAATCCCTAGCCAGACTAACTAAAGGGCAAAGAGAGAGTATACAAATTAACAACATCAGAAAGGAAAATGGAGACATAACAACTGAAACTGAGGAAATTCAAGAAATCATCATATCCTAATACAAAAGCCTTTACTCCACAAAGTTGGAAAATGTGGAGGAAATGGATGAATTTCTTGAAATATACAAAATCCTAAAGTTAAACCAGGACCAGGTAAACCATCTAAATAATCCCATAACACATAAAGTAATAGAAGTTTTCATCAAAAGCAACCCAACCAAAAAAAAAGCCCAGGTCAATTGGGTTCAGTGCAGAATTTTATCAGATATTTATTGCAGAAATAACACAAATCCTCTCCAAACTATTCCACAAGATAGAATCAGATGGAATACTACATAACTCATTTATTGAGGCAACAATAATCCTCATTCCTAAACCACATAAAGACCCTACAAGGAAAGAGAACTTCTGAACAATCTCACTTATGAACATTGATGCAAAAATACTCAACAAAATCCTTGCAAACCGAATCCAAGAACAAATCAAAACGATCATTCACCATGACCAAGTAGGCTTCATCCCTGGGATGCAGGGATGATTTAATATAAGGAAATCCATCAATGTAATCCACCATATGAACAAACTCAAAGAAGAAAATCACAAGGTCATCTCACTAGATGCTGAGAAAGCATTAGACAAAATTCAATACCCCTTCATATTAAAAGTCCTGGAAAGAACAGGAATCCAAGGTCCATACCTGAACATATTAAAAGCAATATAGAGCAAAGCAGCAGCCAACTTCAAACTTAACAGTGGGAAACTTGATGCAATCCCACTAAAATCAGGGACTCGACAAAGCTGCCCACTCTGCCCCTACCTATTCAACATATTACTGGAAGTCCTGGCTACAGTAATTATGAGCAAAAGGAAATCAAATGTATACAAATAGGAAAGGAAGAAGTAAAAACATCACTCTTTGCAGATGACATGACAGTGTACTTAAGTGACCCCACAAATTCCACCAAAGAACTCCTACAGCTGATAAACAAGGTCAGCAAAGTGGCCTGATATACAATTAATTCAAATAAATCAGTAGCCTTCTTATATTCAAAGGACAAACATATGGAAAAACAAATTAGGGGAAAGATACCATTCACAATAGTCACAAAAACTAGGAAATACCTTGCTGTGACTCTAACTAAACAAGAGAAGGACCTGTATGACAAGTACTTCAAACCTCTAAAGAAGGAAATCAAGAAAGATCTCAGAAAATGGAAAGATCTCGCATGCTCATGGAATGAAATGATCAACATTTTAAAAATGTCCATCCTACCAAAAGCAATCTACAGATTCAATGCAAACCCCATCAAAATTGCAACCCAGTTCTTCATTGCATTGGAAAGATCAATGTGCAATTTCATCTGGACTAACAAAAGACCTAGAATAGTGAAATCCACCCTCAACAACAAGAAAACATTGGCGGGAAACCCTGTCCCTGACCTTAAGCTATATTACAAGGCAATTGTGCTGAAAAGTGCATAATACAGAGGATCAATAGAATAGAATAGAAGATCCATAAATGAGCCCTCAAGTATATAGTCACATGATTTTTCACAAAGGACCCATAAACATTCAATGGAAAAAGGACAGCCTATTCAACAAATGGTGCTGGTCCAACTGGCACTCAGCATGCAAAAGAATAAAAATAGATCCTCTTTTATCCTCCTTGTACAAAGCTCAAGTGTAAATGGATCAGAGATTTCCTCATTAAACCAGATACACTGAAACTATCAGATGGAAAGTAGGGAAACCTTAGAACACATAGGCACAGGAGAAAATTTTCTGAACAAAACACCAATGGCTCAAGCTCTTAGGTCAAAGATTAACAAATGGGACTTAATGAGATTGCAATATTTCTGTAAGAACATTATCAATAAAAAAAAAAAAAAAAAAAAAAAAAAAAAAAAAAAAAAAAAAAACGGCTGCCAACAGAATGAAATAAGATCTTTAACAACTCCACATCAGATAGAGGCCTAATATATAAGGTATACAAAGAACTCTAAAAGCTAGATACTAGAGAATCAAACAGCCCTCTTAAGAAATGGGGTACAGAGCTAAATAAAACGTTCTCAATTGAGGAATATGGAATGGCTGAGAAACATCTAAGGAAGTGCTCAACATCCTTAGCCATCAGGGAAATGCAAATCAAAACAACCCTGAGATTCCACCTCACACCAGTCAGATTGGCCAAGATCCAAAACTCAGAGGACAGCAGATGCTGGGGAGGTTGCCGAGAAAGAGGAACACTTCTCCACTGTTGCTGGGGTTGTAAACTGATACAACCATTCTGGAAATCAGTCTGGCGATTCGTCCAAAATTTGGACATAGTACTACCTGAAGATCCAGCTATTCGACTTCTGGGCATATACCCCAGAGACATTCCAATATACAGCAAAGATACATGCACCACAATGTTCATAGCAGCTCTATTTATAATAGTCAGAAGCTGGAAAGGACCCAGATGTCCTTCAGCAGATGAATGGATAGAAAAATTATGTTACATTTACACAATGGAGTACAACTCAGCCTTCAGGAACAATGACTTAACCAAATTCTTAAGAAAGTGTTTGCAGCTAGAGTATATAATCCTGAGTATGATAACCTAGTCACAAAAGAACAGACATAATAGGCAGTCACTGATAGTGGGATGCTAACCCCAGAGGCTTGGACTGCCTCAGAAACAACTTACAGACAGTGTGAGGTTCAAGAAAAAAGAAAACAAAACAAACCAACAACAACAACGTCTACAAAAAACATCTTGCTCAATCCTTACACATGAAGAAAACTTTGACTAATTCGGGATTACACCCTGTTTTACGTGTACATTTTACTCATTGTAACTAGTAAGAACTTAATGCAGAGTATCAAACCTTAAAAAAAAAAAAGAAAAAAAAAAAAAAACTAGCCAAGCACTGACCCAATTGTATATGTATGCATTTATGCAAAAATGTTAATTTTTTCTTTTATTTTTGTTTTTTTTAAAATAAAGTTAAAAAAATGTAAAGAAACCACAAGTTTTTTTAGATTTGATGCCAACATGTTTGGGTGGAAATAACAGTGTTTACCAAGTTCTATGATTATAAAAATTCTGTCACACATTTCTGTAAGGACTCATTTTGTAAGACTTTGATGTCATGAAAACAGTTAGTCAAATTTTTATGTTTATAACTTTTGACTATCTAATGGCAAGTAACTGATTTATTTCAGTGAAGGGGAAGAACAAAACAACTCTCTTGTGGTTTTCATTCAAGTACGTTTCCAATTGTAATAGGAAAATTATTTTGATTCATTTACAATTTGCCAAGGTTATGCATAACATGCTTCTTTAAATACTTTTAAAAACAAAATTAATTGCCTTTAAGGTAGTATAAGTCAAGTTTCATCGGTTATTTACCCAATGTAATCTTACATTAATTTTTTACCAGAATATGGATTTAATATATTTATCTCTGTACTGCTTGGATGCTTATTTAAATACTAATACACAAAATATGCATGTATATAACTCTTACCTAAATATATAAATGGTACTTATTAAGTTTTTATCTAAGTGTAATTTTTAATGGAGGAAACACACACACACACATCATAAATTAAAAGATGCCATAAATTTGAACAAGAGCAAGGAAGACAATACATGAAAGTTTTATAAGACTATCTTTATCTAAACTTTATGTTACCACATGGTGCAATTAGGACCTCTGAAACGTTACAAGAGTCATGAAGGCAGCAATTTGTGTTTATGTGACACAGCCCAACAATGCAAGCTGAATGCATTTTTTTCTCCATTGTATTGTCTTTCAATTTGTGCTTCTGGTTTTTGCATGTTTCAATTGTGTGGAGACATTTTACATTATGATTAATTTCTACCTCTTCCCAAGATGATTATTTTTGCTCTCAGAGAAGTAACCTTATCTGGCCATACTCAGAAAAAGGATCTCCTTACCATTGAAATGGGGAAAGGTACAAAAGTTTGGATTTTCCCAGAGTGCTCTTGACACTTCTGCTCTTAACAATGTCAGAATCAATAGATTCAGCAACCGCTCGGATGGCTGCATTTAATATACATGGAGGTTATAAAACACCATAAAGAAGGTCATTTGCTTGAACCAACATTTGAAAATATATGTAGATGATATAAAATATAGAAGAATTTGCCAATCATAAGGTGACTGGCTCATATTGAGTTATAGTGAGGTTTTTAACTAAAATCCAAAGATAATAAATACAGAACATGAAAAACATTATCAATCAAGACACGGTGTTCTAATATCAAAGCAAATGTTTGAAGTGTTAGGATGATTTTATCTAAGAATGAAACTAATTACATCATTCTGTAGAATAGTGGCTACTGTTTTAATAAGTCAGTAGTAGTTAACAGTAAATGTGCATGGAAGGTGAATTCAAACCCCACCTATTTAATAATTAATATAGTCTAATGAAAAAGTTATTTTCTCAGAATGTTTATGTATGTGTGCATTTATGCATATGTGTTTGCATGTGTATACAGATGTGTTTATGAATGAAATTCAAGGTTGAAATGTCACTTGTGTCACAAATATTTTTATATGTTTGCTATGTTACCTCTCTACTACACATTAAACTTCCTGTATGATGTTTTTCTCTAAATTTGTTTATCTAGGATATATCATATCTATTAAAATTAGTATTTCTTTCAAAATCTGTTGACACAGAGCATGCTATGCAATCAAATGGGGAAAATACCTAGAAATATTAAGCAATGTCATCAGACAATTGTTTGTTATAGTGGTTTGAATGGCCATGATTTTCCAAGTTTCAGATGGTTTTTGGCTGTAAATGTTTAGGGAAATTTAAAGGATATGTCCTTGCTGGATGCAGTACCTTCACTTAGAACAGGCCTTGAGATTAAAATGCGCTCCTCTTATCCCAACTCTACTTCTAGTTTGCTCTCTTGTTGCTCTCTTGTTTCCTGCTTGTTTTTACAAAAGTGCCCTTTCGGCTGCCTGTTCCTACCTCCAAGCATGCTGCGTGCTGCTCTGCTTCCATGAGTACACAGGGTAATATATAAAGATGCTTGTTTCTGAGGCTGGATGATTGCTATGAAAAACCTCACAATGTTGTATTTTGAAGGAACACGGCAGTTGCTTTGGAGAAAGGGTTTTATCACAACATAGAAATAACTAGAATATTAGTAAAATAAACAAAAGGTGGAACCGATGAAGGGGTGGAAGAGCAGTGTGTTAGACCTTAGAATTTAAAAGTAGAATCATGAGCAATGAGAGGAGGTAGCTAAAAGACATTTGTGATTAAAAAAAAATTCAAGGTATATGCTCAGCTTATTTCAAGAGGTGGTTTACAGTGCCAGGTTTAAGTCAATCGTGCTGCTGTTTCGAGGCAGAGAATATTGTTAAAGGCAGATTTGCAATAAGAGGTCTTCTTGATTTGTACCCAAAACTGTAAATAAATTCTAATCTTTGCCTAACATAAAAACGGGTTTATGTTTCCTCAAATATGGTACCAGGTGGCCCTTATCAGACTCATTCACCATAAAATACAATTTGTTATAAGTGTCCAGTGTGGGTATACTCAGAAGCTATCACATTTCAAAAAGAATGAAATAAAGAGATTGAAATAATTTTATATATGTACAGTTAGGAATAAATAGGCATGCTATCTGTCTATATCCAAGTTTCATCTGTTTCAAGTTCTGTAGAATTGTTTGAGTACTAATAAATGTTACAGTCCTCATGTATTCCTGATGTCAACAGCTAAGTGGTAGAATACTAAAACATCCTTACAGAAGTAAAGTTTCCAATGCCCATCTGATGTTGAGGCCAGGGTTCACATTCTCTGCCATCATTTTGCAAGTATGCCGCTCATTCCGTTTCATTGCCATGCCTTAGATGACAGCATAAAATATTATTTATGTCTAAGAATAACAAAATAAAATGGGTTAATTACATAAGGGTGTTTTACAACTACTATCTTTATGGAGAAAGCTTAAAATTACCCTTTAAAATCATTCTGATATTGAAAACAAGAAAGGAAAGCCAATAAATTCCTCCATTGAGAAATATTTAAACATACAGTTCACAACTATGAAATCACAATTCATCCAAGGTCATGCAAGTCATCGCTGTAAGCTAAGACACGGATGTTGATGTCTTGGCTCTCAGCTCCATTTCTTCTCTCTACAGTAGAGTGCATTTTAGTTTGCCATTTATCTGCCAAGAAAATATATTAGTTAATAAGTGCTTAGAAGCTGACTTCCTGGAAAACATCACAGGATGCCTTTCTTGTGTACACTTATGTTTAATTCAAATCTCAGACTGCCCTTGGAATGTAAATGAGTGTGTTCCTCTTGGGTTAAGTGGTAACAATGTGACAGAGAATTATTTAAACTGTAAGCAGTTTTATTAGTCATTATACAGAATGCAGAACTCAGATAGAATCTTGTGGGTTTTTAACATATTAATATTTTTGTAAAGTAGAAAATGCTTTGGCTTTTTAAGGATCATTGAGCACAATGAGATAGGTTCCTGTCATGGAAATAAATTCCACCTATTTTTACCCAAGCTTGCCCACTAAAATATATTTGCACACTACAAAACTCTGCCTCAGTTTCCTCTTTGCATCATGAATATAAAATATTAAAATATTAATTAACATAATCCCTATCAGGTCTAGAGCATACAATGTTACATTCGTGTTTGGATTTAACTGGCAATTACACATAGTGTATGCTTTATTTGGGAATTTTTTAAAAAGTTATTTTTTAAAAGAACCCCCAAAATGCCACTAATTTTTTTCAGATAGAACTATTCCTAATTTCCCCTTTTAGCTATCATTACACATAGTTTTAGAAGGCATGTTATTCACATTTAAATCTCTTACAAAATACTAAAAAAAAAAAAATTTCTTCAGAGAACTTAGGGAGTGCATTTAATGATTGCTCAGCAGAAGTTTTCCTTGGGGAATATTTGATCATTAAATCTTCTCAAATATTTCATTATCATTTCATGCAGTTCCCAGAATAATTCCATCCCTTGTTAATTCAATAATTTATGCTGAGGCTGATCTTATCAAATATGTCCCCAGACATTTTTAGCTAAGCAGATAAATCATTAGTGATGGGCCTTATTTTGAAATTTTAAGCATTTCTATATTTTCCTATTGTTTATTAGTAATACTGTAACATTTTATATCCTCCAGAAGACATTTCAATTGGGTGAACCAAAGGATATTATTGAAAGTAATTATTTTTCAATATTTCTTTAACAGTGAGTGTTAACCAGTTCAGTTGTGTTTGAAGAAAATGGTAAAAAGTTGGCTCTCCTTATTTGTACATGTATCCACAAGTAATATATGCTAATCAGAAGGCTATCTCCAAAATTCTAAAAATGAGCCATGCATGTAAACCAATAGGGCAGAATTAATGTTGGTAGGAAATATCCTTAAAATGGAGTTATCAAGTCCACAAGAGTCAGCAACTACTTTACAGAATTATTTTCATTTCAAATTAAAACTTTCATTTTGTAGTGCTGAATTAGAGATCTAAATTCTAAAATATATTTCCAACACTTTATTAACAGTATATTAATTAGTTTTGAGTGTGGTAAATGATCTCTATTTAAAAATAAAGTTTAAAAACAAAGTGTCTCTTAACTCTTAGAGAATTTCATGCAGTGGATTGAATCATATTTTACCTCCTTAGGACAATTTTGGAAAACTGGTCATGATTTTGTTCACTATATAGGAAAATCAGTAAAAAAGTGTTTGTGTTTGCACTACTCTATTTAATTGAAAAGTAGCATTGTGTATTATGGTGCATCACCAGCATTATTATGGTGCTGTCAAATTTTTGTGTTTAAGTTTCTTGCTGTATCACATAAAGACCCAGTGTTTCAGGGGACACTAAGAGATGCCAGCTTAATTGTCAGAGGGAGTATTTTTATCCTTCCACTGTGCACACCACATCAATATCTATATGGCACATCAATGTTAGCAGGCAAACAATGTCCAATGCTCAGTAAATGTATATAACATATCAGTGTATGAATTATCTTTTTTAAATACATTGTCCTATTTCTTTTTCTTTCTTTTTTTTTAATGCTGGGGTCTTTCACCTTTTTTACTGGTTATATATCTACATTTTAAATATTATCTCCCTTCCTGGTTTTCCCTCTGCAAACCTTTTATCCCATCCCTCCTCCTCCTGCTTCAAGGAGAGTATTTCCTACCCACCCACACTATCAGGCCTCAGCACCTTAGAATTTCACTACACTGGGTCATCAATCTCCACAGGACAATGCCATCCTCTGCTACAAATGCAGTTGGAGCCATGTGTCCCACCATATGTACTCTAGTTTGTGGTTTAGTCCTTGTGAGCTCTGAGTGATCGGGTTGGTTGATATTGTTTTTCTTTCTCTGGAGTTACAATCTCCTTTAACTCCCTCAGTCCTTCACTTTACTCCTCCACTGGGGTCTCTGTTCCCAGTTTGATGATTTCCTACAAGTATATAGGAAAAAATACATCTGTATTGGTCAGGCTCTGCCAGAGCTTTTCAAGGGTGCAGCCATACCAGGCTCCTGTGAGCAACTGCTTCTTCACATTAGCAATAGTGTCTGGGTTTGGATTTTGCAAATGGGATGGATCCCTAGATGAGATAGTCTCTGGATGGCCTTTATGTTAGTCTCAGCTACACTCTTTGTCCCTGCATTTCCTGTAGAAAGAAAACTGTGTTAATATTTTTGAGTTGGGTGGGTGGCCCCATCCCTCAAGAGTGGCCTTTGAAAATCATTCTTACTATTAAATACTTTCAATGGTTTTCAGTAGATATTAAAACTTTAAAACAATGTAAGTAATGTTTATGTCTTCTAACACCAGAAAAAAATCTTTATATATTACACAATCTACTCTAGATAAATAAAGAGTGTCTTTAAAACTATATCACTGATGATATGGCACGTGTTACAAGAGACTATTGTCCATGTTACTAAACCCCCAATCAAAGAGTGCAGATGAAGGGTACCCATGGCTCCAGCAACACATGTAGCAGAGAATGGCTTTATTTGAAATCTGCGGAGAGAATGCCCTTAGTTCTGTGGATGGTCCATGCCCCAGTATCTGGGAAAGCTAGAGCAGATAGGTTACAATGGAGTTGTGGGTTAAAGAGCATTCTCATAGAGGCAAAGTGGAGGGGAGATGTGATGGGGAGTTTGCAGAGGTAAAATATGGAATGGGGACAAGTAAATAAATAAAATAACCAATAGAATTATTTATAGGAAAAATAAGAGAGTAATAATAAACCAATTTTAATGCAGTACCCGTTCTTGATCTTACAATAAATGTGGGTGTGTTACTCTGCTCATACTAATAACCTCAAATTAGTCTCATTCACATATTCTTTACATTGTTCACCCAGATTTCTGATCCATCTAAATATTGTTGTCGTTAGTACTTAAGTATTAATTATCAAAATAATGTTATTATGATTTTATGTATACATCTACTTCAGAGTTGAGTATATAGGTATACATATGTATGTGTGAAAAGAGAAAGAGTATGTGTTAAGCGTACAGGAGATTGAATGATAATTCTCAAAACATCCATATAATAATTCCTGGGACCATAGACTTTAACAACTTGGTCCATATGATGAAAATGGAGTTCTGGAAAAGAGAAAATAATCTTGCATCATTTGTTAAGGAAAAAAATTATGAAGGTGATAAATGTATAGAATAAGAAGTTTCAGTCAGTCCTACAGACATAAGTAACACATTGTTAATTGGCACCTGAGTACCAATGTGACTGAAAACTACTAATGCTTAAATTTATACTGTTTAAGGTACTAAATTTATTTCACTCAACCAACAGGTTTAATGTATTAGAATAATAAATGTGAGTGAGATCATCCATATTATGCAAACCATTTTTAGAAATAAGTATTACACATCATATAGGTGATGGAGTATTAACCCAAGAAGATTGTCTTCAGTGACTAAAGAAGAGGAATCAGAATAAATTAGAAGCTTAATTTTATTTGATTAGTTGTAATTGCTCATAAACCTGTATGATTGTTTACTTCTCCTTCTAGAAAATTAATGCCTCATCTTTAAGGGGCTATTATAGTTTTTGTATTATTCTTGTGTTATAACTTAGTCACAGGAAAAATTCAATGCAAGATATTTTCTAAAATTTTAAGCCATGATCTTCCAAAATAAGAAGTTCCATTTGGGGACATTCTGGGAAACAAATTTATCAATTAATTAGTTAAGGAAGTATTGAAATTGTTTTCTCATTTTTTAGTATTTTTGGTGCATTTAGGAGCAAAGAAGCAACCAAACTCATCTCCTGGTTTTTCTTTTACACAACACACATAGGCACACACACATACACATACATATATGCATACACATACACACACATATACACGTACACACATTCACACACACATATACACATACACACATTCACACACACACACACACACATACACACACACACACACACACACACAGAGAGAGAGAGAGAGAGAGAGAGAGAGAGAGAGAGAGAATAGCATTAAACTCTCAAAGCCCCCTATATTAATAGTATTTTTCTTGTAACTGCAAATCTTTGGGAATTTTTATCTGCCCTGTTTGTTGCCAAAGAATTGCAGGATAATTTTATGCTTGTTCTAGATCACTCAAAATTCTGAATAACAGACACTAAAATCTGCTATTTATTAACAAGCTGCAAACCTGCTGTGGGGGAACAGAATTACTAACCCACAGTCAAAGTTCCTGATCTACAATTGTTTCTGTTCAAAAGAACTTCAGGGACAAAAATGGAGAAGAGCCATGAAGTAAAGAACTTTCAGTGATTGGCCCAACTTAGTACCGATCTCAAGGAGAGGTACCAGGGCCTAACACTATCACTGATGCTATGGTGTACTTACAAACAGGAATCTGTCATGGATGTCCCCTGAGAGGTCCTGCAACAGATGCAGATGCTTACACCCAACAAATGGACTGAAGTCAGGATCCCTTTACTCTTACACTGAGTCTTGCCTTGGCTCATTCTGGTCCACATGTGTCTTCATACCTGTTTTCTCATGGCTATCCCATAGGGAATCCTCCGGTTCTTTCACACTCAACTCATGTTCCTTCTCTCTACATGGGAAACATGGATGGATAGACCTTTCAGTCTTCTCATCTCTGCATAGTCGTAGGTTGGGGATCAGCTTTGGCTTTTGTTTGTTTGTGTTATATTCTTAAAAACAAACAAACAAACCAAAACAAAAATAAAAACAAACATAAAGCAAAACCAAACAAACAAACACATACCTCTGTCCCTTTTCTTCCGAGAGTGTACTTCTCTACACCCCAAACCCAAGCCCCAGTCACCACTGGCCCCTCACACACCAATCACCCCCATCTAACACCCCTGTCCATCTGACCTATCCTGGGGCATCAAATCTCTACAGGATTAGGTGCATCCTATCACAGTGTGGCCAGACAAGGTAGTCCTCTGCTACATATTTGCTGGGAACTACAGAGCATCCCTTGTATACTCTTTGGCTGGTGATTCAGCCTCTGGGATCCCTGAGAGGTCCAGGTTAATTGACACTGTTGTTCTTCCTATGGGGTTGCTATCCCTCTCAGCACCTTGAGGTCTTCCCCTAAGTCTTCCATAGGGATCCATACCTCAGTCAAATGGTTGGTTGTAACTATCTGCCTCTGTCTCTTTCAGCTGCTGGTATGGCCTCTCAAATGACAAACAAGCCAGTTTCCTGTCTGCAATCACAGTATAGCATCAGTAATAATGTCAGAGTTCGGTGTCAGACCATGGGATGGATCCCAGTTTGGGCCAGTCCTTCCTTCTCTTTCCTTCAATCTCTGCTACACTTTGTTCCTGCATTTTGTCCCTGTGTTTTCTTTAGGCAGGAAAAATTCTCGACCCAATTTTAGGCAGGAAAATGATGTCTCAAGACCTAAATGAGTCCTGGTCACAGTGAAAAGCATGTGCTCTTTTCTCTTGGTACATCCCTGATCCTTCGAGTTCCTTCAGTATTTCTGTCACCTCCACTGCAAGAATCCTTAAGCTCTACCTAATGTTCTGTGGCTCTCTTCTTCTACTCCCATCAGTTGCTGGATGAAATCTCTCTTGCCAATCATTTGAGGAGTTTTCTAGGCTCTGATTCCAGCAAGCTCTTCAGGTAGGACAATCTGTAGGTCAAAGGTTTTACAGCTGGGTTCTTATCTCAATAACCTTAGGTAAACACTCTCCCGTTAAGATAATATATTTTAAACATACTCTCATAAACTTGGAAATGCAGAACTCATTGGTAAATGTACACAAAATATTTACTCTAAGCATTATGGAATAATTGAACGTTCTTGTAATAAGACATTAGGAGGTTGAAGACTGTCTTGTCTGCCCTGAGTAGAAGAGGATGCACCTAATCCTGTAGAAATCAAATGCCCCAAGGATGGGGATATCCAGGGTGGAAGAAGTGTGGGTTATAGGTATGTTGGGATCAGTAGGTGTGGGGGAAGCAACTCCTCACCGGCAAATGGAAGGGGGTGAGGTAAATAACTCTAGAAGTGGGAACCAGGAGGGATATCAATGTTTGAAATTTTTAAAAATGCATAACTAAATAAAATAACAATTAAAAGTAAGGTTAATATTATAACCACTTAGAAAGAAATTGTAGGAGGGTTTCCTCTAGAAAATTTGACCTGTCTTAACACAGACTTATAGTTCCAGTTCATCTAGCCAATGTAATCTGATAGCGACTGAAAACATGTTCGGTTAGTAGCATAACATCTGTGCCATGTTTACACCAGTGGGGACATATTGCTTGTGAATGTAGCACACTGAATTTATATAAGAGTACTGGCATGGAGATCATGCTTCTGGAGGTGACCCCACATGCTAAAGCATTTTGAAAACAAAATTTGTATTGGATAGCTTTATAGAAATAAAGAACATGGAGTTGTGTGTGGAGAGGTAAAGATGGATCTGGGAGACGTTATATCAAAAAACATTGTGATCAATTACCTGATAATCAAAACTTTAAAATGTTAATAATATATTAATATTACAATTATTATTGATATACATGATCTAGTATTTATTATGTATTTATTATATAATGTATTTTATTATGTATTAGGTATTCATTACATTTTATAAACTGTGGTTATATTATGTATGTTTCATTATGTATTATATATTATATATTTTTCATTTTATATTATATTACATTATGTTATATTATATAGTATGCATTATGTTTTAATTGTTACATGTTATATATTAATGATATTAATTAATTATATTATACATACTTTAGTGTTATAAAATGATATGAATATTGTCAAATACAATATGATTAAATACTCTCAAATTGTTAATAAATACATTATTTAAGATGTCATGTGAGTCCATTTCTTATCTAAAGTCAGTTCCTCAACTGAATAGGATATTCAGGAAGGAAAGTCAAACAAGAAAGCCTAGGCATATGCTCAATGACTGAAGAATTTCACCTGTGTCAATAGGACCTCCTAGGAGAATACTAGCTTCTGCTTTGAAGTACTGCATTGCTCTATTTTTCTCTTCTCTGCATTAAAATATATTTTCAGGTTTTAATGTCTTTGAACTTTTGAAATTAGAATCTCTGTATTTGTTCCATACTGGGCAAATGTTTCTGCTTCAGTTCTCTAAGGGCTGAAATTGTTTATGCATGACCATAACGTCCCTTAAATATTTTAGTGAAGAAATCCAAAAGGTACTAGAAAAACTTGGGTCTCTGATGTTATCCTACACCAAGGTATGATAGAACAACCATTAGGAGAAACCTCTACTTATAGTCTTTTCCATATAAAAATATGCTATAATTATTACTTCATTGATTGATATATCCATTGTTAAGAATAAAACATCATTATGGCTCCTAACAATATTATTTGGACAAAGAAATACTTATAATAGTTTTCCAGAAATGTCTATAGTTTTATAATGGCATTAATTTTTCACAATTAATAGGAATCAGATTTTAAATGGAACTGTGGAGGTAACCTACTTTATCATGACTTAAACTTTGAGTAATCAGCATGTTGTAAGTCCTGTTTTAATTTCAGTAGTGGAATTACTCAAGGCAATTCAATCATATATCTGTCTTCCAGGTTTTAATAATTGAAAATACTATCAATACATAGAAAACTTCAGCAAGGTTTTTCAGAATAAACAGTGAAATCACAGTTTAAGGTTTCTGTAGTTAAAAAGGAAAACTAAAATCTCTACAACATGGAATGATTTATACCTTTTTTTATTTGGATAATAAGCAGAGCATAGTACAGATTTCTGTTTGTGTTTGTTTGGGGCGAGGACTCATAACCACTTGTTTCAGGGATGTAGTCTAACACTAAGCTAATCCTAAACCCCAAACCTTAAATTTAGTTAGACTTTGAAATACCGAATAAGTTAGTTTACTTCCTAAAGAATTTGAAGGAAAGGAACAAATGACACAAAAATCTATGTTGAAGTTTCATTGATTCATTATTTTAGGTTTGTTTTGTTTTATGTAGTTATGTTTAAAGGCCAAAAAAATTAGTGGGTTAATTTTTTGCAACTTCTATTTATCAAAATTATTTAATATTATAAGGTTTAAAACTGCAATTTAAGAACTATCAATTTGAACAAATCTTTATAGCCTCATCAAAAATTAACCTAAAAATTATTAAAGGCATTTATAGTACATTTTAAATTCAATTTAAATATTGAAAATTTATATAAGATATTTTGGTAATGTGATAACTAAACTATTCTTATTTCACACAATTTGAGATTCTGTATCTTTTGCTACATGATTTCAAAATGCATCACACATTTTCAGTAAAGAACTAATAATTATTCTTTCTTTAAATCTCATTTTCTTTTAAAAACTCTAGAAAAACCCACTCACTTTTTCTCCTGACTATGGTAGTAATGCTATTTTTCTAAGACTCTAAAACGTTTATAAAAGACAAAATTATATCTATTTTTATAATTCACTGACTTCAGTCAATAAGTTATTGATCTATACAGTAAAATTAAATGGAAAGAAATCACTTATTTGTGAAATATAAGGACGCTGATCTTAGATAAGTTGATGAAATAAAAGAGGTAGAAGGAATAGGGAGGGTCCTGGTGGGTGGCAGACACTGGTGGATAAGAGCCTAGCATCCATCTAGCAGAAGTAATAAGTCATGACATTGCACAAAAGCGTCCCTGTGTATAAAGCATATGCAAACTGTGTTTGGGACAGGTCTAGTGTCTTAGCTTTTCTGAAGTACAGAGAAGAGGGAAGAAAGTCCAAGGTCAAGCTTGGTGGTACAGTGGTTTGATGGACAAATGTGTCTTCATGAGGTCTGTATCAAAATGCAATCAATAAACTAACACTTAAATGAAAAGGTAATAATTTAATGCCTTTTAAAATGACAGTGAAAATTGATCTTGAACATTTTCACCTGAAAGAGAACTCCTGTTTGAGAAGCCAATTATACTAATGTAGATTTCAACATTTTGCCTTAAATATGGTTGAAACCAATCTAAGTAAATATCTATGAAATTAGGCAAAAAAGAATATAAAGTAAAAATATGAAAATTTTAGCCAGTATACTATGTCTAAATTTATTTTTTAGAATGAATTGTGATTTCATTTACTACCCTTGTGATTTCCTCTCATGTAACTATACTTTTTCTTGTTAAATTTATGGCTCTTTTGCATTCATTAATACTAAATACATACATATACATGTATATTCATGTATTTTTCTAAAGACATGTAGATAATCTGCTCAGTCTCTACAATATTAATTATTTTGTGTGTCTTCAAAGCTAATCATTTGGTATCTGTTAACTAATTGAATTTGTCTCTTAAGTCAAGGTATTGCTTTGTTTTCAAGCTGAGGTGTTATTTGTCGCTGGTTGTTACTGAATTCACAATCCTCTTTTCTCAACATTTTATGTTTGTGTATAAAGGCTTGTGGTACCTTATCCACCCAAAACAAATGGTTTCATACAAAAGAAAGAATTATACTTTTGTTCATTTAATAGCTTAGGAGTAGTAATAATGTGTCTTTTTGTTCTAGGATGTTTGGATAGAAGCAAAGTTAAAAATCAAGTAGGAAAATTAGATACACTCCCATCTATCAGAAATCACAAGAAGATATTCTGTAGTAATAAAATCAATAAATCCTTATGATTGTTCAGATATAAATGCAGGTACTCTTCCACTTTAAAAGGGAATAGGACTGAAATAGAAATATTTTAAGTATCAAAACCACATGTATTAACACCTTCAGTAGTGTATTGGCTCCAGAGAAAACTATACAAATTAGTCATCCATTACCAAATACTGGCCAGTCATCACCAGGCTGCTGTACTTGATTATTGTTATACACAATAATTACATTTACATATTGTTGAATCAGGGTAAAGGCTAATGTAGCTAGAGATCATTATTGGACTCAAGTGTTTTTCTAATCTCCAAAGTACCTACATTAACTCATTGATACCAAGAGTTTCCAACAGTCATAAATCAAATAATGAGTTTGTCTCCAGCAAAATAAGCAAACAAAAACAACAGTAAACAAATTCTTCTAACTCGCTGTTCTAAACACTTTTATGACTTCATTTGAAGACCGAGCCTGAGAAGAAAATTAATAATATTAACTGTAATATCCTATTGAGTATAATTACTTATCTTATTAAATAAGTATGGGTTACACAATGTGGAAATCATGTCTTACCTTAAGGAAAATAAAAGATTTTGGGTTCATTTTGAGTGACATTGGCTCAAGAACATAAATCTCAGATATCTCCAAATCAATTTCCAGAGCAAAGCAATTTCATGAAGCTTTACAGAACAACAACAACAGAAAAAAACTCATAAATACATAAAGGTTAAGACATATGCGTAGCTACTTCGAATAGACAAGTACAGCAATGGGGGCGGGGGCTTTCTGTAGGCTCAAGATGCTTTTTGATTGAACTCATAGCTTTTGAGTTGGTGAAAGCTAGGGGTGTGTTGAGATAAGATATTCCAAAAGGTTCATATCTATCAGTCACGAGATGTTTATTCTGGCATAGGGGTTGGTATGGAATGACTCTTCTGGAGGGTTAGAACTAGCCTAATATGAAGTAATTAACCTCTAGACCTGCAGGGTTTCATTTAAATCTCTCCAGAGTAATGTAGTCTTAGTGGCTAATCAGACTTTGTGCAATCCTCTTCTTTTCATGATTTTCATTCATGGTGATTCGTCGATATGGAAAAAGCCACCTGGACACTGAAAACATGGCACCATTGTATCCTAGACAGAGGCATCAATAGAAACCAGCACACCCGGTCCTTTCCTTAGACTTTGATTTTCATGAACTCTCAAAAAAGCATATCTGGGAAGTGAAAGTCACAGGGTTGGCTGTATTTTGTTAGGACATATTGAAAAATAAATGCCCCAGAAAGATTCCAAAATGAAAGGATTTTACTGAGATACCCATCTTTAGTTCTGACAAAGAAATAAAGCGTCCTAAAGTGCTACCTACCTGCTTCTCCAGTGGAATTCAGTTTCTCTCTGATGCTCTGAAGTTGTAACTACTGAAGAATTCCCCAGTAGGTTTCCTCATGTTCACAATATCTAATTTTTCTCTGCTGTAAAAGAACCCAATCTTCATCAGTTTCTATTTATGAATAATTCGCTCACTTTTTTACAGGTGAAAAGGAACAATTATCCTGGTATATTCCACTAAGTACTATTTATGTATTTTAAGCAGTGTTTTTATATTATGGTACTGCACCTCGACAAAAATAATAATAACAATAATAATAATAATAATAACAACAACAACAACAACAATAATAATAACACAGTTTGAATGGGTAATTTTATGAAAATAATCTATTAATGAAGAGTTTGAATTCTTGTGTGCATCCCAAGAATAGATTTGGTAGACTCACTGTAGTGTATATTATCCAGATATCATAACACACTCATGATTAAATTCTGAGTCAGGAAAGCCCCCTTTGTTTTACTTTGTATAAATTATCACTTTTAAAAAGACATTTTTTTTTTCAGTCATCATCTCAGATAGGTCAGTAGACATGATTTACTTAATGTCCTAACTAACAACAAAATGCAGAGTGTGGACTATTTCTGGCTAAGGGGATAAGGTATAAGAATTTGTACTGACCACTCAATTAGAAGAAATTATAACAGTGAGTATGTTGTGAGAAATGAACTATTCAAACTACCGATTTCAATGTAAGGTTTGCTTTTTAAGTTTATTTTGTCTTTTGCTAGCTTACAAGAAATAAGATTTCATTATGGCATGTTTTTTATAAACAAACAAAATATGTTTTATTTCTTTCTCTTCTCTCTGCTCTACCCTCTTCTCTCTCTTGAACCTTCCACCCTCAATTACTTCCTCTTTTGGTTCTTCTCACAGTGACTATTTGTCTTAGCTGTTCTTTTTTCAGCATCTCTGGCTCTCCCTACAGAGAACTGATAATGAGCATTCTCCTCTTTACTGTCTCTCCCTGCACTTGTTTGTATTCATCTAACAATTAAAATTTAGGACGGCATAGTTGTGAAGAATTGTTCTCCCAGAGGACTCCGGTTCAGTTCCCAGCACCACAGGGCACCTCACAACCACCATTCAAGTACCATGGGATCTAACAACCTCTTCTCATTTTCACAGGCATTAATAAGGTACCTGGTACAAATACATGCCATTAAAAATTCAAACCAGTGAAAATGAAGGAAATCGGACAAAACAATGTAGCATTTTCTTATGGGGAAGAGAACAGATTTATCTTCCTGGGATTCCTCTTCATGTAATACTTTCTAGATTCATCCATTTCCCTGAAATACTCATGTTTTTTCAGATGAGTAAAGTTTATTGTAGATACATACTATATTTATATTAGGCAGTCTTCTGTAGATAAAATTCTAGTTTTATTGTTGTTGTTTGACTGTTGCCTGTTGTACAAGAGTGTTGTAATTGAGTCCCAGGAGAGGAATACCTCAGTCATAAGGTAGAGCTACTTTAACTTTTTTTAAGAAACTGACTTCCAATGGGGGCAAATTATTTTAAACTGCTTTCATCAGTGCATACGGTGTGCTCATTTCCTACATCCGGTCAAGCTCAATGACAAAGCCACCATGGTTCTGGCACACATACAGAAATCAGATAAACTAGATAAACGGGAAATATGAGATGGCCATAAATAAACCAACACAGATACAGTGACCTGATTTTTGCAAAAGCCTTCAAAAGAAGACAGGGGATAAAAGACATCTTATTCTACAAATGGTGCTGGAGAAAATAGATGTACACTTGCAGGAAAAACTAAAATTAGATACACATCTATCATTATGCTCAAAAATCAATTCAAAATGAATGGAGAGATAAATTTAAACCTGAAATGCTGAAGGAAATTAGATGAAATGTATTTTAAGTTAAATGTATAAGCAAAACTTTCTATATGGGACTCTACTTCCATAAAAAATGGAGGCAGTAAAACAGGTAAGATGCACCAACATATTAAAGTATTTTGAAGAGTAGGAAATTCATCAGAACTAAAATTTGGTCTTTATAATGGGCCAAAATCTTTGTCCGCTCTACTAAGACATAAAGTTAATAAATGCAATATATAAAGGATGTCAAAATTTACACATTCAAAGTACCAAAAAACCAATCAACATATAGACTAGAAAAAAAAAAACAGTAGATAAACTTGAAATGTGAAAGTAAACATGAAAACACAATTCAAACCTTCAGCAAAGATCATGAAAGTAAAAACTAACACTTAAGGTAATTTGAGAATAGCAACTCAATGCTAAAGCATATACAGTATAGTTGGATATTTTTCTCATGTATGCAAAATTCTTAATTGGTAACTAGAGAATGGAGAGCAAACTAATTTTATATTGAACAAAATATTATTTATAGTTATTTTTGAACATTTTATATATTTCTTCATAACCTAAGAACATAATACCTTTGAAGATGATTTATTAAGAGAAATTTAAACATTTCAATATGAAGTATCACTGAAAAATAAATAATCTTTTTCATAAACTACAAAGTCCTAAATATCGTATAATTATATTTAATTAAAATTCGGTAACCTAAAAATTACCTTAGTCAAGTACATTTATTGAAGAAATATATTTACTAATAATAAATATGTTCAAATATTAATTAATAATTACTACATCATAACAGCAAGTAAATAGAATATATATTTAAAATATAAAGAAAAAATATTTGAGTAATTAGCTCACTCTAAATAAAATTAGAACAACAGAATTTTCAACAGATATATACAAAAGACCAACAAGTGAAAAATCATGTACACAATTAAAATATGTTTCTGGATAACAGATGAGACGATTTTAATGACATTTTACTATTTATATATTCCCATATATTGAATCTTCAAAATTAAAAGTGCTAAACAGTTCAAATGGAGCAAATTAAACAAGATATCACAGAGGCAGTTACAAATTACACTTTTTGAAAAAATGGTTAATTGTAGGATAAAATACCTAATGTTCATTACAATATAAAACTCACGTTAGAAAGAAAATATATATAATTATTATTATCAGTAAACTATCAATCTTAATTACGAAGACCTACTAAGTTCTCTAAATTTAATGAGAAAGAGAACTATTTAAAGTGTATGTCTGAGTGTATGTTAATATTGCAAGCATTGAAACAATAAAAAGTCCCTCTCTCTCTCTCTCTCTCTCTCTCTCTCTCTCTCTCTCTCTCTCTCTCTCTCTCTCTCTCTCTCTGTTCTCTTGTTCTGGTGATAAAAATCAATTGGTATGCCCAAGTTCTACAAATAGTGGGCTAAGCTTTTCTGGATTTAAAAACTTTGAAACTTTGAAGCAAAACTTTTCCACCTTTTCCCAAATTTAGTTCTTGTCTTCTGATGAAAAGAAAATATATTTTCTTAAGAAGATATTCTTGGGTCCCTTATCCTCTGAATAAAGAGATATTTTTTTCATATCTTTCATTAAAAATGATTTTCTTGCTGTCAATTGTTTTATTCTTCTGAATAAAACTTTATTATGGTTTAAAAAAGAAGATACTCTCATTCTATTATATAGTATATGAATATAGTGTACATAGTGTAACACCTCATTAAATAGCCACTACTCTTTCATTCATGCACAGTTGCACACATTATTTTATATTATTACTGTATACACATACTTGTATGAAAACCAAAATAAAATGTTAGTTTGAAGGAACTAGACTTTAAGATCACAAGGGTTTCAACAACATTAATATCCTAGGCAACCATGGTAAACTCAGTTTATATTATGAGTTTATATACACACATATAGTTGAGCTACTTTTAGGAAACTTAAATATGATATATTTTTAATCTGATAATTGCATATTGAATTTATGTTAATACTAAAAGTGTATCAGGACATTGGGACACAGCAATAGCAGAACAAAAGAAAGATAAAGATTCTAAGACAAGTATCTTTAATCATTTTGCAAATATTTTTAAGTCTCAATCATTAAATTGTTGAATTACAAAAATTTTACCAAAATTCAATTAACTCTCTATAATGTATAAATGATATTACCAACTATAGTTGCCAGAAACAATATTTATTTTAATATCAGTACTATATCAATGTAATGAATAATAATCTTGAAAAAATCTCTATTGGTATAATAAAGAATTATCAGGCACACCGTGATAAAATGAATTACTACCAGGGAAAATTAAATGTTATGTAGAGTCTATTGGCACTTATCCTTACTATGACAATCCAGTATTTGAAGTAGATCTGATTATGAGAAATGGGGTGCGTCTATTTATTTGCTTTCTACATTGTTTTATTAGTGTGAGCATTCTCAACACTATTTGTTGATGCATATTTGTTTTTTAGTTTTAACCTCATACAATGAGTAATGATTTGTAGTCCTTCCCATAAGGTTTCAGATCCTCTAGCTCCTTCGTTGGGGTCCTAGTGTTCTGTCTGATGGTTAGCTGGAAGCCTCCTCCACTGTGTCAGTAAGGCTCTGGCAGAACTTCTGAGGAGGCATCCATATCAAGTTCTTGCCAGTATGGACTACTTGGCATCATCAATAATGCTTGGGTTTATTAGGTTCATATGGGAGTGGATCCCCAGGTGAGAAAGTCTCTGGATGACCTTTTCTCCAATCTCTGCTTCTTCCTATTTCCTTTTATTTCCTCCCCTGAACATTTTGTTGTTCTTTGTAAGAAAAACCTAGGCATGCAAGAATATTAATAGTGTAGTTAGTAATATTGTTTTATTTTGACATAAATTATATGTGAAAGGAATTCTGAGAAATAAAAATTATTTTGGGATAATTATTTGGTTCATTTAGTTTCTTAAACGTTCTTATGATTTTCTATTTTTTGTTTGTTTGTTAAAATTTTTGATGTAAGTGAACATTTTTTTTAAAGGAAAATTTCTGGGTTCAGAATTCTACATGAATTAAAACAAGATTTGTGAGGAAAATCACACATAGCAAGTTTGACATTTTGACTTGTAGTTAGTTAATCTACTCTTAATTGGTGGTATCTAAACCAGAAGTTCTTTAAGTCTTTCATACTAAGATATCATTTTTACATGACATTTATTTCCCATCAAAACAAAAATGTGCATATTTTACACTTTTTTCTTCCATTACATGGCAGAAACCAGAATAAAAAAATTAAGCACAACAAGAGAACAAAAACACATTATACACATTCATACCTGCATATGTTTCTTAAGATATTTAACCAAAGGTTCAGTTCAAATAATAAGATAATTATGCTTGAAGTTATTGCATATGCTATGGAATATACAACTGCTGGGGGGAACAAAGAGGATAACATTTCAGATGTAAATACAGAAAGCATCTGATTTTAAAAAATTAAAAAATAGTGTTTGTACTTGCAATAGAATAAAGTATACTTCCCAGAAAGCAGAGAATGGTTAGCAGCCTCTTGAAAGCCACTTTTCTGGGAATCTTTGTTTCTCTTCTGATTTCTAAAGAAATCTGTCATGTGCATATCATACAAATTTACGTGTAGGTAAAATATTCATGTAAAGTAACACGAGAAAATCTGTAATAATGTGGAGCAAACAGCTGAAACAGAAGTTTCACTTCCTAATATGGATGTCAAGGAAATGAAATCAATAAGTCAGAGGTGTTTGTGATTGTTACATTTTTTTAAAAAAAAATGTTACCACAGATATGAAACTGGTATGAAACAGAAGTGAATTTATTGGATAATTTTTACAATGCAGTTTATTCAAAGATGGGGTATAGGAAATAAAACAATTGATTTGATATGTACTGAATAAAAACAAGAAAATGTTCCAGTTTCTAAACACTACTGTACAATTAAGAAAACACAAGAAGATTTTCTCATAGGAGGTTTAAAATTATTAAAAGGAATCAACATGAAGATAACTATGGAAACTGTTTTTTTTTTTTTTTTTACCTGCAAGACACACATGCATTTGAAGTATATACTATTGCCTATTGACTCGATGCAGATCTTACTTTTAAATTGGTACATTTTTTGTTTTATTAGCAAGCTGTCTGCTGTCACACATGAGAATTCAGGCTGCATAAAGCATTTTATGATAATCATAAATTAATATGTTCTCTTTTTATGGTTAGTAAATTTTTCAAATTGAAAATTTCTGGAGAGTATGAGAAGTCAAGGTCTATTAGCAGATGAAGAAAGAAAATGATTATGTGCCATGAAGAAATAGTCAAATGTGTCCACATATACACAAATAATTTTATATAAATGCACACAGTCAAATGAGGTCAGGTATGTAGAATCAGGAAAGCTCATTTCTCACCTGCAGAGAAAAGATAGAGAATTGGGACCGAAGCTTCTGAAAAATGAAGACACTCTCTTCAAATTATAGAGCCCTTTAGTTTTTATGAATGAACACTCCATTCCTTCCTATTGTCAACCTAGAAGACATAGTCAAAAATGATATAGGTGTGATACTGGAAATTTGATAATTGAATACATGTTCAAATATGGTATTGTACACAAATATATGTAAAGTATAATTGTGTCATTTTCTGAGTATGTTAAATGATTGAGCATATAGTCTCTTAATATAACGAGATATCTAATCAACGCATTCAACATTTTCAACAGAATTAAATTTGATTATACAAAAATTACACGTCATGTCAACAATGCAAGAGAATACCCACATTCAACAAGGTTTAGTCAAAATAAATATGCTGATGTCACCTCTAATATCCTTCTTGTCCAAAATTTTTATAAGCATTTTCTCTAGTGGAGCATCTTCTTTGTAAGATTCACTGTCTGCTTAATGATAATATTTCACTGCCATCAACAGAGCAGATGCCCCAAATGATTTACTTTCTTCTGTTGATATTTCAATTATTCTAGTAAGGCTTTGTTCCCCATGTGAAACAGGAAATGATGCCAAAATATTAGTTCTGCATTTCTCTTTCATATCTTAAGCAACCATCAAAGCACCTATAAATTGAATAATTAGGAATTCATCTCACGGGACAACATCTATGAGCTCCCTGGTAAATGGCTAGAATCTGAAAATTCTTGGGAAAACATTGCTACAGAAAGAGGATTCCTTCATAAGTAAAAGTAAACGGCATTGAAGAGGTATCCAAAGCTAGGATTTGGAGATAAATATAAACTTGGGTAAACCATAAGAAGTGGCTAACTACATATGATTTTCATTTTATTGAACAACCCACTCATTTATTTCACTGAATTTTAATACATGTATATACTATGATTGAAGGGTAACTACCTTCATCATATTTGCATACACACATATATCTATATATCTCTATATATATATAGATATAGATATAGATATATAGATATATAGATATATATTAAATGTTGCAGGTACTGAAACTTTAAACTGTACTTGTTTCTAAATTTGCCCCAGGCTATATGGTACTTCTAAATGAGCCCTTGGAAAAATAGAATATTTTGTCACAAGCTTATTATATATCACTTCCACTGTTCTAACTATAAGGCACGTGGATGATCCGAGGGATCTTTAATTTAGAATTGGAAAAAAAATGTGTGAAGGAGAAAACACAGCAATTATTTTATGGCCAGCTAAAGGCATTACATACAAGTTCAGAACAAACAGTAGTGTACTGTATGTGGAAAAGAAGTAGATACAATCCAAGTGACACCATCATCTACTGATCAAATTCATTTGCTATTTCTACACTTTATAATGTTCATCAGATGTGTTGCTTTCTCTTTTTTCATTTCTTCTTAGTGCACATATGATTTGGTCCAAGAACATTTTCTTGTTAAAGTAATCTAAAGTAGACTTTACCTTCATCATACTACTCCATCAAACTTAGTCAGAAAAAATGAACTGTGGGGCCATTTTTTATTGGGAATCCAATCATGTTTAATCACTTATTCATTGTGTGTGTGTGTGTGTGTGTGTGTGTGTGTGTGTGTTCCTTGTTAGAGAAGTGACTTATTTCTGGGAATGCAGACTATGTCTGCTTTGATCAAGAGTAAAGTGCCAGACATCACCATCAGGATGTAACTTAATATAAGCAGAGTGTGAACCAGAGAATATTGAATAAATGCACATCAAGGATTTCTAAATATTTTTTAAAGGACTAAAACCTCAGCTGTACACTAACACCTGTCTATTTTATGCCCATAATGACTTCAAGTGGTTCTATAGTACAAGGCATTAGAAAAGATATATAAAGATATTTCTGTATAACTATTCATTCAGTGGATTTGCACACTTCCACATTTGAAGGGAGACTGAAACTGAAATGTAATATGAAAGGAAAAAGGCATGAAAAATTATGTAATTGCTGTAAAGGGAGAATTATTGTCAGAATATTAATTGGAATGCATTACAAAATGTACTTTGAAGATACTGAGTGCATTTTTCCATCAAACTGAAAAATTATTCCATCCCAGCATAAATACAACATAAGCTTAAATATGGTTATAGCTAATAGATCATTTTGCACAACATTAAGCCTGCAAATGCTTTTTTAAAATTTTGATGCTGCTGTATTTTTAAACAACTGTGGTACAATTAATTTCTACTATCCAAATAGGCAGCTAATAACCATAGACAAAGCATTCAGTCAGCCACACAGCTAATATAGAAATGGAGAACAAAGAATACAAGAAGTATAAAAGATTGAGTGATGGTGAACCACTTAAATTTGCATGTGATTAATGAACAATGAGCTATGAATTATTTCTTCAGACTGTTTTCTAATCTGACAAATATTACAGGTCACACATATTGCAGTGTAGAATAAGGGCCAAAGAACTGAATCTATCAGTTTATTTGCCGTTACATTTTGGGTGCATTATTTCTAGACTACATTTTGTGAGTATTATATGATGTAAATGTGTTTTAGGTAATTTGTGCTTTAAGTTTAAAGGCTTTTTTTTTTTCATTTTGGTCTTTTTGCTATATGGTTCTTATATTAAATCAAATTGAATGATATTAAAAAGAATTTCACCATTTTGCACTTTGATAATTCCTGAAATGTATTTTTGATATGTATTCTGTTTTTTTTCTACAAAATATTTATCTACAGTGTGATAATGCCATCTCATTTTTGTAAAATTTGAAACTTCATGTAAAATGCCTCTTTTTATGTGGATGTTGACAGTAAACTGCTTTAGTTGCACTATGGGACAGAGAGAGTGCAGAGGAATAGAAAATGGGGGGTTGATCTTCACTAAGTACCAAGCTTCAAAGCAGCCAAATAGTTTTTAAAGAGAGAAATAATATATGGAATTATTTTTAAAACATCCAATTTGTCTTTACAATAATTAAGTTTGTGTTAATTTAAATTATCAAGAATACACTACCAAATACTGAATAGTAAAACTTATACAGGGTATCAGATGCTCTATATTTTTAAAGTGAATTCACTGATTAAATGTCCAGGCCCTCAGATTAATATCTTAAAATGTTGTGATACATGTTAGAAACTAAACAAGCCCCAAGAGTCTTTAGGCCACTGTGACATTACTGGTCCTGCTGTGTTTAGTGATGCCTGGCATCTCTGAAGTTGTCAAACACTGCTCTTAAGACGAATTTGTTATCAGCCACATTGGAGCATTAACTTGATTCAGTTTCCTTTATCACCTAATAATGAATTGGAATTCCTCAAGAAACATGGCCAGAGTACAGCTGCTAAGTCTTCTGAAGAATGACCTTACATATGGTTTTATTCATGCAATTAGACTTCATTCTATCATCCTTGTATGTTTTGGGTGCTGCTGATTGGTTTCTTCTTCAACCTCCACACTTATTCTCTTGTTGCTGCTTACACATCAGTTTTCTTTTTAACATTAATGCACTGATCAATGCTCTAGTCACATGCGCTGTACTTTTTAAAACTATGAAACTTGTACATATAAGTTATCTGGACTATAACTGAGATACAAGCATAGAAAAATCAAACAAAGTGAGTTATATTTTCAAAGAATTACTGGAATTCTCACCAAGTCAGAAAGATTCCCAAAGATTAACTGGAATTTGTAATCTTCAATGCTCAGAAGAGATTTTGAGATCTATATCATAATAACTATTAATCAAGTAAATATACTAAATAAACTGCTTCATGGACACTTGTTAACATCAGAGTAAGCTTCAATAAAGAACAGTGTCTGAAACACTGATTGATGGAAAGTTTATCTTTTACTTGCTATATTGTAGACAAATAAGTGAAGTTGTTTTCAGTTTGCAGAAGAGGATAATGAAATGACGATTATTGAATCATGTCATCTGAAGTGATCCCCTTCAAACACCAGTGCTGATTGTATCACTGCAGGCAGTCTCCAGATTTTCCATTGAAATACTAGTGTCCCATCTGTCTCAAGTATTGTAGCCTTCAACACTAAACCTATTTTTTTTGTTTTTTCCTTGTAAGAGATAATTAAAAGTGGCATCATATATAAAATCAAAGGAGAGCTGATAGAATCAATATACTGAGGAAATAAAGACTGAATGCTTGTAATGTGAAATTCTGGTTATTATAAAGTGATACATATGAATTTTCTAGAACAATAATACAATTTCGACAGTGAAATTTAGAGGAATGATTTTCATCATTGTATTATTTAACATATGCTGATAATGATGAGGTTTAAAAGGTGAAATATTAATCTTTCATTATTTTTAGGGTTAACTCCATAAGTCAAATCTATTTGCATTAAAATGTGTAATAAATAATTAAATACTAACCTGTGGTCAAAACAAAAATGGGAACAAAATTCTCTCTGTCAGGAAATCAAGCAAATAGTTGTAATACACTAGTTAGTGAGTGACTAATTTCAAAATCAACTCCTCATCAGCAAATCAGAAAAGAGTAGTAGGCAAACTTCCAAAATAATAGAAATATAATAAAAACAGTCAATAACTTATACCTAAGTTAGTTAGGTGATTATTTGTTAGCAAAATTAGCTCTTTGCAATTACAATTAAAAGGCTTCTTAAATTGTAACCATAATAAGTTACAACATTAATAATAATAACTTAGGAAAGATGTTATTTATTCTTTTGATTATCGGTTAACATATATGCCAAAATTAAAGAATTGATTGAACTGAGATATTTCAAAAGTGAAGGTAACATTAATTTACCTTGGACTGTAAAAGTGTATGTGAATTTTAAATGAATTTTACTCGGTTCTTATTATATTTCCTTTAACATTTTGAAAAAAAATGGAGAGAGAAAACTAAAATGCACTATGTAAGTGTCAAACACCGCTCAAGCAATGATCAAACTTTTCAAACATAAAGATCCATTTAAAGTGTTTGAATGTTGAATGTGGGACTAAGGAAAAACAACAACCTCTCAATAGGTTCAACAAAAGCTTTTATAATTTAATTGACGTAGATGTGCTATCATTTGAGGCCACACACTTTACAAAGCCATAAAATAATGCAAAAATATTTATCATCCTTTAATAAACTGAAGAAACCAATTCTTTAACATGATTTAGATATTTCTCAAATTTTATGTCGAAGTTACAGGTATCTATAATAGTGTTATAGATTGCGAATATTGATAGTGTTTTTCTTTTTCTATTGTTTTTTAATTTACATTTCAAATGCCATCTGTTCCCACAGTTTTCCCTTCACATGCCCCCTTCCCCTCCCTCTGCCAAATCAATTATATTTTATTTAAATTAAAATGCAATTAATAAATTAATTCTAAATTTATTTGAAGTAAAATGTATTTCTTCTGCATTGTTAAGTTACATATTGGTGAACTTGATCATGAACTTTGCAATTAGTAGTTAGAAATAAAGTTTTACAGAATAAAAGAAATATGTTTTTGTTGTGAGATATATTAATTCATGCATGAAAGTAGTAGTGAATTTCCTTCTACCGGGTGTACATTGTTACCAAGCAACTCTGTCTAATATAAATTGGAACAATAATAATTTTGGAATATTGAAACCTATTACATTTATATTCATGCTTATAATGATACAATGCAATTATACAGTTAAAATAAATGATAGGTAAGATTGGTATCATAAAACACAAATTACAATTTTTCTTTTCAGTTTCATTACCCTTTCAACAAACTGTTGAAAAATACATTATATACAGAATATTCAGTGACTATTTTGATTAATTTCGACAATTGATTAATTATTGTTTACTGTTTCTGAAAATATTGTTTTGTCAAATACTATCATATCTATTTTAATTGGAACTGTAATAAAGATCATTGGTATTGTCTTTAGGACAAAACTCTTGATTTATTTGGCTCTAGTCTTGAGAAAATGAGTAAAATTGAATTTAAAACAAAAGAGTTTTTAGGTAGAATGCAGTTATGTTTGTAGCTGCAGAAGCTATTCTAACTAATGTAGATCATCTCCATAGCAGGAAAACACCATGTTGTGTACTGTGGCAATAGACTTAATCCTGTTTTCTTTGGGTAAGTGGGAAAAAAGGAGAACAAAAATATCATTGTTAGGAAAGCATGCAAGTGATTGTATTACAATAGTCAGGAAGTCACTGATTTTTATATCATCCTCCCATCTTCAAGACAGAACAGAGGAGCATACAAACCTTTAAACCAATAGAACAAAAGAAGCTTTGCACCCGTAGCCCCTTAGCCATATCTGAGCTGGAAGCAGCGTTTTTCAATGGCAAAAGTAGCATTGGCTAAGTGGTAATAGTTTGAAGGCCTGACAGATAAGATTGAGGAGGACATAGAAGACAATTGATATCAGAGTTAGTACCTTAAAAAGGGTCTATGAACTGACATTGGAATAATCAGTAAAGGAGAATTTTTTAATTGCAATGCAAAACATAATATATTGGCTTACCCAGACCATAGGACAACTGCCAATGAAAGCTGTAAGCGTTGAATGGAGTTGGCCTTTGTCGAATAGTAGCTATGTCTGTTAGAGATATTAGAGCTGGATGAGGAAGGCTACATAGAGTAAGTGCTTTGAATTCAGATGATGCCATACACCATAAATATTGAATGTGAAGCTACAAGATGTGATAGGTTCCTGTGGTCTTTAAATTTGTTTCAGTGAAATCACTCGTTTGTTGTAACTTTGAGCTTCCATATTAGAATAATATTGTTTTTGTTTGTATGTATGTGTGTGTGTGTGTGTGTGTGTGTGTGTGTGTGTGTATGACATAAAGTGCGTATCTATAAAATGTGGTGTGTATATAATAACAATATGTACATATATACTGTAGAAGAGAGAATATATATATACATATATATATACCTATATATATATATATGAGTATATATATGAATTTTAAAATTATAAAACATGCATAAATGAGAATCATATTCTGCATTACATTGTGAATTAAATATGCTACTTTGTAGACAAGGGGTGGGATGTTATAGCCCAAAGCAATGTGTTTATATAAATTTGATAATGTTATTTTGGAGACAATTGATTTTAATGTACTTCTCTGTGCCCTTGACTGTACAGTGATGGGATTAGCATTTTTAAGTCCGATTTATGTAGAAATATTTTAGGGCACTGTATTACTTTTTTATAACTGCATAATTTATTCATTTCTTTCTTCATATCTTTATGGTAGCACAAAGCAAAATAGATTCTATGGTGAGATTTTAATGTGTGCTTTGTTCTTTCTGTCGCCCATATGATGTTCACTGTAATTTTGTTTATACAGTGGTTCTTCTACCTCACCTCCAACAGCAAGACTTTTGCTTTCATTGTGTTCTCCTACTAACTCTTCCACATCTCCAGTATTCATGCCCATCTTGGGTATCTGTTCTACTTAGTACTTTAATGACTTAAATCCCTTCATACACATAAATTAAAATGGCTTATCTTTGTACAAGAGGAATATATGTTATTTGTGTTTCTGGACTTGACATTTTTGGGTTTTCTGTTTGTTTGTTTGTTTTATAATCCATTCCAGTTTCATTTATTTTTGGAAACATCACAATTTTTGTTATCTTTATGATTGGGTTAAATACAACTTTTTATAGGCTCCTCATTTTTTCATATCTGTCCACAAATTGGCAAACTTGAACACTAATTCAATTTTCTATCTAGTGTGAATCACGTAGCAATGAAAATGATATGTAAGTAGGTCGGTGGAAAGATTTTGAGTACTTAGGGTATAAGTCCTTAAGAGTGCAACTGGGACATGGGTGTGCTGCATTATAATAACTTTTATTTCCATCATGGCTGGACCAAGTTATCAAACCATATGTTGACTAATGGTTTATCTCTCCCCAAATCTTCCCAAGCTTTTTCTGCTGCTACTCAGATTTGAGTGACATGGATCCCAGAATAGATATAATGTTTACTTCCTTCTTTTCTCTTTAATAGTTTCTTTTTTATATATTTTTGGCATCTGAATAAACATTCCATTTTCATGGTGTTTTATAGTATTGGAGAAACAGATAAAATATTTTATATCATTCTCTATTTTATGTTTTCATAGTTGATAGGAGATAATTTATTAAATTGGTGGATAATTGAGTGTGATAATTGTAATATTAAATATTTGTCTTAATATATTACACTTTTTTTGGTATACTTATACATTCAGCTCTCAACTAGCAATTAAAGTATATAAAATTAATCTATCACATTGAAATTAATTAACATGACTAAAGTAGCTATGATATTAATATGCATCTTCTAGGTACTTATTAAGAAGTATAACAATGTGTTAATAGTTAATGGTATACAACTGAAACTTAGCTTATAGTTGTCAGGAAGAAAGAAATGAAAAAAAAACTATTGTTTTAATTATACTTAAGTTGACTTGTTTTACTTACTAAATGAGTATAATTATATTCTCCTAAAATTTAAATAATTTTTTAACCAGTTACAAAACTTATATTAAAAGTCTGTCTGTCTGTCTGTCTGTCTATCTATCTATCTATCTATCTATCTATGTATCTATCTATTTATCTATCTATATATCTACTTATCTATTTGTCTATTTCTATCTGTTATCTATTTCTCTACCTGTCAATGTAACCTTGGACCCCTCTATGCCTTTATGATTCCATATGTCCCCATATGTCTCACATATGTAAATTCTGTTATAAGAAATATTATATCTATATTACATGGTTGAGTGTAAAGCATCTAGACCAATAATTATATAACAATAAAGATACAGAAATTTATTTTAGATAAATTGTTCAAGTATTATATTTTTTTTGTTTCTTGTCCTTATTTTTATTAATTAAGTTATTTACATCTATACTGTAGCATTCCCTCTTTCCTCTTCTCCATCTTCTCACTTCCTTTCCCCACCACCTATTCCATTCTCTACAGAATAGCAGAGGACCCTCATGAATATCTAACAGCTTTGAGATATCAAGTTGCAGTAGGACTAGGCAGATTTCCATTTATCTAGACTATAGAAACCAGCACAGTTATGTTTGGGTAAAGGGTAAAAAAGAGGCATTATAGTCAGCAACAGGCCTGGTCCTACTTCAGGAGTTCCATATAAAGGTATCACTATGCTATTTTCTCATATGTAAATATGCCAAAATTTGTCACATCAATATTCTTTAGTTGGCAGTTTAGTTTCTGTGAGGACCTTTGATCTCAGATTAGTTGATTTTGTAGGTTTTGTAATGATGTCCTTAACCCATCTGTCTACTCTAACTCTTCCTGATCCCACTCTTTCCAACCTCCACTAAATGTTTAGTTCTGAATATCTGCGTCTGTTTGGGTTACTTGCTGGGTAAAGGCTCTCAGATGACAGGTATGCTATGCTCCTGTCTGCAGTAATATTTTATTAATATCATTAATTATGTCATTAATGTCATTACTTTTGTCAAGAGTGGCTCCTTATAGCAGGTCCTTCCCTCAAATGCTGTCCCATCTTTTACCTCTGTATTTGAGGGCATTAAAAAATGTTGGTCTAAGGTTTTATGGCTGGATTATTGTCTCATTTCTTTCATTGCAAATCTTGATATTTGACAGAAAATGGCCAGTTCAAACTCCAAATCTCCCATTACAAGGAGTCTTAGCTAGGGTAACTCTAATAGATTAATGGGAGTTTTCAATGTTCTAGGTTTCTAGTTACAAACACTACATAGTAGTTGAGGGACTATACAGCCTTAAAATAATTTATATCTCCTCTTCAAAGATTTACAGAATATTGTGGATGGGTATTTGTGAAGAATGAAAGAGTATAAGATAAGAAGAAATGTTATAAAGTGTCAACTTCTGGGCACTACACAACCATTAAAAGAATGAATTTACTGCAGCCAAAACTATTTGCCCTGGGTCTGAAATAATGGATCTTATAACATTCTTTGGTATGGACAAACTATTGTAGAGTATGTACCCCATCCTGCTGTACTTATTATTGATAGACTGAAACAAGGGAAATCCCATTGTTTTAGCTGTGCCCTAATGATTGAGTTCACCGTCCCTCCTTTTTATTAAAAAAAAAATTTATTGTAAACTCTCTGTATTTATATTTAAAATGTTATCTCCTCCTCTCCCTACTCCTTCCCATCACCCCCCCCTTACTCACACACACCTACTTCCATGAAGATGCTTCATCTCTCAATCACCCTGTCTGTTATGGACAGGTTCAAAGACATGGTTTCACAGACAGTCTTTGTTAAGCTTACTGAGTTACAAAATAACAAGAAAATGACAAAAATGTGTGAGAAAGAGATGTGTAGAAAAGTGGTGGGGTGAGAAGTTGACAGGGATCCTGAGAGAGATAAGAGAGGATGGAATGAGAACATGTTATCTGCAATATACAAATGCCTACTGAGTCTATAGAAAACACACGTTATCAAGCAAAAGTACAAGGAAAACCAAGTAAAAGAGGTAAGAGTTGGAGGGGAGATTTTATAATTCAGCCCTATTATTTAAATTGAATAAATCTATCTCAACTCAAATATTTAATAATCTATTAGATGTTATTATTTTCAAAACCATTTCTACAATCTTGATGTTTATTATTCTTAAGGACCAAACTTATATCTTAACCTGATAACCTATTTAAGAATCTATATGTAGGGCTGGAGAGATGTATTCAGTAAGGATGTGGGTTCAGGTCTTCAGCCCCCATGTCAAATTAAGTTACATAACCCAGGAACCTTTCTCATCAGTAGTTCAAGAAGAAAATTACAAAGATACATATTTAGTATAAAATTCTATCTCAAAATGCAAGGTAGGGAGTAAGAAAAGAAGATTGTGTATCTGGACTTTTAGCATCTTCACCCTAACACATTGGTGAGCATGCTTACAAACACACATGTACAAGCACACATAACACAAACAGACACACAGACACAGACACACACACACACACACACACACACACATGAACAGAGGGAGAAGGAGATGGCGAGAGAGAAGGGGAAGGAGGGAAAGAGGAAGGGAGAGAGAGAGAGAGAGAGAGAGAGAGAGAGAGAGAGAGAGAGAGAGAGAGAGAGAATTCTACATCTCAAATCAGAAATATTGAAATTGTTTTTTTTTCTCCTTCTCTGATCTCACTATTCATGAGATTGTATATTACTTCAGCAACACTGTGGTTTTTATCAGTTATTAACTTCATCTCCTGCCTTACTACTTTCAGAAAATGTTTTATTTTGGAACTAAGGTACCATAATTTTCAAATAATCCCATTTTAACTCATCTCAACAAGTTGTATATATTATGTGCCCATCATATCTACTTAATGTTCATTAAGAATTCTGTGGCTATGGATAATGTGTGTAACAGATTAAACTCTGTTATTTCCTTCTATAATGTCTCTAAAAGCTTTTCTACTAGAATTAGGTTGATCTCCATATTTTGGCATGCCTAAGGATGAGCTGTGCCTTTCCTTTACCTAAGAAGCTTCTATAGCCAACCTTGTTGCTCTGCTAGTTTGCTTACTGTTTCATTCTGCCTAATGTGTTACCACTGATTTCCCTTTATTGTCTCTGTCTTCTTCCTGAACAGTCATTTCTCTCACAGATGTGCTTTGCTATGTTTTGGTAATCTTTGGTTCTTTCCTTGTATGCTGCGTCTTCATCTTTAACATACTGTTTAGCATAACTTGATAAATTAAAAATGTCATGTTTTATTACCATATTCATCATTCTTTGAAATACAATTTTATTGCAATTTCTCTTTATCTGTAACCTCCTACTAAAATACTGAAGGAAAATGCAAGAGAACACCAGGAAAAAATCTTGCATGTCATAGACAATGATGCATCCCTGGCATTTAATAAGATGATCAACATATTTGAGAGAAATATTGATAAATATTTTCATGAATACATGTTGGTAAAATATCATCAGAAATAGAAAACGTTTTCATTTCTCAGAGAAAATCTACAAATTTATATAATAAAGTTCTTAAAAATCTTCACATATTAGTCTATTGATTAATGTGTGCTAGGCATTAAGTAATAGGCATTAGCTCAGTTGCCCCTGACACTAACCTGTGATGAAGATAATGGCTTCATTTTTCTATTTTAGGAAGCAGCTACAGAACAGCTAGCACATTTAAGCATAATATATTATGATGTTATCGATCCCATAATTTAGAGTTTCTGCTGCATTATGGTTCTCTATTAATTGAAAATGTGAAACTGATAATGCATTTGTGAGTTCATTTCATCACTGAATATATTCAGCATCTTAAATTGGGAGAGATATGCCTTTATGCCACTGACTCGTTGTTTACTTACTAAGGTACATAAAAGGAGGAGGGGAAGGAACTCATCCTAAGAACACCATGCAGAAGTATTTCAATCCAATGATATGGCTGCTCTGTGCAGGTATCATATTCAAAGGTATGGTCTGGCCAGAATGAAGACATACCAGAGATTCTAGTATATTCCGGCTGGATTATAGACATGTCCTTATTATATATCATTAGTCTCTAACAATGAAAGTAAGGTAAGAGAAAAACAACCATGTTTGAAAGTGACATCTAATTGTAAGACAAAGACATGAATCAGAGTGTTTAGACAGAATTTGTGAGAGATATGACATTCAAATCAAATGAGAAACACCAAAAAAATAAAGTTAACATAAGAACAGTGAGCAGAAGTGCAGGGGGGGGAGTATGAGGGAGGGAAAGAGAGGGAACATGGGTGGTAGTGGGGGTGGTAGTGCTGGTGGTGGTGGTGGTGGTGGTGTGTGTGTGTGTGCGTGTGTGTGTGTAGCAGCAGTCTTACTGGTACAGTATTTCAGACATGGTATAAAAATAACATGCCAGACAGAGGTAAAGACTGAATGGCTTGGAGAATAAGGAGTTAGAAGAGTAGAACATATTGCCATGGTTACTATGAGGCCAGGTGGAGCAGTTCAGTGAGTAGCCAAGAAAATCTAGGCTGAATCACTCAGCTCTGAAGGTTAGTTTGTAAGGAGGATAAGCCCATGCTATGTATTCGCATAGCCTGGGGACAGCTCTCATCTTACCACTTTAGCTAAGGATAAAAGCACCACTGACAAATGTAGAGCACATTACAACTATAGACTGTGACATATCCTGATGCATCCATTGCATATTGCTTATGACCTTCACTACCCACACTTCTACAGCAGAGCTGACTTACCTCATTTTATATATGGACATATCATTCTCAAGTTTATTGAAATAAGAATGGACAGGTCATGTACATAATAAGATTTTCAATTAAGTAAAAACTTAACTTGTGTTTCAAAATATCTGGGAAAATTCATATATTTGATATTTTGGAAAAGGTGAAGCAGGTTGTGTACTCATAGCACTGAAGAACTCACACAAGTAATAAGATAAGCATAATATTTAGTTTTGCAAATAATAAAATAATAAACAATGAAGTAGCATTTAGTAAAGAAATGCACATTAAAGCAATCCATGATAGCAACTATAATGTGCACTATTTTATATCTATGTAATTTAAATCTACCAAGGATATACTTCTTAGGCAATGTATTCTGACTTACTGTGAAGTAACTTAGTAAAAGATGTGAGTGCCTAGCTATATTTATATTAAAATTAAAACTCATCTCCCACTCCCAGTAGAAATCAGAAGTTAAATGTTATAAATATAAACAATTATTGGATTTAAAAATGCATTTAGTAGACAGCATACATAGGAGGCCTCCAACACTATTACAGCAGAGGACTTCCAGGTTTGGACTCAGAGAAGATATATTTAGCCATGGAGTGACTGGAGGCCCCAAAGAATGGGGAGCTCTTGGGGGTAGGGGCTATAGCCTGGGGGTTGTGAATTGAGTAGGTATGGGATATGGAACAGTAAGAGGGTAGACCAGGAGGGGAATGAAGTCTGTACTGTAAAAACAAAAAGATTAAATTTAGAAAGTGAATATAAATGTAATCATGCAATTATGTTTTTATGTAGTAAGTTAAAATATTGTATAATGCTAACTTGCAGAAACATACTTTATATTATAAATTACAGAGTGGCAATTTAAGAAATAAATACAGAGTTTCAAAAGGTAACATGTACATTCAGTTAGCAAGTGGTAGAATACTTAGGAACAGCCTGAAAGTATTTCTGACACAAAAAATTAACACAAATAGAGAATAGTTGGGAAGTCTAGTGTAATACTTGCTTATTTGATATTTTATTTTTTATTTTTTTACTTGAAAAACTTTAAAAAATAAAAATAGATGTACAGATTCTAGGCATTTTTGCATAAAAGTATATGAATACATTTTTTACTTTATTTTAAAAAACAAAGATAAAAGAAAAAAATTAAACATTTTTGCATAAATGTATACAAATACAATTGTGTCAGTGCTTGGCTTTTTATTTTTCTTTTTTTAAGGTTTGATACTCTGCATTAAAGTTTTACTAGTTACAATGAGCAAAAAGTACATGTAAAACAGGATGTAACCCAGAATTAGTCAATATTTTCTTGGTGTGTAAGGATTGAGCATGACTTTTTGTTGTTGTTGTTGTTGTTTTCTTTTTTTCTTGAACTTCACACAGTCTGTGATGTGTTTCTGGGGCAGTCTAAGCCTCTGGGTTTAGCATGTCACTATCAGTGACTGCATATTATGTCTGTTCATTTGTGACTGGGTTATCTCACTCAGGATGATATTCTCTAGATGCAACCATTTTCTAAAGAATTTGGTTAAGTCATTGTTTCTGATGGCTGAGTAGTACTCCATTGTGTAAATGTACCACAATTTTTGTATCCATTCATCTACTGAAGGACAAGTTTCCATCTTCTGTCTATTATAAATAGAGCTGCTATGAACATTGTGGTGCATGTATCTTTGTTGTATATTGGAGTGGCTCTCAGGTATATGCCCAGAAGTGGAATAGCTGGATCTTCAGGTAGTACTATGTCCAATTTTCTGAGGAATCGCCAGACTGATTTCCAGAGTGGTTGTATCAGTTTACAAGTCCACCAACAGTGGAGAAGTGTTCCTCTTTCTCCACAACCTTGCCAACATCTGCTGTCATCTGAGTTTTGGATCTTGGTCAATCTGACTGATGTGAGGTGGAATCTCAGGGTTGTTTTGATTTGCATTTCCCTGATGGCTAAGGATGTTAATCACTTCGTTAGATGTTTCCCAGCCATTACATATTCCTCAATTGAGAATGTTTTGTTTAGCTCTGTGCCCCATTTTTTAATAGGGTTGTTTGATTCTTTGGTGTATAACATTTTGAGTTCTTTTTATACGTTGGATATTAAGCCTCTATCTGATATGGAGTTGGTAAAGATATTTTCCCATTCTGTTGGCTTCCATTTTGTTTTCATGACAATGTCCTTAGCCTTACAGAATCTTTGCAATCTCATTAAGTCCCATTTGTTAATATTTGACCTTAGAGATTGAGCCATTGGTGTTTTGTTAAGAAAATTTTCTCCTGTGCCTATGTGTTCTAAGGTTTTCACTACTTTCTCATCTAATAGTTTCAGTGTATCTGGTTTAATGTGGAGATCTTTGATCCACTTAACTTTGAGCTTTGTACAAAAAGATAAGAAAGGTATATTTTCATTCTTTTGCATGCTGAGTGCCAGCTGGACCAACACCATTTGTTTAATAATCTGTCCTTTTTCCATTGAATGTTTACAGCTTCTTTTTCAAAAATCAGGTGACCATATACATGAAGGCTCATTTCTGGATCTTCTATTCTATTCCATTGATCCACATGCCTATTTCTATACCAGTACTATGCAGTTTTCAGCACAATTGCCTTGTAATAAGCCATGAGGTCAGGGATAGTGATTCCTGCAGATGTTTTCTTGTCGCTATTCTAGGTCTTTTTTTATTTCAGATGAAATTGCACATTGATCTTTCCATCTCAATGAAGAACTGGGTTGAAATTTTGATGCGGACTGCATTGAATCTGTAGATTGCTTTTGGTAGAATGATCAGTTTTAAAATGTTGATCCTTCCAATCCATGAGCATGGGAGATCTTTCCATTTTCTGAGATCTTCGTCGATTTCCTTCTTTAGAGGTTTGAAGTTCTTGTCATACAGGTTCTTCACTTGCTTAGTTAGAATCACACCAAGGTATTTCATAGCTTTTGTGACTATTGTGAAGGGTATCTTTTTCCTAATTTCTTTCTCCACATGTTTGTGTCTTGAATATAGGAAGGCTACTGATTTGTTTGAGTTAATTTTATATCCAGCCATTTTGCTGAACTTGTTTATCAACTGTAGGAGTTCTCTGGTGGAATTCGTGGGATCACTTAAGTACACTATCATGTCATCTACAAATGGTGATGTTTTTACTTCTTACTTTCTGATTTGTATCCCTTTGATTTCCTTTTGCTAATACTTGCTATTTTTCTGGATATCTTTCAATACTTGTTCCAGTTGTGTAAAGTTAAGAATCACACTTTAATGTGGTACTAGTTTTAGTGGTTCAGAAAATAACTGCAGCTGAAGAAATGTTTTAGTGGCTAAGACTACCTAATATTCTAGCAAAAGTTGAAGTGGGCTTAGGAGGAGACTAACAGGGATGTTGTTTTATTGTCCCATGTATGATCCCCATGGACCAGGTAAACATTGGAGGGTCGTGCTATTCATCTATAGTCCCAGTACTGGGCAGGCAGAAATCTGGACTAACAGGAGCACCCTGTCTATTCAGATTAGACAAAATACTTCTACTTCAACAAAAGAAACTGCTTCAATTACCAATCTGGAGAATGATTATAAATATTCATAAATGTACACTATAGTAACTTATATATAAAAAACGTGAGAAAAACCCAAGCACATTTTCATCAATAATTTAAGGAGGAAATATATGCTATATTATGAAGGTTATCAAGGGCATAACAATTGAGGCAAAAATTTGAAGGAGTGAAAAATTCTGGTTTCTTTGGAGATTCCGTTCTGTTGTGATTTTCTTTCTTGTGAAAACTGTCTTCTAAGATGTTTCTGATAAAGCAAATTCATGGGGCAATGCTTTGCTGAGAAGAGACATGTGCTGTTTTATTTTCCCTAGGAGCAGACCAGAAAAAGCATCCTTTATTTTGGTAAAGTGGAGGCTTGAGAGAACACATGGTGTTGGAAGGAATATAAATATGACCTGACAGATGGTGGACAAAGTTGGATGTTATTGGTTCACCTTTCCGGTCTTGGTGGTCATCATTGGGCTTTGTTGCCAATGATCTTTGCTAACTTTTTGGTATCGGTTAGTCTTGACATTCTTTGATGGTCATTGTTTGTTGTGACTTCATAGAGAGAAACACCACCAGAGAAGCTTCTTGCTGCTTCTGTAGATTCTGGCCAATTGGCAGAGCCTTAGCTTTGTCCATATTCGTGCTACTGATGATGATGGTGAACTGAACTGCTAATATTCTGACAAAAGTCAGACTTAATTCACTTCAAATAACTATTTCTACACAGGTCAACATCGTCCTTTGCCCTATTAACCTATTCTTTCCAGTACTACCTCTGGTGAGTGGTGGGCTAGAAGTACCTCATTAAATGTAAGCTTTGAAAAATATAAACCTACAAAAATGTGGATATATTTGCACAATTTATAAAATAAAAATTGAATTAATAAATTATTGGTTTTTAGTTATTACAACAGCAAAACCCTGCTTTGAAATGCTAAAAAATGATGCAAAAATAAATTTAAATAGAAAAGCATGAAGAAATTATTTCAGGGGATTCTATAGGCCGAACACAGAAAACCCATTATCTTTGCCTTTAAAAATTTGAGTAAAAAACTTCTATATGACTGACGGTGGTCTTTATATTGTAGTTCTCTACCTGCTATCTTTCATGTGCTTAGTCTTCAGTGTATGTGATATATCCTTCCTCCCTTTCATCACTCCAAGAACTCTTATGTACCTTGTCTGCTCCCCTTTGAGTCCATGCACTCTTTCAGACTAATTTTCATTGCATACATGTATGTGTATGATGGATATGCATATATTTATAAATGGAACCTGTTGACTTCATATAATGTTGATTATATACATAGGTTTTCAGGGATGTGTGTATGGGGCATTCAATGATCATGTTGTGTGATTTTCCCGGGGTTAGGACAAACTCTTCTGCTCCCAGATTTCCTTAGTTATTTGTAGACTTTCTTATACAGTGAGGCCTCCTCCTCCACTTTTGGAATGTCCATTGATATTGTTCTGTTCTGTTCTGTTTTGTTTTCTTACATTTATAGTTATATCATTTCTCCTTTCTCTTTTCTGACACCAAAACATTCAATATGTCCCTTGTTTTTCATCATGTTTGTCAGCTTTTTTTCCACCAATTGTTGCTCCCTGCATATATGTAAATTTATTGGATAATATATTAGATAAATATATTACTTGTATACTGTTCTTCAAAATCTTAGGTAAGGATGTGACATAGTGATCAAAACCATAGTTACAGTTAAGCATCTCCTTAATGTCATTTAAGCATGCAGATTTGCATGTTTGCATGTAAAGGGATGGCATAACAAAACAGAGCTAAAGGAATGCATCAATGCTCACGTTTTTCTCTTTTTAGAGACATGCACTGTCGATTGTAGTTTCTGGTTTGGGCGACATAATTTCCCCTTTGTTATTCAAATTAGGATGTTAATACTCTAAGTAAATGTATGTGTTCTAATCACATTGTCCCTTTTCTCCTAATAGTTAATCAAATTTATGTGACTTTCTCTTCTGAGAATCTCTGTGTGAAAATGTATCATCTCACTTATAAAGGCAAATATTAAAGAATCTATGATAACTTTTCTCTTTATCTCCCATTCATAGTAATGGAGGAGCCCATATGTTCCAGAAGCTCTCCTATTAATACATGCTGTCAGTCTGGGTACCATATTTTTATGGCCACAATTCCTCTCATACTGACAGAAAGTTTACCTCTTTCATTAAAAATAATCTAGTGTTTTCTGACAAATTTACAGGGCACAATTCTCAGATATGAAATGTAATTTGCTATTTTACAAACTATATAAGTGGGATTTTTCCCATCGATGAAAACATGCATGCATAGAGTTTGATTATATTGTTTGAATTTTAAATAATGAGAATTAAAGCTAATAATAATTATTATATTGAATGAGTATTTAGACTATATATTTTGTTGCATAACAAAACTCAAAATATACTCAGTTTAAATACATCTATTCAGCAAACTATATGTTTGAAACTTTAGAGCATTTTCTTTGTTTAGAAAACTTCAGTAGATGAATGGATACAAAAATTTTGGTATATTTACACAATAGAGCACTACTCAGCTATTAGAAACAATGACTTTATGATATGAAATTCCTAAGAAAATGGGTGCATCTAGAGAATATCTTCCTGAGTGAGATAACCCAGTCACAAAAGAACAGACAAAATATGCAGTTACTGATAATTTGATACTAGCCCCAGAGAGATCTGAATACACCTGAAACAACTTACAGGTCATATGAAGCTCAAGAAAAATAAAGGCCAAAAAGCGAAAGCCTCAGTCCTTCTTAGGAAAAAAATAAATAAATGTATAGCACCCTCTCAAAAAGAAAAGAAAAAAAAAAAAAAAAAAAAAAACAGTGACTAACTTTCTATAAAGACCATTTCTAAAAAATATAAATAAAACCATGGTGTTATACAATGACACCCAAATAAAAATAACTGATATAAAAAGAAAAAGGTTATGAATATTATTGAAGATGTACATAAACAGAAAACATTACTATGATGCAATAAACAGGGTAGTTACTCCATCTCTGACAAAACAGAAACAAAAGCCAAATGAAACAAAACAAGACAAAGACATGAAATTTCTTCAAACACCTATCTACCAAGTGTTTCAGCTTGCCTACGTTGATCAAAATAACTCCTCATAATAAATTCTTCAAGACCAAGGGATACCTAAACTCCTAAAATTACTTCTGCACTATTTAGTACAAAAACAAAGTATCAAGTCAAGTAGCAACTGAAAGTTTATAGATATGTAAAATATTTTACCTAGAATTCAGTGCAACTCAGCAGATAAAGAAACAAAAAAGTATCTTTTGTACTAAAATAAGAGTCCTGGTGAGATAATGTTTCACCCAAACATGTCTCATACACAGCATTACAGATATAACATGCTATCTTTCATATGTGTAAACTAAAATGACTATGTAAATTTAGATTAGGAGCTATTAAAACAAGTCATGTATCTGGAGCATAAAGGGAGGTTGATAACTGAGGACAGAAACAATAAGGCCAATGTAATCAATTGCCTAAGTTGTACAGCAGAAAGAGGGCACAATCAGTCACATCTACTCACTTTCTAGTTCATAAATAAAAGACATATGCTCCAGGACCATATCTAGCATTAAGAGAAAGAGGATGGGAAGAATATTCTTATATGAATTGCATGTACTGTTCACGTGTGTCCAAAGAACAGTTCATACCATGTCAATTTGTGTAATGCTTAACATATTACCTCAAGTTTTAAATAATATTTGAGATGAGAATTTTGACAACTCAGACTTAACCATTATGTCAATAGCACTAGATCCAAATTCACACATATTATATTTGGGATAATAGAATGGGGGGAGAAAGTGTCATAGAAGCAACAGAATGTGAACTGCCTCACCACATCTGTATTGGTCTTGTAACCTTCACTGATGTCTGATGATGTTTCAGTTCAGAAGCTCTAAAAGATTGGATTCTCTTATATTTAAATTCATTGGATTTTACCTCTTGAGATTTTCCTCTCTGCCTCTCCAGGACAGTGAAAACTCAATTTTTCCTATACATGGGACAGTTTCCATGGCACATTTTGCTTGTGTTCTTTACTGGTAAAATGGGATGGTGTTCTCACTGAATCAGAAATTATGTAAGCACCAATTTACCCTATAAATTAATTTCTCTGACAGACACAGGAATTGTTGATTCTTTAAATCTGTAGCCTACTGTTTGACTATAGACATGCAAATATGAACTGTACAATACTTCTAAGATTATTATTAAAACACCAATTAAATATCTCCAACTACAGAGTCATATACAATAAAAAGAAAATTATTTAGTGAACTTATATCCTTTTCTTAGGGAATGACAACACTAGGCAATGTCAAAGCTTATAGAACAGATATTTTTTTCTTTTTATTTTAAGGCTGGTTTTATCCTGTAGTTTTTCGCAGATAATGTACTTTGATATGGTTTTGATACTCTGCTTGAAGTTCCAATATATGGCTAAAGAAATAAGGATAAAAGCATTATTATACTAGTTTTTCAAAAATAACAAAATAGAGTGAGTATCATAAAATTCCTTAAACAAAAAATAAGAAGGATCTGTAAGCATCTCTCCATCCGTAGGAACCACGACCTGCCACCATTTACCCAATTAGATGTCTTATGAGATAATACCACTCTGGAGTCATTTTATCAGCTTTCAAGCACCAGTCAGGAGAAGAAGAATATAGAATCAAGATGAGATGGAAAAATGGCTCTTTTCTTCTTCGGCTGCTCATCTCTGTGGGCAGACATCAATATCTATTGCATGACCAGTGTGAGTGCTCAGTACAGATACAGTAGGATTCCTGATTTCCATTTTTTCCTCAACTTACCTCAGTTTTGAAGTTCATCAGTTTCAGGGAAGTACAATTACTTCCCACTGAGTCCTCATTTAGCTCCTCATTTCAGTCAAGCCTCTGCCACAAAAGCGATGTCATTATTCAGTGTATTAAGGCATGACTGCAAGGACCATTCTCATTATGGCTAGCAGATTTTCATTTTAAGGGGAAGATAAGCAATGCATTTTGATTTTTCACTTCATGAAATATCTCCTCACCATGGGCGATGGTACTTGAGCTGCCATTATGTATTTCTGATCACAGTTTTGTTCATCTTTTGTTATTTTTGTCTATTTATAAAGGAATAATCCAATATATAAGCATTTCTACAACCCATGATTTCGTATCTACTTGAGTTATATTCATTAAAGGGCTAGCACATGTTGGAGCAAATAAATATGACACATAAATCAAATGTCTATGACTGCAATGCTAAGGTGTCTTGTGTTGTTGTTATTGTTTTCTTGTTTGTTTGTTTCTCTTTGTGGGACTAAATAATGAAGCTATATATACTCCTTGATCTAGTGTTTTCAGTATGTCCTTTGGACTGTTTCCATTGACATGAGTTTCATATGGCCATGTCCCTATGATCTCTCTTCCCTCACACACAAGTACAGAGAGGCATATTTTATTATTGAAGTAAAGCTGAAAACAGACTACAAAGTGGAGGTTCTTAGGCATAGTTGAAAACACAAAAAGAACAGTAACAGATTTGCATAATGTAGAATACCTTAGCATAAAACATAACAAGATCTTAACAAAATTACTACAGTATAAAATCAATTTCACAATGTCTCTCTCTCTCTCTCTCTCTCTCTCTCTCTCTCTCTCTCTCTCTCTCTCTCTCTCTCTCTCTCTCTCCCTCTCCCTCCCTCCCTCCCTCCCTCCCTCCCTCCCTCCCTCCCTCCCTCCCTCTCTCTCTCTCTCTCTCTCTCCCTCCCTCCCTCCCTCCCTCCCTCCCTCCCTCCCTCTCTCTCTCTCTCTCTCTCTCTCTCTCTCTCTCTCTCTCACACACACACACACACACACACACAAACACACACACACACAAACACACACACACACACACACACACACACACACACATTTTGGTGCATGCCAATTCTAAAACTCACAAGGAATATAAATAAATTGTTCTAGAGGCAATTTTCAGTGACGAAGGCCTCACAATATTGATTCATGTTAGTCTAACCCCCATGTTCCAATCTCGTAAGACTGCTGTTGTGTCTTACAGTAATGACACAGAAAAGTATAAATCAATAAATCAATACACCAGGTAGGTGGTCAACGGGACACTGGGATATCTCCGCCCTCAGAGATTTAAACATTATTTATTAATAATGAAGATGTCACATCACTTACAGTGAAAAACACTAAATAATTATTAAGAAAGCCAAAAAAAACCAAACAAAAAATAAACAACAAAAACAAAGAGGAAATTTGGTCTTTTGACACTGTTGCTCTTATCATGTAGAACATGTAGAAAGTTCAGTGTAAAGTGTAGTGATTTTTTCTGTCCTTACCACTTAAGATCAGTCAAGCATGCATTACTAGAATTATGCAGTGCTACTTGCTCAACAGGACCATCTGCACTACATATCTGCTGAAGACAAGACAATTCTTTCATTCCTCATAACATGAATACAAAATGTCCAATTACCATTGTGTTCAATAAGTTTTCAAAAGTCCAACTGATGAAAGTACATTAAAATTTTATTACATCTATCTCATTAATTAGGCAAATTTCTCTGTACCTCTCATAATTTTCAATGTAATAAGTCTTCTGACGTTTTCTTCCATAATATAAGCACTATTTGTCATTCCAATAAAATATTTTCTGTACAAAATTCTATTACTATGGAAAAATTACTCAGTAAACCTATTTATAAATAGACTTTTTGAGTGTTAAATATTTAGGTAGGTAATTTCAAGCTATTTATTAATAGGGATCTTTCTAAAACTTATCACAAAACAAATGATACAAGTCCAACTTTTCGTAGTTGATGGAGTCACATGATAAGAATGGGTCTTTGCTGAGGACATGCTTACATTTGAACATGCTTGGACATGATAAGCTGGGTACCAGACTGTAGAACAATATTCAAAAACATCGAAATGTTTTTATAAGCTTACTGTGCTATTTTACATTTGCCTAAATTTATGCTCAAAATTATGTTTAATTTACTTGTTTTAATATGACAAAATAATAATTACCTGGTTGTATGGATGTTTTTCTTTTCTTTTTTTTTTAAGTGCCTAAAAATTTTATGAAGAATATGATGCTGCATCTTGAATTTAGGTTTTTGTTTTGTGTTTTTATTTTTTTAGAATTTGTAAATTGCCTAAAATATTTTTAAACTTTATTTTAAAAAACAAAGATAAAAAAAATTTTAAACATTTTTGCATAAATGTATACAAATACAATTTCAAGAATTTAAATTGGCATTTTGAAAAAACATATAAAACTTTAAATTGGATATTTGAAAGAAAAGGTCCATTTATTCCTCAGACTCTTCTTTATTTCCCAATCATGCATTTTTCCATTATCCCTGAAACATTGTTTATATTTTCTAATCTTATGACATGCCAAAAATTAAAATTCAGTTCTTTTTTTCCTTTGGAACAAATTTATCACAATTTTAGTCCACAGGTAATTTTTTAAAGCACCTAAATTTGTCTTGCAACAAAACACCATTCATCTTTATTTCTCTTCTGCTATGCTATGGAAAAGGTTTAGTAATATTATATTATACTATATGGGCTTTAGTGCCAAACAAGTTTCAAAATGCAATAGAGATTTCTATAATGTTCACAAAGTCTCTGGAAGTAAAAATCAGAATATTCATATGTATGTGAGGCTGATATGAATATGTAAACACTTTTTTCATGGATCGTAACCAATAGTATACTGAATTCAATGTCACTATGTCCTTGTCTCAGTTACCATTAACTTGCTCTCCTGGATAGCAAACATGATGTTACACCTTTAGTGTTTGATTTATATTGGTCTCATTATTTCTTTTGTGCATGAGGAAGAATGAAGTGAAAATACACATGGAGCCACCCATGGCTCTAGCTGCATATGTAACATAGGATGGCTTTATTCTTACATCAACAGGAAGAAAAGCCTTGGTCCAGTGAAGACTCCATGTCTCAGTGTAGGGGAATGCTAAAGTGCTGAAGGAGACAAAACACCTTTATGGAGGCAATGGGAGAGGGAGGGGGATGAGATTGGGAGAATAACATCTGAAATATAAATACAAAGAATATCCAATTAAAAAAGAAGTTTAAAATTCAAAAGTGTAGTTAAGAGTAAAAGAAGAAATTTGAGTGAGGAAAGCAATCTGTTTCCTTATTGTTATAGGATATGGTGATTAGAATAACAGGTTTTAAAACAGTTTCAGAGAGGGTGATGCTAGGATTAACATGAATGAAGCATGCCGCAGGTAAGCAGGCATAGCACTGGACCAAAAGAAGAAAGGATGTGTTCAGACCAGGAATGAGATGAATTTTTAAACCTCAAGCAATCCCTTAGATGCTGCTCAGCCATTTGATATTCCTCAATTAAGAAATTTTTGTTTAGTTCTGTACCCCATTTTTAATAGGGTTGTTTGATTCTCCGGTGTCTAGTTTTTTAGTTCTTTGTATACCTTGGATATTAGGCTTCTATCTGATGTGGGGTTGGTAAAGATCTATTCCCAATCTATTGGCTGCTGTTTGTTTTCTTGACAGTGTCCTTAGCCTTACAGAAACTAACTCAGAGACATAAGGAGCCATTTACTTCAATTTGATCACAAAAGGGGAGAGGGAAAGTTGTGAAATAGTTTGAGTATACATATATTTAAAATAAATTAAAAGAACAAAAGCCCTCATATTCATAAGTTACTTAAAATAATTCTAAGCAAAACAAACAAAACAAAGAAATATTTGTAGTTGTAAAAGAAATAGTACAAATATTAAATGATCTAGCCAAAATATTGTAGCCCAGTAAATCATATACCCACAAAAGTTACACATGGAGGAAGGGACCAGAAGGAAAGTATATAACTCCCTTGGCAGGGAAAATATCATAGATTTTTGGGTGATCTGGAGCTAGATGAGCGGGTATGTGAGGCCTGGGTGGAAAGGTGGAAGAGAGATATAACTGAGAAAGGGAGTGTGTGTGTGTGTGTGTGTGTGTGTGTGTGTGTGTGTGTGTGTGTGTGTGTGTATGTATCTTCCTCCCTAGATAAGTTCCTTGAACATTTCTCCCCTTCTTTCTTCAGACCAACAGATGTAAACATATGCGCACTGTATTTAATACAATTCCAATATTTCTCAGATTCAATACTTCCCAACTCCTGTGTTCAACCTTACAGGTGTTTGTTTTATATGACTCTAGTTTCCACAATGAAATTTGTATTCCTGTCATCTTGTTCAGTTCTGAGATATATGTGGTGTTTACACTTTAAAGAAATTTCTCTATATTTCCCGACATTTATTCCTATGTTATATCTTCATATTACTGAAATTGGTATTATTCATTATCTGTAAAATTGCTGTTTTAAAGCCATTGGTTCTTTAGCATATTTTCTCATGGATCTCTTTCTAGGACAGTCTCTTTTGTGTATTCATATTAATTTAAAATAAATCATTTTTATTACTTATATTACTGCTCAATTACTTACACTTTTTTTTGTCGAAAACTAAGCCGTTTGAAAGATTAATGTTAGATCCAAGTTAGATTCAAGAAAGTTTAACTGTTAAATTTAATTCTGCTTCTACTTCATTGTGTTGTTTGTGCTTTGGTTATTTTCATACTGCTGCATTTGAAGGACTACATGAAAGTATTATTGAGCCTTTTTACATGACTCAAATGTTGTATTAAACCCAGCAATCAGTTCAGTCATGTTTTATCTATTACCTGAGTCTCTGGCTTCTTCTAGGTAATCCATAGAATGATTCTTGCTTTCTTATAATATCTCTCTCTCTCTCTCTCTCTCTCTCTCTCTCTCTCTCTCTCTCTCTCTCTCTCTCTCTCTCTCTCTCACTCTCTCTCTCTCTCTCTGTCTCTCTCTCTCTCTCTCTCTCTCTCTCTCTCTCTCTCTCTCTCTCTCTCTCTCTCTCTCTCTCTTTCTCTCTCTCTCCCACCCTGTTCTTTCCTTCCCCTCAGTGTGTGTGCATGTTCTCTGTGTGTGGTGTTTATATTTGAAATCAATAGATACCAAAGTATAAGTCCAGCTGGTAAACTGAAAGCAAGGTAAAATAAGTAAGACAAAGAGCTTTGAATTCCCTTGAAAAGACTTTGGCGAAATGGAAAGAGACTTTCATTGCCCGAGGAGAAAATGAAATAGAGAGGGACCTGCCCTTTCCCTAGCTCTTCAGTGATCAGAAGCAGTAAATAATAATTGATAAATGTGCTCCAATGTTTTCAGTATTTTAATTTCATGTTGTGTTCTGAGTGTTGCTTTTTGAACTCAAGAATTACTGTTGCTGTTGTGTTAAGAGTAGATATTGTACAAAATTAACCACACTTTCTTATCAATGACTTGTCCTATTGGTTGCAAACCATCCAAAGTTCTCAGAACAGGAGTGTTTCTATATCCAGCATAACCACTGCAGCATTTTCTCAATTATTACATAATAAAATTATTGTCCAAAAATGGAAAAGAAAGCAGATGTTATAGCTGGCAATGTAACTCTTCCTGTACAATTAATTTGTAAGATGCTTAAGCTCCTGCATTTGAGACATAATGTCATACACAACCGGTCTTTGTGATATGCTCCTGGAAACAGTATTTAGTGTGTGAAGAGAGTAAGTTATAGGTTGAGTATTATTCTTGTCTACACAATGAGTCAGGTCCTCCTGTGGAATATGGGACCTTGCTTGAATGAACAAAGAAACATAGCTCTGTCTCACTCTATAGAGTCCTAATGTACTGGGAATGAGAGTTCTTTAATCTGCTAAACCTCAATTATTCTGTGTGAATAAGACATTCATAATTCAAGTGAATTAAGGTTATAGGAAATAATGAATAGAATGACCTCAGTATTAAACATGATGATTGATGGAAACCTTTAATCACAAGTGAAGATCAGTATGTTGGTTGATATTGACTTTTGCAAATTCTCACTTATATTTTCTGATATGTGATTTAAAGATTTTATTAAAAGGAAGAAAGATAAATAAAATATAGTATCTCAAATTTTTACTTTCAGATTAGAAGACTGTACTCATAACACTACACATTTTTCTTCTTGCATGGTGACATTTAAAATTATATTGCAGAAAAAACTAGGGGCCAAAACCTAGACCACTGACCACTAGAATAATGTCTTATGGCACGAAACATTTGTTTATCATGTATTCGAACATTTTTATTGTCCAGTTCTAGATTATATAACAAAATTTTAAATTTAGAAGTGAATATAATTTGTTTTTTACTTATTGGTTTTCTTCTGAACTGTACACTTAATTTGTTAATAATATTTTCAATATCAAATGAAAGATAAAATTATGCAGGTTGGGAAGAAGTTTACTTTGTATAAAAATTTTAAAGAACTAGTTTTCTTTCAATTTAAACTATTTTTTCTCAATTTAAGATTTTTCTAGGATATAAAAATAATAAGATAAAATATTTTAATGTTCATCTCATTAATAAAATTAATTTGCTAAAAATCATGATTAAGACATATTTAAAATAATTAAGTTCATAAAAATTATTAATATAACAGATGTTGATTAAATTGTATTTTTCAATCACACACTTCATTTTACAATTTTATTATTTATATTATTAAAACTTATTATCTTATGACTGTACCATTAAAATTGCAAATATTATATTTTTTCATTTGTTCATTCCAATATTTGTATAATTGTCTCTGCATTATGTGGTTATTTGTTTAACCATCATTTCAAATTTTTTCAACCATGTAGCCAATGCAAAGTGGACAGGAATACTTATAGTTATTCCTAAGTTATGGAATGTTTGAAAATTAATATTAACATTATTGATTTCTATAGAATCACATTAGCATAAGAGCAAAGCTGAATTCATTTAGCTACTTAAGAATAATTTCAACTAAGTTTCAAAATATTCAGTAACTGTCAACTATCTTTGGCCACGTTTTATCAGGTGTAAAATATGTTGGCCAAACAATGATTCATATGTCATGTTTTTAAAAATATTTATTTGTATTTTGTGTATAAATGGTTTGCTTTCATGCATGTATATAAAATATATTTGTGCCTAGCACCTCTGTAGCTCAGAAGAGGGTATCTGATACCTAAGATCTAGAACTATGTATTCTGTGGCAGCCATGGTAATTTTGACACTGAAGACTGGATCAACGATTGGGCTACACTGCACGTCTATGTTCTGTTGCTTTATGGTTATATAATTCGAGAAAAATTTTGTGCTCAAAAAGCTGTTACCCCAACTTAGAGTTTACTGAGTTAATGAAAGTGAATCGTGTACAAGAATATCTCTGAAATGTTATAAATAAAATAACCTTTATTTCTAATTAGTTACTCACCGATATCCAGTGTACATATAATAATTTGAATGTGATTTCCCAGAAAATAGGGTGATTCTCAAGGAGTCAGTGAATTTCTAGGAAGTAAATAATGGTTCATTTTGGATCTCAGAGTCCTAAGTGCCCATTTAAGATATCACTCATGAAATAAAATTTTATTCTTTCTGTCTCTTATTAGCTCAATAAATGTGAGAACTTTTAGATTTTGTCAATGAAATGAAATTTCAGGAAAAAAAATTTAGCTGTTTCTGGAATCAAATATAGTATAATTTAGAAACCCTTCAGTCTCCTTCAGCCTTCGAATGACTTCAGAGCTTCAGGTCATAGCCCAGATTCAAGCATTTATTTTTTAGTAAATCCTCATTCTAAGATTTATTAACAATCAACAATGACCCCAATACTGCCTTGAACTGCAGCGAACAGAACAAAGGATCTGCTGCATTCTGGGAACATGTAGGAAAGGAGAAAAGCAATTAAGTGAACATGGGACACTTTGATTGGAGAAGTGTGCTAACTCCAGACAAAAAGATGGAGCTTAGGGTTAGTGATAATTAAATGTAATCCTTAAAACAAATGTAAATCAGTAAGTGGAACATATAGCTGGGAGAATACATTTACTTCTGATGCTTCACATAAAGCCATGATCTGGACAATTACATCCCAGTAAAGAAATATGAACGATAAGACAAAATTAAACTGTGTACATTAGAGACATAAGAAACTAGATTCTTTCAACCACACAGAAAAACTAAGTATATAATTAGATGCTATTGTAGCAGCAAAACCTTCTTTTATGTCTCCTGCTATCAATAATGATAGTTGACATTGGCTAAAACAACTGTCATAGTAAATTATAACAATTTGAAAAAGGCGCTGAGAAAAATTCTGTTAAGCGACAAAAGATGATCTGAAAGAAGAAATGCTCAAGCAGCTATCTATAGTTCTTAAACTGAATATGAAGTCTTTTAATGGTAAGGACATAAATAATCATGAGCAAAAGAAAAAGCAAATACGTCATCAGCATGCACAGGAAAATTTTAACAGACAAATGTGAAATATAATAGCAAATAAAGCATGGAAAAGTCAAGTGAGGTCTAACATGAATGCCAAGAGGGCAAAGAAGAAACTGCTATAATAGGAAAATATTCCAGAAGAAAATGTGTTCAGTTTTTAAATCTGAAACTATTATAGCTCTCACTTTGGAGAATAATGTTATTGGGTAGAAAAGCCATAAAACACTGAAGATATTACAGTTATATATTGAAGTGTTAAGGATAATATTGGTTGAATATATTATTTTTAGTGAGTGAAAATAACTTTTCCCTCTATAAAGACTTTAAACTCAAGCTATTAAGTCAGTTAACCTATAAGGACACAACGTCCTATATGACTCTCGATTGTCAAGAGACATTCTGTACATACATTTGTGAGCTGTGAAGCAAATCTATAAAATAAACAAAGGAAATATTATTTAAATGATGTGTAGCCCTTTATTACTGAAATATTTCTGCTGAGGCTGTCAATCTGAATTATATTCCTCAAACTGTGAATAAAATTGTTTTGTATGTATGTATGAGTGCAAATATAAACTACCATAACCTAAGTTTTCTAAGTAAAATAAGTAAATATTGGTTTATAGTGTTAACAACACACATATTTTTGTCAAAATTTTATTTTCTTCACAAAAAAAACCAGGGCTAACATTATCTTAGGACAAAAATCACTTATTACTATGGTTTACTCATTGATACCTATTAGATACTAGTGACCATTCTTCACTCTGATGGATAGAGACATTTTCTGCAAAATATCAGCTCTTAACTTCTGTAGTCTTAATTGCAAGGATGACATATGTCTATGTATGTCTGTGTGTACTTTGAACACTGTCTGTCTGTCTGTCTATCTATCTATCTATATATTTATTTATGTATACAAATTTTGTTTGTTTGTTTTAAGGAAGGCACTAAGATAATAACAAAGTGGCTAAGACTGGGCATTGCTTTTTAAAGTACTCCATTTTGGTTCTCATCATTCTTATATTCCTGTAAATCTAATTCCAAGGCATTCATTTTATACACTTTTTATTCTCACAGACAGCTGGAATAACACATATATATCTCCACACATACAGGCTCCATACAATATATATACATATACATATACCCATACACATACACATATACATATACACATATATATATATATGATGTATATTATATATACATATACATTATATACATAGACATGTATATTATATATTATATATATGTGTATATGTATATGCATACGTGTATATATGTATATATACATATGTATTTATGTATAAATACAGATATAAATTTCTAAATATTAAGATCTTATTTTCAATGAATAATACCTATCAAAGAGATAACTTTATAATGAGTAATGAATATATGTATATAAATAATATATAATTAATTGATGCATTTATAAATGATAGACAGATAAAATGTTTTTGTAGGTTTTTTTTTTCTGTCTGTCAAATGCCCTCCTGCACTGAATCAGGCATGTAATTCATACTCACTATGATATATGTTTATTAGATTATTTGTCACTTTATCCATCAAATAATAGTTTCACAATGAAAACATAGGTATGTGCTTTATGTGCTCCTCTGCTTTTCCTAGTTTAGTGACAACCTAGGACAATACAACATGTAGTTTGTGTCTTAATTTATTATGTGCTTATAATTTCACATTATTTCTTAATTTTCCTTTTGAAGTTTATCACTCTATTTGAAAATTAATTTTAAGTTAGTTCATATATCTATATAAATTCATCAAACTGTCTGAGTGTGTCATATTGGGACACTGTTAGGTGCAATTAAAAAAAAGAAAAAAAAACTCAATTTCACCCTGAAAGACAAAATGTGCCCTTATCTAGAGTAATGACAGACATGATATAGGTATGTTCAATCATTCTCATACTAGAATTTAAACTAGTTTAACAAACATTCTAATTCCATAATTTAGAATTGAAAGATATTTATCATCTCAATGTGTTTCTCACCACCTTTCACTCCTTCAGATTAATGAAATAAAATAAATCATTGTATTTATTCAGGTTTGATATAGTTAATGGTTATAATAAACTAGAGAATAAACATACCTACTTAATATTTTCTATGGTGAACCTGAAATCAACTTTGTTAACCAATGTTCACTATATCATATATGATCGTTAGGTTTCAATTATTGTGACAAGGCAAAATAAGGAAAGCAACTTGAGAATGAAAGGGTTTGTTTTAGCTTATAGTTGAACATTAAAGTCCATAATTGAAGGAATCAAGGCTAGAGCTCAGGCAAAATGTAAAGACAGGACCTGAAAGAGAGGCCATTGTGTATTGGTGTACTCTAGTTCAATTAATCATTAGTCTAAATATAAATCTAGAGACAACAAAGATGTTTACCCAGAAACGTCAGCATTGCCACATCTGACATCTCTTCTAGCGACAGTCATTTTATTCTCTACAGAGAAAGTACAATTATCTCATGCAGAAAAGAGAATTGCACTGCACAGGTTGGTGGTGGAGATACAGCTACTACCTCTGCAGTGATTTTCTCAGGTTTGGTGAGCCATTTGAAATATGAGGATGGAATTCTTTAAGACAATTTTAGGGTCTTCCCACATAGTCCTATGCCAAGTCATAGGATATCACTGTGTTTCAGTAAGTGTTATTACATTAACCACCCTACAAGGCTGGCATCTAAATCTGAATTGTTGGAAGTAATCAACTATAGAAAAAGGCTTATCTTTGAATTTTTCAACTTGAGTCATTGGCTGAAGAGAGAAAATCATTTTTCCAGTGCACACTAAAGAACCTTTACATTGCTTATGTGTATGTAGAGCTAGGAAGTTTTGTTACACAGCTAATTTTTGTCCATCGATGTTAAAAGAAACCAACCAACAGCAATCATTATTTTCCTGATGATTCACTATGTGTTCAGAAGTTTTCTACAGGGTCTCTAAATTCTTTCCACTTCAGAAGAGGCAAATCAGATTATAAATGTAGTTTTCTCTATTATTTCTTATAAAAGAAAGCATTTAATTGGGGCTTGCTTATAGCTTGCGAGGTTCAGTGTATTGTCATCACAGTGAGAAGCATGACAGCCCACTGGCAGACATGGTGCTGAAGAAGTGGTAATAGTGTGTGCCATTTTTAGCATTCTCTATGCTCTCTGATGAGTCTCTGGTGGTTCTTACTTCCATCTATTCTAAGTACTCCATTTTGTTTCTTGAGAGCCATTTCTGGCACCACAGATTTTTTTTAAGTAGGGGTTCTCAAACACAAACAAACAGAAAAACAAACAGACAAACAAACAGACCAAACAGAACCAAAAAAAAAAAAAAAAAAAGTACAAAAACTTCTTTCAGAAATAGTCTTGTAAATTTGGTCAGCTAAAAGAATGATCATTCCAAAATCCTTTATACCTTACACTCAGAAGTAGTATGATTATTCAGAAGAATAATCTAGGAACATAAATAATTCAATAGATCCCTTAGATTTAATTGTTGTATGCTGAGGAAGCAGGACTCAAACTTCCTATTATGTGACTGTTGGATCTACAAGTGTGATCTTGCTCACTCTTGATTCATTTTGATTACAATGATTTATATTAACAATCACAATATGGTTGTTTTGTTATGTGATATATATATATATATATATATATATATATATATATATATATATATATATATATATATATATATATAAAGGTGTTTCATTCAAAGTCAATGTAGATCTCACAATTCAGTGTCCTCCAGACTTGATGGAAACCCTCAAGCTTGGAATGAGTTCTGCCTTTAAGGTTGTTAATGGGATGCAGCATTAATTTTCTGCCATTCTTTCAAAAAATATCTATTTTGTAAAAATTTCTGAACACAAATAGGATACTAATTACATTTTTTTAAAGGCTGAAACATTATATTCATTGAACACTCCCAGAAGATAATGGAAATATTATCTGGAAGAGATACTGTTTAGCAGAGCTGTTAGGAGTAATTTTTAGCCTTTTTTTGTAACAATAAATGACATTAAACACACCCAGTTGTCAGATTGCCATTCTGTGGTGAATATTCCAACTGTGAGAGTTTTCAAAGCATGAGACCAGCCTTAGCAGCATGGAGATGTAGGCGGTCCTGTCCACCAGAGGAGGTTAGCATCTCTTTTGTGTGTTTGACATAAATTTTTGTGCAACAGCAAATGCACCTCTATTCCCGCTGTTTTTAAAATGCAAGCTTTGATCCTTTTTGCCACTTCTAAGGCAGATGTATCACATAAGGGGGTGGGAAATGAGAGCAAGAACTCAGGAACTATTTTAAGAGTGAATATCTTTTACTCAAAAAAGTATCCTAGAATTGTATTGCATTAGTAAGAGAAATGTGCTTTGACATTCTAGTTAAGTGATCAAACTGAAACATGAGAGATAATTATTAACTTCTTTATGACGTTATCGAAGAACTGTATAGTTTCATATATTTTTAGTAATATTAAGTTTTATTCATATTCTTTTACTTATTCCTTTGCCTAATTAATTCATGCATTTGGTAATAACATTTTATCATTTCTCTGTGGTATGTAATTTTCCATGTGTAAACAAATGGAATAATGTATAGAAACATGATTCCAGAAACAGTACTAAGAGAACGTATAATGGATATGATCATTGTTGCAAAAATAAATTTTGCAGCATAATACTTTATTATGAATTTTGGAATTGTGTGTGTGTTTGTGTGTGTGTTTGTGTCTTTTTGTTTCTTCTACTTTAGTCTTGAAGATGATTTTATTACACAATTTTGTCCATGGTGAATAGAAACAATTTCATGTGCTTAGACCAAATTGTGATGTTTCAAATTATTGTTTTGCTTTAAGGCTGCTCATACTACCAGAGAGATGCTAAATTGTAAGCACCGAAGCTGGTTCTGTTCTTGTTTTGGTCTTGGCTTTCAGGTGTTTAATTGTTTCAGTTTTGTGTAGAAACAGCTTTGGGGTTCAGATGAGTGTCTCCTTATTACAGTGTTCTTCTCACTTTTAGCAGAAATGCTTTCACTTACTTTGAGTTAAAAAATTTAAAAAAACATCTCTCTTTGTAATTATTCTGTGTTGCTAATTCAGATTTTTAGTACAACCCAGGATTTTTATGGCATTCAGAATAAAGCCTACTTTGCATCATTTGAGCAAACTAAGTAGCCAACTTCAACAGTCTGCTTTATCTGCCAGTACAATAATAACATTGATTTACAACATCTCTCTCTCTCTCTCTCTCTCTCTCTCTCTCTCTCTCTCTCTCTCTCTCTCTCTCTCTCTCTCTCTCTCTGTACATGTGTGTGTAATTACTTAAACTTTTAAATCTTACAGAATGGTTATAGTCACAGGCCTTACAGAAAATCAAATCTGCAAATCTTTTCACCTCTCTGTAAGTATTTTAAGCACTACTTTTATAAGGAGTGTAGATAAGATGTATTTTGGAGAAAGTTATCCATGTTATCTCATCTCTAATCTATACAGAAATAAATATTTATATGACTTTTATTGGGATAAGCATTATTTCTTTTGCTATCATAAGATTGCTCACATATTATTATTCAGCCATTTTATGACTTTATACTATGAATATTTTATCAATGTTATTTTCAATTTTAATAATATACAATCCAAAATAGGTATTTGTATTCTATTTTTTAAGCTTTTGCTTTGGTCCATAGCGATTTTATATTATATTATGTATAAAAATATTACAATATAAATCAACTATTTAGTGCTTACATATTTATTGCATAAAAGTATATATGTATATAATTATATATGCACACATATATACAGGCTTCTGGTAAAGAATCTGTAACTCTTATTACAATGTGTCAAACAATGTTTACAAATAGGACTGCTGTGGGTCTGTGGCCTTAACAAATGCCAAGCACTTTACAGTAACAACATAACAAATTCAAAAATAATGTCTTCAGTCTATATTTGGACTAGGAAGTGTGTCTTAGATCATTTTGAGAAAGGTTAGAAGATCTGCATGTACTAGTCCCTGAAGTCATGTGATTTTTTTTCTGACTATCGAATTTCCCCATCATTAATGATCAGGCCAGGCTTCTCATTTTAGCATTTATGCTTACCCATATTTATTTCTTGCTTTGCTATCCAAGTTCAGTTTACTACAGTAATTCGCTACCGGATTGTAATATATTACCTAAAACCTTCTAAGAAGAAAGGATTTATACGTTTTCAATTATGTACTATTTTAGGTGTCGTAAAGAACTATTACACTGCCGCACAGCATTCAATGTGAGGAGTGCATCAGCCCTTTGACAACACAGCTATGATGTGTGTTCTAACCATGCTCTGACACATAAAGGTTCTACTTACTTTGAGATTGTCAAAAATTCACATTGCTTTTGTCTAGAGCTCAGTATTATTTGGATCTTATAGTGTGGGTTTTTGAATAAATCTCTCATGATAATATTGTGTTTATCTAACATCATAGATAAGAAAATTAAATGATACCCACATGTGTACTGAGGAATATGGTAAGAAGATCCTGAGATTAGTGTGGTTTGTGCATGTCTTGATTTTGCCTCTCCTTATTTTTATCTGAATCCTCTCACCACCAAAAATACTAACACATGATATTACAACTTTCGTAGGTTCTGGATATGAGTTTAATAACTCATTAATTATAAATTTTATCTTCTGATTTTGTGACACAATGCATGGTATCTTTTACTATACATTTTTATTCATGTTATGACATATTTCTTTTACATATACTGTCTTTATTACTATTAGAATTTAAAAAACCAGCATTCTTTAGGCTTTCCTTGTTGCTTTAATATGATTTTTACTTAAATAACATTTATTTATTTAAAATTTATATTCTGTTTGTAGTCATCAAATGTTTCTGTTCACTCTCCTGTTTTTTTCTTCTAACTTGTTTTGTTTTGTTTTTCATATAATTTAAATTTTCTTAAGAAGAGAGAACAAAGCACTCATGGGAGGAAATAATGGGACAAATAAAGGAGCAGGGAGTGGAGAAAAGATCATTCAGTAATTACTTTATCTAGAAATTCATCCCATATGCAGCCACTAAACACATGCACTATTGCTGAGGCCAAGTAATGCTTACTGGAAGGAGCCTGATATGGATGCCTACTCAGAGACTCTACTGGAGCCATACTGATACAGAAGAGGATGCTTGCAGATAACCATCAGATTGAACACGGGGACTCCTATGCAGGGAGTAGAGGAAGGACTGAAGGAGTTGAAAGGGTTTGCAACCCGTGGAAGCACAAAATGATCAACTAACCAAACCCACCACAACTCCAAGGAACTATAATACCTACCAATGAGTTTGCAAGAAGACACCCATGGCTCCAGGTGTATAAGCAGCAGAGAATAGCATTTTTTCTGGCATCAGTAGGAGAGGCCTTTGGCCCAGTGATGGCTTGTTTTCCCAGTGTAGGGAAATGCCAAAGCACTGAGAGGGGAGAGGATGGTTGGGGAAGGGTCTCCATGTTCAGTCTGATGGTTAGCTTCAAGCATCCTCCTCTGTATAAGTATGTCTCTGGCAGAGCCTCATAGGAGGCATCCATATCAGGTTCTTGCAGGTAAGCACTACATGGTATCAGTAATAGTGCTTGGGTTTAGTGACTGCATATGGGTTGGATTCCCAGGTGAGGCAGTCTCTGGATGATCTTTTATCCAGTCCCTGCTCTTCTATTTGTCCCTTTATTTCCTCCCACGAACATTTTGTTCTGTCTTCTAAGAGGCATCCATGTTTTGGCCTTTTTTCTATTTGAGCTTCATAAGTTCTGTGGATTGTGTCTTGAGTATTTCGAGATATTTTGCCTAGTATCTGATTATAATTGAGTACATACCATGGGTGTTCTTTTGTGACTGGGTTACCTCATTCAGGATGATAGCTTCAATTTCTATCCATTAGAGTAGGGATTTTATGAAGTCATTGTTTTTAATAGCTAAGTATTTCTCCATTGTGTATATGTACCACAATATCTGTGTCAATTCCTCTGTTGAAGGACATCTGGGTTCTTTCAAGCTTCTGGCTATTATAAATAAGGCTGCTATGAAAATGGTTGTGGATGTGTTGGAGCTTCTTTTGGTATATGCCCAATAGTGATACAGCTGGGCCATCATGTAGTACCATGTCCAATTTTCTGAGGAACCAACAGACAATCACATCAAAAGTAGAGGAATGTTCTTCTTTCTATACATCTTCTCCAGCATCTGCTGTCACCTAAGTTTTTGATCTTAGCCATTATGATTGGTATGAGGTGAAATCTTAGGGTTGTTTTGATTTGAATTTCCCTTATGACTAGAAATGTCGAGCATTTCTTTAGGTGCTTCGCTGTGATTCATTATTCCTTAGTTGAGAATTCATTGTTTAGCTCTGTACCCCATTTTTAATAAGATTATTTGATTCTCTAGAGTCTAATTTCTTGAGTTCTTTGTATATATTGGATACTAGACCTCAATCAAATGTAGTTTTTATCACAATTGATCTGTAAGACTATTTGTGGTCATGGATGTTGATTGCCCCAGAATTTTTTTATTGTTGAGAATAGTTTTTGTTATCGTGGGTTTCTTATTATTTCAGATCAACTTGAAAATGGCTCTTTCTAACTCTATGAATAAATAAGATGGAGTTTTTTATGGGAATCGCCATGAATCTGTTGATTGCCTTAGCAAGATGGTCATGTTCACTATGTTGATCTTTGCAATCCATGAGCATGACATATTTTTTTCAATTTCTAAAGTCTTCTTCAATCTCTGTCTGCAGAGATTTGAATTTTTTTCTCATACAAATACTTTAGTTGCTTGATTAGGGTAACACAAAGGTATGTCATATTCATTGTGACTATTGTGAACGGTGCTGATTCTATGATTTCTTTTTCAGCCTTTTTAACCTTTGGGTAGAGGAAGGCTACTGAATTGTTGGAAATAATTTTATATCTAGCCATTTTGCTGATATTGTTAATCACCTGTAAGTGTTCTCTGGTGGAATTTTTGAGGTCACTTAAGAATACTATCATATCGTATGCAAATAATGATATTTGATTCTTCCTTTCCAATTTGAATCCAGTTGACCTTCTTTTGCTGTCTGATTGCTATGGCTAGTAATTCTAGTACTATATTGAATAGGTAGAGAGAGAATGGACAGCCTTGTCTAGTCCGTGATTTTAATGGGATTGCTTCAGGTTTCTCACCATTTACTTTGATGTTGGCTTCAGGTTTGTTGTATATTGCTTTTACTATGTTTAAGCATGAACTTTGAATTCCTGATCTTTTCAAGACTTTTAACAAGAAAGGGTGTTGAATTTTGTCATGTTTTTTTTTTTTTCCTTTCAGTTTGTTTATATAGTAGATTACATTAATGAATTTATGTACATTGAACCATCCTTGCATCCCTGGAATGAAGCTTACTTGATCATGGTGAATAATAGTTTGGAAGTATTCTTGGATTCGGTTTGCAAGATTTTATTGAGTACTTTTGCATCAATGTTCATAAAGAAAATTAGTCTGAAGTTCTTTTTCTTTGCCAGATCTTTTTATGCTTTAGGAACGAACATAAATATGGCTTTTAAGAATGAGCTGGGTAGTATTCCCTTGTATCTATTTTGTGGAATAGTTTGGAAAATATTGGTATTGGTATTTGGGTATTTGGCAAAAAAACCCATCAGCTCCAGGGTTTTTTTTTTTTTTTTTTTTTTTTTTTTTTTTTTTTTTTTTTTGGAGGCTTTTGTTGACTGCTTCTATTTCTTTAGGGGTTATGGGTTATGGGGCTTTTTAAATGTTTGATCTGATCTCAATTTAACTTTGGTACCTGGTATCTGTCTAGAAAATTATATGTCCTCTAGATTTTCCAATTTTGTTGAGTATAGGCTTTTGTAGTAGGATTTGATGATTGATCAAATTTCTTCGGTTTCTGTTGTTGTCTCCTCTTTTCATTTATCATTTTGTTAATTTGGATACTCTCTCTGTGCCCTCTAGTTAGCTTTGGCTAAGTGTTTATTGATCTTGTGGACATTTTCAAGACTCAGCTCTTGATTTTGTTCATTCTTTGCATATTTTTGTTTGTTTGTTTTTTGTTTCTATTTGGATTATTTCAGCTCTTAGTTTGATTATTTTCTGCTGTTTACTCCTCTTTGGTTTATCTTTTGCTTTTTGGTCTAGAGCTTTCAGTTGTATTGTCAGTTGTTAATATTTGTTCACTGCAATTTTTTTTAAAGTTGCTCGGAGCTCTGAGTTTTCCTCATAGCATTGCTTTTATTGTATCCCTAAAGTTTGAGTATTTTGTGTCTTTGTTTTAATTAAATTCTAAAAAGTCTTTAATTTCTTTATTTCCTCCTCGACCAAGTTATTATTGTGTAGAGCATTTTGTTTTGTTTTAGGAAGAAGTAGTCTATAGATGTCTATTAAATCCATTTGGTGTATAGCTTCTGATAGTTTCACTGTGTCTTTTTTTCAGTGTCTGCTTCCATGATCTGTCCATGGATTGGAGTTGGATGTTGAAGTCTCACTCTATTATTGTGTGTGGTACAATATATACTTTGAGCTTTAGTAGAGTTTTATAAATGTGGGAAGCTTTGTATATAGAGCATAGATGTTCAGGATTGAGAATTCATCTTGATAGATTTTTTCCTGTGATGAGTAAAAAGTGTCCTGCCTTATCTTTTTCTGATGACTGTTGGTGGAAAAATCTTTTTTTAATTGATATTAGAATGGCTACTCCAGCCTGTTTATTGGGACTATTTTATTGTAAAGTCTTTTTTCCCCACCTTTTCACTCTGAGATATTGCCTGTCTTTGTTGCTGAGATGTTTCCTGTATGCAGAAAAAATCCTGAATCGTGTTTAAGTTTCCAGTCTAATAGTCTATGTATTTTATTGTGGAATTGTGTTCATTGATGTGAAGAGATATTAAGAAATAGTGATTGTTTCTTCCTGCATTTTTTGTTGTTAGAGGTAGAATTATGTTTGTGTGCATTTCTTCTTTGGGGTTTGTTGCAGGAAGATTAATTTCTTGCTTTTCCTAGGGTAAATTTTTTCTTCTTTGTGGAGGATTTTCCTTCTGTTGTCCTTTGTAGTACTGAATTTGTGGACAGACATTGTGTAAATTTGCTTTTGTCCTGGAATAACCTGGATTGGCATTTTTGTTCAGTCTCTATGGCATCAGTCCATGATCTTTTAGCTTTCATAGTCATCGTTGAAAAGTCTGGTGCAATTCTCATCAGTCTTCCTTCATATGTTGCCTTTCCTTTTCTCTTACTTTTTTTTGTATTCTTAGTATTCTTTCTTTGTTTTAAACATTTGGGATTTTGAAGTGTCATTTCCCAGGCAGCACCACCACCTGTGCCCTGATAGTTCTGGATGGCCTATCCCAGGATAGTCAGTGGAGAGGTAATGTGGCCTCACCTCTGTGGTCAAAATTGAGAGTCCTCCTGTGGCTTTTCTGGGCAGCCAGAAATCTGCCTGCCAGTATTGATGAAACTTTAATGATGTTTTCTATTGACATCTCATTCTTTGCTAAAAAAAAAAAAAAGAATAATAAACAGTATATTTACAGTATGAAATTCAATGTATTTTATATGTAAGTTTCTTGAAATATAGTTAAAACACAAGATTCCAGAAAAATAAGTATACATTGAAATAGAAAGAAAAAAGTGAACACATTCACTGATTATTCAAAATATCTTTATTAACAGGATGACATTTGTAAGTATATTTGCCAAGGGACACACTCTTAATGGATGGAGAATGAATATGACAAGTTTGAAGTTCAGTTGCTAACATAATTAAATGGAATATAACTTCTTAGTTAATAAAGAAGACAGTTTCTAAGTTTCTACAAAATTTCGATAGTGAGTTGAAAGATAGTTCTCCGTAACTGAAAGTTTCATTCCATGCTATATGTGTCTATAATAAGACAAATATACCCATTCACACGCACATAGTATCACATAGCCATTATAGATTATTAGCAAATGTTGTGATCTAGACATGAAACACACAGTGGATATTAGTCATACTTAAACCTGGATAAGAGCTTACATTTTTCAAACAATGTGTCCAATTCTGAAATAACTATTTTTTCTACTATCAACACTAAACTTAAATGGAATATGAAGAATATGAAGGCTTGAAATTACACATGTTATATGTGTTTTAGTCCAACTAAATTATTCACTGTAAGATGTAAGACCATCTTTATTAAGAAGCTAGTTTTCCATGTGTGATGGATTTTTCATCAAAGAGTTTAGATAAAAATAATTCTGATATTTCTCTAAATTGAATATTATCAAATAAAATCAAGGAAAGATAACACAAGATTACATTGTAATGAAATATTAAAAATAGTTCTATTGCCCTACCAATTTTGAATTATGGTTCACCAGGGGCTAAGACCACTTGACATGTAGACAGTCTCACCATATTTTATAATAGTTTTTCTGGTTCTCTTTTTCTTATGATGTAGGAGCTAAACCCATTCAGATATCAGATATTACACTCAGCTTATTTTGTGTTCATCTTTCAAAATTGGAGGTGTGGTTCCATAATGTCTCAGTCAAGAAATCCTGAAATGCTATGTTTGCCAATAGTGTCCTATGAGAAACAACACAATGAAAAAGAGCTCCCCTTACCAACAGGAAACAATGTGTGCTTGTTGTCTCAATAACTTTAAAAAGGGACTATGTCACAATAGCTATAAATTTGAAGATTTACTTAGTAACTGTGAATTCTTAAAGAAGTAACTAGGTTGTAAACATGAGCTTCTCAAGGCAAAGTCTGAAGCTACTTGCCTGTGTGAAGACAAAAATCGCTAACATGGTAGTGTGCAGCATTGCAGACTTCATGAAAGGGTACAGCCTTAATTGAAACATTACAGAGAAACCTGTAGAAGATTAGTGACAAGTCACATCACAATCCACAAGGATTCTCTCTATAGAGATATTTCTTTCATACAGCCATTAACAAAACAAAGGTGTCTTTTTGGATGACAACTTTGAATTTGGACCAATTCTGATGCTTTAAATGTAGTGAATCTAATCAAGTAGATAATTTTGAAAGTCTCACCATAAGAGTTGCCCACCTGTAGATCTTTGAATAAAAGAAAAAGAGAAAAATGTTTTTGACCTGCAGTGGGTGAATGGGTTCTAGTTACATCATTATCAACCTACTCAATGGTAACTACCAGGATGAAGCTTGACATCTACATTTGTGTTATGTCTTTGTACTTAGGAACAAATAATCATGTTTTTTCAACAAAGAGCTCAAGTGACTAAATAAAGAAACAAAGAGTTCTTTAAATAATTATTGGATAATAATTATTTTCTATATTTTGTTAAAATAAGAACAATTAAATGGTTATTTGTTGTGATTTTGCAAGCTTTATATATGAACTAATTGTTTAGTTTTTATTTTCATTTTACATTATTTACCAAGTTATATACCAGACAGGAAATGAGAAAGTGAGCAATGAAGAGATTGGTTTATATTGAAATAACATAGTATTTTTATTTGAAAGAATTGTTTTTAAATATAAATCATTTTAAAATATCACTTAATAAATTAGTCATGAAAACCTTCACAGGGCTTATTTTCTATAATAATCTTTTAATTTTAAGTTTCAGTGGCTACAAATGTTACATAGAAATTAAATACAAAATCAGTCAAGCAGTTTGTTTTAAATAGTGACATTTGTTCTAGTTTAGTTTGTTGAATTTAGTTGGGCTTTGAAAGCTTTTATGAGATGGAATACCTATAAAATGTTTCTGTAAGCTCTTCATATTTTTGGTAAAAACAGATCATTCGGTGTCTATAAATAACAGGACCACATAAATTATTAATGTATAAAAAATTACACAGCATATTGTTATTACAAAATATAATTCAGTGAAACTGGTTGATCATTTATTTGAAATAAAAAAAGAATTATTCAAGAAAACTGTCATAAGATTATTTCACTAGAAATATCAAGTTTCAGAATCTTGCTGTAAGACTTATTAATAAAAATAGTATTAAAACAATTAAAAATTGTGTATGGAATATTTCTTACTAAAACAGAATTTGTATAACTTTTAGAGTTAATGTTTAAAAAACCACTGAAACTGAGAAAAAATAATTTATAGATAAAAATAGCATTAAAACAATTAAAATAGTGTATGGAATATTTCATATTAAAACAAAAATTTGATAACTTAGAGTTAATATTAAAAAAAACACTGAAAAGCAGAAAAAATAATTTGTAGATAAAGAAAGCTAACAACAAATGTTAAAAATTATTATAAGGGTAATATTTTTTAATATTCCAAACATCTTATATTCTAAATATTTAAAAATCCAAATATTAAATTCACTTAAACTAGTAATGTCATGACCTGTTTAACAGGTAACATAATTATCTTTATTTTCCTTAGATGAAAGCACTCAGTGCAAATTCTCTCAAAGTTAAAATACTGAAATTGAATTAACAAATTGTCATTTTTAAAAGCTGTTATTAATAAAGTACATCACAAAGATATTAAAAATAAATATACCATGGAAACTTTTAAATAATCTTGAATTGGTAATGTAGAAATAAAATGGATGGCAAAGTTCTCAAGGAATTATGAGGTGTCTTCAATTGGCACCAAACTAGTCATAGGAGAAAAAGGGGGGAACAAAGTGAATGGGAGAGAGTGTTGCAGTAAATATTTTTTAATTAAATAACTTTATTTTTAAAAGAGAGATAAATGTACATATCTTAAAAGCATTTTCCAGAAGGTTTTTAATTTAACAGGTTTATTTAAAAAAATAAAACAAAGATAAATGTATGGACTTTAAGCATGTTTGCATAAAATTATACGAAAACATTTTTGTCAATGCATGATTAAAAAATAAAAATAAACGCTTCTTTATTGGGCCCGTGAATCACTCCATGGGCCCAATTTTAGTACGGAGCTGCATGCAACTCTGTTGCGTGGTCCAAGAGGTCTCACTTTGTCTACCTGACTACCTTCCCTTGCTTTTTCCACCGCCTGTTTTCCACCTCTGTCCAGGGGTGTTTGTTCACCCCAAAACCAAACACAAACAGAACTCTACAGCCCGATTACTTTTCATGCAGGTTTATGTATACCATTCTCGATCCACAAACCCTCTACATGACAAGATTACATCAAATAGACCAAGACACAAACTACCCTTTTATATGAAATATTAGAGCTATAAAATCCTTAATGTTCATAGTTGTTTAATGGCAATTAATCCCACCTGGATCTAATTTTCATCTTTCTGAACATTAGAGAGAAGTCCGGAATCTTACTGAAGAGTTAAGAGGAGGTTAGAAGGCCCTGAAGGGGATGGAAAACATATAGGACAACCAAGAGTCAACTAATCAGAACCTATGGGAAACCTCAGAAACTGAGTCTCCAAAGAACACACAGAAGCTGGAATGAGGCACATATGTACCAGATAGAAAAACTCCATTTTTGGCCAGCCAACAACTGGAGCAGAGCCTCTCCATAATGCTGTGCCATGATTTAGTATCACTTCCTCCAAAAGTGTCAGCTTCAATTAAGAAGGCCTCCTGGCCCATCTGCCACCTGGAACGGCGGCTCGTAGAGGCTGAGCAACTGGTGAGTGGGAGACCTAGGCTGCAGGGGAGCAGAGAGATCTCTGCGGAGTGCACACGGACAGTGCACACCCTGCCTTGCCCTGCCATGCCTTGCCCAATCCAGCGACTGGGAACAGAAAATTAGAACTTCTGTTTCCACCCGGAGGCGACTTAAGGACGCAGAGCAGAGCCCGGACCATCTGCTACCCGGAACGGCAGATCATAAAGGCTGAACAACTGGTGAGTGGGAGACCTAGGCTGCAAGGGAGCAGAGAGATCTCTGAGGAGTGCACACGGAATGTGCACACCCTGCCTTGCCCTGCCCTGCCTTGCCCGATCCAGCGATTGGGAACAGAAAATTAGAACTTCTGTTTCCATCCGGAGGCAACTTCAGGACACAATATCTGACCACAAGCCCAGCACTACAACGAATTATATGTGGAAAACCCAATACAATGTGGGAAAATACAGCCTAGTAAAAACAAGAAAACTCCTAAACAAAAAACTAAAAGAAGAAAAAAACACAGACAAAACTCAAAACAGAAAAACAATAATGGCAGGAAACAGAAACAACTATTCCTTGATATTTATTAACATAAATGGTCTCAACTCCCCAATTAAGAGACATGGATTATCAGACTGGATACATAAACAAAATCCAGCCTTTTGCTGCATACAGGAAACTCATCTCAGAGACAGAGACAGACACTATCTCAGAGTAAAAGGGTGGGGAAAAAACTTCCAAGGAAACAGCGCCAAGAAGCAAGCTGGAGTGGCTATTCTAATATCGAATAAAGTAAATTTCCAGCCAAAAGTTATCAAAAAAGATAAGGAAGGACACTTTTTACTCATTACCAGGGAAATCTGTCAGGAGGAACTCTCAATCCTTAATATATATGCTCGAAATAAAAAAATCACCCACATTCATAAAAGAAACCCTACTAAAGCTCAAAAAATACATTTCACCCCACACAATAATAGTGGGAGACTTTAATACCCCACTTTCACCAATGGACAGATCAGGCAAACAGAAACTGAACAAGGACACTGCAAAACTAGCAGAGACTTTGAACCAACTAGAATTAAGAGATATATATATAGAACATACTATCCTAAAGTAAAAGAATACACCGTCTTCTCACCAGCCCATGGCACCTTCTCGAAAATTGACCACATAATTGGACACAGAACGAGCCTCCATCGATATAAGAAGATTGAAATACTCCCATGCAACTTCTCCGATCACCATGATCTACGGCTGGTCTTTAACAACAACAAAGACAACAAAAAGCCCACATACACATAGAAGCTAAACAACGCTCTGTTAAAGAATAGCAGGGTCAAAGAAGAAATAAAGAAAGAAATTAAGGATTTTCTAGAATTAAACAAAAATGAAAACAAAACATACCCAAGCCTATGGGATGCAATGAAAGCAGTATTGAGAGTTAAACTCATAGCCCTAAGTGCTTCCAAAAAGAAACTGGAGAGAGCTTACATCAGCAACCTGACAGCACAGCTAAAAGCCCTAGAACAAAAGGAAGCAGATATACCCAAAAAGAGTAGACGGCAAGAAATAATCAAAATTAGGGCAGAAATAGACCAAATAGAAACAAAAAGAACCATTGAAAAAGTCAACAAAACCAAGAGTTGGTTCTTTGAGAAAATCAACAAGATTGATAAACCCCTAGCCAGACTAACTAGAGGGCAAAGAGAGAATATCCAAATTAACAAAATCAGAAAGGAAAGTGGAGACATAACAAATGAAACTGAGGAAATTTAAGAAATCATCAGATCCTACTACAAAATGTTATACTCCACAAAATTGTAAAATCTGGAGAAAATGGACAAATTCCTAGACAGATACAAGATCCCAAAGTTAAACTAGGAACAAGCAAACCATCTAAATAACCCTATAACACCTAAAGAAATATAAGAAGTCATCAAAATCTCCCAACCAAAAAAAGCCCAGGTCCAGACAGGTTCATTGCAGAATTTTATCAGACATTTATTGGTAATATAACACCAATACTCGCCAAACTATTCCAAAAGACATTCAATGGAAAAAGGATAGCCTATTCAACAAATGGTGCTGGTCCAACTGGCACTCAGCATGCAAAAGAACGAAAATAGACCCTTTCTTATCTCCTTGGACAAAGCTCAAGTGTAAGTGGATCAAAGATCTCCACATTAAACCAGATACTCTGAAACTATTAGATGAGAAAGTAGGGAAAACCTTAGAACACATAGGCTCAGGAGAAAATTTCCTGAACAAAACACCAATGGCTCAAGCTCTAAGGTCAAAGATTATCAAATGGGACTTAATGAGATTGGAAAGTTTCTGTAAGGCTAAGGACATCGTCAAGAAAACAAAACGGCAACCAACAGAATGGGAAAAGATCTTTACCAACACCACATCAGATAGAGGCCTAATATTCAAGGTGTACAAGGAACTCAAAAAGCTAGACACCAGAGAATCAAATAACCCTATTAAAAAATGGGGTACAGAGTTAAACAAAACGTTTTCAGTTGAGGAACACCGAATGGCCGAGAAACATCTGAGGAAGTGCTCCACATCCTTAGCCATCAGGGAAATGCAAATCAAAACAACCCTGAGATTCCACCTCACACCAGTCAGATTGGCCAAGATACAAAACTCAGATGACAGCAGATGTTGGTGAGGCTGTGGAGAAAGAGGAACACTTCTCCACTGTTGGTGGGGTTGCAAGCTAATACAACCACTCTGGAAATCTCTCTGGCGATACCTCAGAAAATTGGATATAGTACTACCTGAAGACCCAGCTATTCCACTTCTGGACATATACCCCAGAGACACTTTAATACACAACAAAGATATATGCAGCACAATGTTCATAGCGGCTCTATTTATAATAGCCAGAAGCTGGAAGAAACCCAGATGTCCTTCAGAAGATGAATGGATACAAAAATTGTGGTATATATACACAATGGAATACTACTCAGCCACCAGAAACAATGACTTAACCAAATTCTTAAGAAAATGGCTGCATCTAGAGAATATCATCCTGAGTGAGCTAACCCAGTCACAAAAGAACAGACATAATATGCAGTCACTGATAGTGGGATGCTAACCCCAGAGGCTTGCACTCCCCCAGAAACAACTCACAGACTGAATGAAGTCCAAGAAATAAAGAAAACAAAACAAAACAAAAAAATATTTACAAAACAAGAAAACTTTAACTATTTCCATGTTACATTTTGTTTTACATGTACTTTAGCTTATTGTAACTATTAAGTTTTCAAGGCATACTATCAAACCTTGAAAAAAATCAAGTACTGACTAAAAAATATATTCATATAGTTTTATGTAAAAATTATGTTAAAATCTGAAAAAAGTACTAACAAAAAATGTATAATTTTAAGCAAAAAATGTTTAAAATCTGTACATTTATCTTTGTTTTGTAAAATAAAGTTGTTTAAAAAAAAAAAAAAGAAGGCCTCACAGGTTTAGGTATGCAGGGTCAAGCAAAGAAGAGAGGACTTCAGCAGGGAGTGAGAGTGCCTTCCACTGCTTCGCTGTTTGTGCTCTGTTTCTGTGCAATGCCAAGCCAGGCTAAGCCAGCTGGAGACTGGCTAGGCAGAAAGGGATGTAAGGGAGCTTCTGGTGGCAATGTCAGGAGAGCAGATCTCTTCTCAAAGGGCTGTGTTTCATATTATATTCATTTCTTCCATAAAATTACTTGCAGTGAAATGAAAATATTGACATTTATTTCAGCTACCCACTATAAGAAAAATCTCAGTATCTTAATTACTTGATTATTAATTATATGTAAGAATCAAACAGCAAAAAATATCAATAGCTTTGCATTCTTTGGAAATTTCCCCAATAAAATAACTTTAATTTTATATTTTATTATACTATAACTTTGCTAGGCAATTTTAATCAATATTTTAGCACGTAAAAGTGGGAAAAGAGGTTGGGGTGGGGATATCTTCCTGGAGATGGTGTAGGGATAGGAGGTATGTGATGTGGAACAGTCAAGAGGTAGAAGAGTTGCTCCAGATGGAGGATAAAATCTAGACTCTAATAAAAGATTAAATAATATTAAAAAACAAAATATACTACAATTTTTTGTAATGAAATATTCTGAATTTGCTAATATTAAATCATCAAAAGTGTGAGACACCAAGAAGTCTCAATAGGCGTTAATAATCTGTATATAGCTATCTAATAATGCTATTGTTTTCAGAATTTTGAATTGCAAACCTAGGTTAATAATGTATTTATATTTTGGTAAAATATATATTTTATGAGCAAATGGAATTATACTTAATTTAATGCACTCATATAGGGACACAAAATTATTATGATAATTAAAATATACTTATCCTTAATATTTAAAGATCATTTGTGGGCAGAGTTATACCATTAATTGAACTAGATTTTTCTCCCTTTAGCATTGTGAAAAGTTAAGAGTATTTTGTATCATATAAAACCGTAAATGGCTTGGTGAATATCCATGTATTGTGAATATTGAAAATAATCAAATATTAAGAAATTGTAATGTACCCTATTTTTTCCCCTTGGGGACTAATCTTCAGATATTTAAACTCAAATAGATTCAATGCCTTACACTTAAATTATTAAACAACTTAGAATTAATCAATTGTGTTTGTCTGTGCTTTGAACCTAATCACAAATAATTTCTCGTAAGAATCAGCAGCATGATCTTGGCTGTTAGAAGTGATCATATTTCCCTAGTCCTCATTATCCTTTCGGGTTCTCTAACCATATCTTTATATTATAAATGGTTATTCTGAACTTCTGAGTTCAATACAAAAGTTTAAAGGTAAAATTTGTTGGGGCATGAAAAAGCTATAAACTAGCAAATAAAACCCTTAGAATGTAGTGTCTTTGAGACAGGAAGCAGCATCCTATATCTCCTGTCTGGGTACTAAAGCAAATCGAGAGTGAAATTTGTTTCTTTAAATAATTTTTCTTGAACTGATTGTGCCCACCTATTTTATCTTCCCGATTCGAGCTTTTCCTTCTTACTCTGGTGTGTTTATATCCTTCCATTTGTCAGTTTATTACTCAGTCACATAGTGGTAAATACTGAAAGAAATGGGAAAATGAAATAAAAGAATTTGTGTCTCCATGCAATGCAGGGGCCACTAATTTTAACCATTCCTTAACTGTGTCAAAACTAAGTGATTATTCCCAATTTAAAGGTACAATCATTTACATTTTACTTGGACAAAGAAAATTTACAAAAACAAAGCTATAAGTAAACAAAGAAGAAGTAAGTTAACTTCGACTTTTACTGGTCCTTAAAGACAAGAAAATATGTTGGAAAGTGAATGTCTGAAGAAATAACCATGCAAACTCACCCTTCATGAAGAAGATTTGAATACCACTCATCTTAACTTAACGGCCTTTATTTTTTTCCCCTGGAATTGGGCTTAGAAACCATGGTAAGAGACACACAAGGCCACAGTACCAACCTCTTTGGCTGTGGAGGAATTTAATGATGGAGAAATGCAGTGCTTAATCAACTAACCTATTATTTTTGTTAACTATATGCAAGATCGTTAATTAAGGGAAGATAAAATTTGGTTGAGAGATATGAATTGCCTTCCTGGCGGTCCTGACTTCAAGATGGCAAAAAGAAAGGGAAGATCAAGATTAGCATGATTGTTATAAATACGATTATTATTAGTATAACTTAATTAGCTTATTAACATAATTATTCTATTCTTACAATTAACCACCACACTAATGTAATGCAGGTCTGGACTTAGGTCCTCTACATACTTGTAGCAAATGTGTATCCTGGTCTTCCTGTGACTACCCTAATAAGGGGAGGTACGAGAACTGGTCTAGGTTATATTTAAAACTTTTGCTAGTTTAGAATAGGTATGAGAATTAATCCTAAGACAAAAAAAAAGATTAATGAACCAATTGAACTGTGAAACCTTGTTTTTCTCAGAAAATAATATGATTACAATTTTGGTTTGATAGATAAGAGACAATGTGCTCTTTTATTTCTGTTTTTGAAAATCGAAATTTATTGAGAAAAATGTTCTCGCATAAAATATCCTGATTACTATTTTGTCTCCCTCTACTCCCCTAAACTCCTCTTCAAATCTCATTCATATTGATCCCCATATTATCTCTCATTAAGAAGCAAATTAGCATCTGTGGGATAACAATAAATTAGAGCAAAATACAGAGCATTAAAATTAAAGAAAAAATCATAAGAAAGAAAAGATTTCAGAAAATCCAGAGAACCAACTCATTTGTACATACAGAAATCTTATGGAAACACAAAACTGAAAGCCATGATAGATATTCATAGAATCTCTAGTCAAGAAGATGAAGAACTGTATGAAGAAAAAAAATAAAGATATAAGTTTAGGTATATCATTTGTATCCTAATCTCTCCAAGACTTTTATCATAAAGAGATGTGTTTTGTCAAATGCTTGAATATGTGGAATGTTTTATGTTTTATTTCTCTCTTTTAATTGGTTAATTGATCAATTATATTTATTTATTTTCACATATTGAATCATTTCTGCATTTCTGTAATTAAGCCTACTTTATCATGATGGATGATTAGTTTGGTGTGTTTTTGAATTTGAATTGCAGGATTTATGTTTAATATTTTGGAATGCAGGTTCAGAAGGGAAATTAGTTTGTAATTCTCATTCTGTGTTGAATCTAAATGTGGATTTGATATTAGAGTCACTGACTTAATACAATTAATTTGTCCATTTTTTTTCTTTTTCTATATTGGAGAATAATTTTAAGAGTAACAGTGTTCACACTTTTTTGAATGTGTGGTCCACTTCTGCCCTAAAATAGTTTGGCCCTGAGCATTTTATTGTTGTTGTTGAAAGACATTTTATTGGCCTAATTACATTGTTTAATAAGTGATTTAACTTTCTTATTTTGAATTGAAAAAAATTTATTTTATAAAACAAAGAGAAATGTACAGATTTTAAGCATTTTTGCATAAAAGTATACGAATACATTTTTGTCAGTATGTGATTTTTTAAAGGTTTGATAGTGTGCATTAAAATCTTACTAGTTACAATGAACATTAAGTACATATAAAACAAGATATAACCTAGAAATAGTCAAAGTTTTGTTGGTGTGTAAAGATGAAGCATAATGGCTTTTTTTTTTTTTTTTTTTGGCCTTTGTTTTTTCTTGAACTTCATATAGTCTGTGAGTTGTTTCTGGGGTGTTCAGAGCTTTCTGGGGTTAGTATTCGATTATCAGTGACTGCATATTATGTCTGTTCTTTTGTGAATGGGTTATCTCAGGATGATATTCTCTAGATACACTCATTTTCTTAAGAATTTCATAAAGTCATTGTTTCTGATAGCTGAGTAGTACTCAATTGTGTAAACATATCACAATTTTTGTATCCATTCATCTCTTATGCTCCCATCCCATATTTTAATATCTGCGTTTGTTAATTGGGATTTTATCTCTTTGTCTTTTAGTTAGTTTGGATAAAGTTGTTTCTATCTTGTTGATGTTCTCAAAGAACTAACACTTTGTTACACTTAGTCTTTGTGTTTCCATTTTCAGGTTTATTGTTTTTTGCCTTGTATTCTCTTTGGATACAGTTACTGCTTTTTCTTCCTGATCTTTTAGTTGTGCTATCAATCTGGTAGTATGAGACATCTCCACATTTTGGTTTTTGTTTTCTTGCTTTAAAGTAAGCACTTCTGGATATAAACTTTCCACTTACCACCTTACATTGAGATTCATAAGCTTGGATATGATTTGTAGTCATATCAATTAAATCCTTGATTTAATTTTTATCTGTACTTCTGCCTTGACCCATTTTAATTCAGAAGAGTATTGTTCAGGATTCAAAAATTTTTAGGTTTTCTTTTGAGTCTTAGTTTGTTTATATCTAGCTTTGATCTTTGTTGTCTTACAGGATGCATTGATTTCTTTCCATTTCCTTGTATTTGATGATATTTGCTTTTCCTGGGAGTATGAGTCCAGTTTTAAAGAAAACTCTGAGGTACTAAATTAAAGGTATATTATTTGTACTTTTGTCAAATATTCTGTTAGTATTTGTCAGGTTTATGTTATAAAGACAGCATTTGTTAGCTTCAGCATTTTTCTTTTTAGATTTTGTCTTGATGACCCATAGATTTAAAGAGTGGGGTACTAAACTCTTCCACTCTAAATGAATGCAGGTCCACATGTAAATCAACCTATAGAAGTATTGGTTCTGGATACAGAAATTGTGGTACATTTACCCAATGGAGTACTATTCAGCTATTAAAAATAATGACTTCATGAAATTCCTAGGCAAATGATAGAACTGGAAGCTTTCATCCTGAGTGAGGTAAACAGGTCACACAAGAACTCTCGTGGTACATACTCACTGATAAGCTGATATTAGGCCAAAAATCTCAGAATACCCATGAAATAATTCATACAACTTATGAAGTTAAAAGAAAAGGAAGACCAGATGGTGGATGCCTCAGTCCTTATGAGAAGGGAGAAAAACCATCATGGGAGGAAGTAAAGGGACAAATAAAGGAGGAGGAGGGTTTGCAGAAAAGACTGCCTCACCTGGGGATCTATTCCATATTCAGCCACTAAATCGAATCACTATTGATGAGGTCAAGTAGTGCTTACTAGCAGGAACCTGATATGGATGCCTCCTTAGAAGTTCTACCAGAGCTATGCTGATACAGAGGAGGATGCTTGCAGCTTACCATCAGACTGAACACAGCAACCCTAATGAAGGAGCTAGAGAAAGGACTGAAAGAGCTTATAGAGTCTGCAACCCCATGGGAATAAAAAATAATCAACTAACCAAACCCACCACAGCTTCCAGGGACTAAAACACCAACCAACAAATTCTCATGGAAAGATCCATGGCTACAGGTGCATATGCAGCAGAGGATAGCATTCTGTGGTATCAATGGTTAGGAGAGGCCTTTAGTCCAATGAAGGCTTGTTTCCCAATGTAGAGGAATGACAAGGCACTGAGGTAAGAGAAGGTGGTTGGGTGAGGGAATACCTTCTTGGATGCAATGAGATGGGAAGCGGGATGTGATTGAGGGGAAAGAGGATAGCATCTGAAATGTAAATACAGAGAATATCCAATAAAAATTACAATACATAAATAAATACATGCATACATACATACAGACATACATACATATATACATACATACATGCATGCATAGGTAACCTTATTTTGGGACCCAGATATCTGGAATTGAAATGTTGCCTTGATGGTTATTTTTATTAGTGTATAGTATCTTTTTTCTATCACTTTTGAAGGAAATGCAGGGTCCTTCTTTATCTCTTCTGAGTAGTTGTTGTTTGAAACAAAATGGTTGCACCAGCTTGCATTTCATTTAATGTAATAGGAATATTATTCCATCCTGTTATCCTGGTCCATTTAAAAGGAATATATTTTCATTCTGTCATCCTGAGGTATTCCCTATCTTTTATATTAAAGTATATTTTTTGGATGAAGTAGAAAATATTTTAGTAGTACTCATTGCTATTAGGTATCTTCATATTTTTGGGAGAAATGAAGATTATTGATGCTGAAAGTTATCTGCTTGCATTGTTTGTTAATTTGTTATTTTATTGTTGTCTTGTTCATATGTGTGTGTTTTGTATGTGTTTTCTCTATTCTAATTTGCTGTTTCTGGATTATTTATTTTTTGTATTTTCTTGGGAGTAATAAATATCTTTACACTTGAGTTCTTTTATTAATATTCACTGTAAGGTTGTATCTGTTATAGACAATGTTTAAATTTGAATTTATCATAAAATATCTTATTTCTTCCACATATTGTGTTTAATTATTTGTTTGATATATACTTTTGGCCTGATAGCTGTGTTTTTCTAGAGTCTATAAAAATTTTTACAGGTTCCTCTGGCTTTTAGGATCTCAAGTGAGAAGACAAATGTTATTATAATAGATCTGTTTTTATGTGTAACTTGTTATTTTCTTCACATATTTTAATATTTTCTTTGATCGTCACATAGTGTTTTGAATATTGTATTTGTAGCACACTTTGTTTTCTATTTCAATCTGTTTTGGCTACTGTATGCTTCATTTTTATTGCTAGGCATTTTCTTCTTTAGATTAAGAATATTTCTTCTATAATTTAGTTGATTTTCAATCTCTTTATTCTGGGCATCTTTTCTTTCCCTATTCCTATTATTCTTCAAAGTCTTCTTTCAATGTTGTCTCAGATGTCATGGATGTTTTGTTCCATATATATATATATATATACCTGTACCTGTATCTGTGTCTATATCTGTATCTATCTATACCATATATATATACATGTATGTATGTATATTTAACAATTTCTTAAAATTGCATATCTATTTTCTCCTTTCTTCTGTCGTTTCTTACAAGTTTGAGGATTGATTTTTCTTTCTTTTCTTGTTGAGGAAATCTATTCTTGACTTTTTTGTTCCAGTTCCTAAATGTTTTACCACATAATTTCTCTCAGCTTGGGTTTTCTTTATTGATTCGATTTCTATTACCGCTTTCAGGTATTGGAAGTTTTCCTGTGTTTTCCTATCACTGTTTGTGCCAGGGCCAGATTCAGTGATGGCTAAGTCCCACAGAGGATATCGGGAGTAGTCAAATGAGAAATCAGTTATACATGGTTAAAAGATGACAATACACTTTGAAGGACTGGCAGTCACTGTGCTTATTTATACAGAACTCAGCAGGCAGAGAAAGATAGATGTTATTTCAAACACAGATCATATCATTTTGGTCCTGAGACATGTGTTTTAACTTCATCTTGGTCATGAGTTTAGTCATCATTGAAAACTGTGAAAGAGCAGAGTTATTTTTATAATCATTTCCTCTCATCAGCCCTATAACCCAACTTTTGAGAGTCTAAAGGCATTTTTACCACAGTATGACAGCCCATTTTCAGACTAGTCGATTTTTCTATTTTAAGGGTGCTAGACAAAAAGAAAATCTTTAATCCAATCTGCATAGATTGTCATAGGCTGAGCAGTATATTATCAACTTTCAATAATCAGACTGTCATTATACCCTGAAAAAACTCTTCAGGCCAAAGCTGCTGTAGTTATTATTCAATTCTACCACAATAAAATATTTATCTTGGTAGAATTTATTTATATATATCTAATTTTGGTATTATTTTCTTCCTTGGGCATTTGACACCAAAGTGGCCCTTCATGAGCAAACTTTTCTAAGAAAGTGGAAGGGAGATTTTATTACTTTGTTCTTATATCATTTTCCTCACCACTTTATCTTTATCTGTATAAGCCCTTCTGAGGGTGGAGATAACTAATCATTTAACTCTGTTGCTGAGTCTTTTCCTCTAGGGGCATACTGCACGTTGTCCCCAATCTTATATTCCATATAATTGCCTAAACTTATAGTACAAAAGCTTTTCATTTTATTTGCTGCCAAGTTCTCTAGCCTACCAAATCTTTTTTTTTTCTTTATAAGTTTACTTTGTCCTTAAATCTTGATCCTGAGTAAGTACAGGGGCTGATGTTCCTAGAGTAGCTTGGAGTCAAACCTTCATAAAGAGATCTCTGGAGTACTTCTTTGAGTCACAATATCCAGAATGTAAGGAAAATATTTAAGTGGTGCCAGATAAGGATAGCTCCCTAAAAGACAGCTGTGCAGTGTGCTCAGGAATTCCCTGAGGAAGCTAAGAATCAGTACTACTAGGAGAAGGCGTAAATCAGAAGAAGTTTTATTAATCCATTATTTCCAAGTTGTACAGCATTAAAAGCCCACCAAGCACAAAAAACATGGAGACCAAGACCAAATGTGAAAGAAAGAAGCTAAGTGAATGTATCATGTAGCACTATTTTGCTGGATATTTGTCAAGTAGCTGTGCAGCCTTTATGACTTTTGCTGTTCTCTTTTAATATGGCTGTGCAATGTTTTTTTGTGCTCTTGTAGTTTTTCTCCCCCATTGGGTTCCATTCTCATATCTAGTTAGTTCTTAAGAGACTATTTTTGATGTGTGTTACCTAGTAGAAAATTCCTCTGAGATCCTAATAGGTCTGGACATTGTGGTTCTCAAGAAAATGTGCTCCTATTTTTTTTTTTTTTTGTGAAGGTTGACAATTTATAATGGAAATAAAGGAGGCATCATTGGGTCAACAGGAAAAAGAGCAGGGTACTCCACAAAGAATATCTTAGTACCCTGGAAATATAAACAAAGAATTAGATGATATACATGATAGACTGCTACAGAGCTTGAAATGAGATTGGCTATGGAGACGGGGAGGGAACAGAAAAATAAGCCCCACTTTGCACTAAATGCTTCCTCATTAAGAGTATACCATTGGTTTCTAGGTAACATATGGGGAAATTAAGGATGGACAAAGAAATGAGTTGGACAAAGAAAGATAGCAGAGGAGGACCTGTGTGATGCATTTAGGCCAGGGCATAGTCAGTAGTCTGCAGCTGGGAATTCAGCTGATAGGGGTTTATGTGAAGTTAATTTACCAGTCTACATGAACAATATAATCTGAAGAATTGATGCAGATCAAAATGAATTTGTCTGTATGTTCTCAAAATTATTGTCAATATTGATAATGCCAAAATAAACATCTAAAGGAACAGGAGAAAAATTTATTAAAAATCATGATTTTACCATGGGAGAAATAAATGACATTCTTAGAATCTTTGTAATCAAAAACATAATTTTCCAGCTCAGAGAAAAAACATTATGTTTAGTCTATGTAAGCATGAATAAATTTTAGAATATCAATTGTAAGTGCAATGACTAGAATATTGTAACATTGTAATATACAAAAAGACTTTGATGTTTTAAACTTCTGATTCAGAAAATATAGTTAATGGAGTTGTGTTCATATAAATTTGGAAAATAAGATATTTGTTGATTTGTACTTTCTTATTCAGAAAATGTAGAAGATTTTTAAGTGCTTAATCTCCTTCATTAAGAGTCTGTTATTCTCTTAAACAAAAATGCTGCAAAAATGAACTATGCTGCATAAAAATATTCTGCTTAGAATATTTGTTCCTTGCAAGTAAATTAGAGAGAATTTCCATCTAAAGAAAAAATTCACAACTGAGGAATATTGATTGGCCAAGAAACACCTAATGAAATGTTCAACATCATTAGTCATCAGGGAAATATAAATAAAACAACCCTGATATTACACCTCACACCAGTCAAAATGGTCAAAATAAAAAAAAAATCTAAGGGGACAGCAGATGCTTCTAAAGATGTAGAGATAGAAGAATGCTCTTCCCTTGTTAGTGGGATTGCAAGCTGGAACACTCCCTCGAAATCAGTCTGGCTGTTCCTTAGAAAATTGGACATAGTACTACCTGAGGCCATCACCATTATCCTTGAACTTATTCTATCTAGAAATGTCATTTAGTATGATGCAGCTTCCAAAGTCTTCTATTCACTGAAATCTAAAATATGCTATGTAAAAATTTTCTCTCATTAATAAGGGGAAATTTTATTCCATATTAATAGTTTTGCAAATTTGGAACCAGTATAGTCATACTTTTATTACTACACATCACTGGATGGCTGTCTTATTTGGATACCGCAACTGCACAAAGATTACTTTTTTCCAGTGGTGTCAGAAGGTAAAAGAGTTCATTTCAAGTTCCTCTAAAATTCTAAACATCAATGTAAAATCTTGTATGGTACTTGCTATTTTTTAGATCAAGTATCTTTTCTACTTGAGGTAAATAAATACATTCATTTTATATTGGTCATTGTCTTAGTCAGGATTTGTATTCCTGCACAAAACATCATGACCAAGAAGCAAGTTGGGGAGGAAAGGGTTTATTCAGCTAACACTTCCACATTGCTGTTCATCATCAAAGGAAGTCAGGACTGGAACACAAGCAGGTCAGAAATCAGATGCAGAGGCCATGGAGGGATGTTACTTACTGGCTTGCTTCCCCTGGCTTGCTCAACTTTCTTTCTTATAGAACCCAAGGTCCAGGGATGGCAGCATCCAGAATGGGCTGGGCCCTCCCTCTTTGATTACTAGTTGAGAAAATGCCTTACAGCTGGATCTCATAGAGGTGTTTATGAATCTGAAGCTCCTTTCTCTGCAATAAATCCAGTTTGTGTTAATTTGACAAAACCAGCCAGCACAGTCATGATGTTTGATTTGACATCATTTCCAAGCATAAATGACTTCAAGAAGTCTAAATGTAAATTACTTTTTCAATATCCTAATGTGATGTCCTTACACAATTTTCACCTATGGTATTCTTTGGTATTTATCTAAAGGGCTCCACATATTAAAAAATCTTTACTTCATGATGTTTTCTGCAATAACTTTTAACTGCGACTATGAGATTGAACAGAATTCGGTGCCAACAAAGGACTCAGTGAAGAAATTGAAGCTTGGTATTTTATAGAGCCCTAACCCAAATAAATAAATAAATAAATAAATAAAAGTAGGTCATGGATAGAAAAATAGAAACAACTGGTGATTATCCTATTAAATCATGCTAAGTAATTTAAATTTAATTTTCATTATAGATCCTAGACATATAGAGATGCATAGGAATATAAAAACACATGTTATGCTAATATTGAGGTGACAGGGTAGTGTAGAGTTAACCAGGACAATCGCATGGCATGAGGTGTTAGGGACACTTGTGGGAGGAAGGCAAAATAAGAAAAAATTCCATCTTATAATCTATGTGTGTACAAAGTTGTCCTAGAAATGCTAAATTTCAGATATAATTAAAATAATTGTCTTCCAAAACCAAATGTAAAATAAAAACCTCTGGAATTATATTTGAGTATAATATAATAATAACCTAGCCTGAAAGCATAGCAGAATATTACATTAAAAGGTTTGACAGATATATGAATATATTTCCTAGTTACTGATTGGAAGTATTATGAATTACAGGATTACTGTTTTATTTGTTTTTTTTTTTTTTTTTTGATTATCTAAAGTCTGATTGTACTCATAGATAAAAACCCAATGGTATAAGTTCTATTGTTGAGTAATTGGTAGAATAAAAGTAATCTAATATGAATTTTCATACTTCTGGAAATCAAGTTCACTCCAGTTTTAAAACATAGGAGGGAAAATATTCCCCAAAATAAATGTGAAGCCCTAATGAAAATAAATCCCCAGGGTTAGTTACTACTTGTGAAAATTACACAAGAAAAAGAGAAGATGGGTTCTCGGAAGCTCAATTATAGGAACAGACAGCAAGAGGTTTTCAGACAATTTGGAACTAATTTGATACATTATGGAGACAAAAGGCAGTTGCACAGATCAGCATCAGCTTGAAACTGAAAGTTGGTGCCTTAGGATAGACACAAACAAATGTTCCTTATGGTGAAGGCACCAAAAGAAAGCGAGATGATATTGATAAAGAGAGAAAGAAAGAAAATGAGAAAATTGTATTCAGCCCTGCTCACCGTTGACAGCTAATTTTTTCTAAGTTGGATTTCCTCAGGAAGCAATGAATATCAGAATATTTGATATAGCATTTCTTAACTTGTATAAATAAAAGGCCATAAAAAGCAAGATGAAATACCAACAGAAATTGTGAGAGTCTGGAGTTATGCAGTGATTATTACACTAAAGATGTGATGTGGAGTAAAGAAACAAAGAGCTGCTCAGGAGTGCTCAGGGCTCTCTCCCTGGGTTCACCTATCTGTTTTGATTACATCCTCTTCTATCTATGTGCCTCCTTGTTGCTAATATTGTCCCAGATCTTTACCTGTAAATGGAAGTTCTTTAGCAATGTGGGTGCACACACACACACACACACACACACACACACACACACACACACACACACACCACAACACACACTTATATGTAGTACTATTTAATTTCAACACCAAATTTTCATTTAATAATTTCAGCTTGTGAGGATGGATAATGTTTTTCCATGTTCAACCACAGGTAAATTTGATATATTTACTGCAATAGAATTTATCTCTCTTGTTCTTTGTAATGAGTAAAATATTGCATTTATAGTCTCATACATCATGCCATATATTTGTGTATTGTTGTTGCTCTTCTTATTGTGGTTTGTTTGTTTTTGTTTGGAGACATGATTTCCCTATGTAGTCTTGTTGTCCTGGACCTCATTCTGTAGACAACACTGTCACTGAACTCAAAGACAGCTGCCATACCTTCCACATCTGATCCACCATTCACCTTTACCTGGGTTCTTCATTCTCATCTAAGCTTATGATTCAGAGTTGGGTTGTTTGGTGTTTTGTTTGTTTGTTTTTGTTCACAGTATCTCTGATCTCTCATATATTTCTGTCTTGTGTTTTCTTTTTAACATTTGGTTTTGCCTATTTCATTACCTTATCTTCAACTCTTTATAGTCTCTGTTCTGATTGATCTAATCTGCATGTCATGCTTTTGTACAGGTTTTCTGACTGGGTTAATGAGTTTTCCATCTCTGTCATTTCACCCTGAGTTCTGTACAATATTGCTATCTATTTGTTAAATTTTGTTCTCATATTATCAATTATATTTGTTATTTCATTCAGCAATATGTTTATGGCTGGTTTTCCTCTCTATCACTCATGCATTTTTTTCTCCTTGAGAAATCTTTGAATCCTTTGGCTATAATGATAAGTTTTAAAAATTCTCTGTCCTAGAGTCAATTTATGGAATCCTCCTCAGAAAACATTTGTATAAGAGCAGTGGATTTTTAGTGAAAGCATACTGTCTTACACTTTCATGTCTTATAAACAGTGATACCAGACTGTGTGAACTTCCTGAATAGGTTGGATGCAGTATGCACACACAGTTTGCTGCACTGGAGAACAAAGAAGAATTCTATGACCTGAATAGTGTTGGGTTGTATACAGGATGTGTGGTCCTGGTAGGGTTTTGAAGCTGGAACTAATGAAAGTAGCTGTGTTAAGAGATAATTGTAACAGCCATCAGTATTGACCAGAGAAGAAAAGGTGTATCACCTCCATCTCGGCCATGTAGAGGACCTCTGACTGGGAAGGACATGGATTCTGGCCATCCCCAGTGTTTGTCAATTGTTCCAGAAGGAATAAGCAGCCACAAGAAGGATAGAGCAGCTTTAAGCAAAGCTCAGAATTGATTTTACTTTATTTTTACACATTTAGTCCCCTAAACAAACTATTGGATTTTGTAGTTGTAAAGGTATTAAATTATCCATTCTTCCTCCAAGAAATCCATCTGACAGACCTTGTAAACTAGATTTATTAATCTATTTATTAAATTACATATTATATTACTTTAATTTGCATATTGTAGTCCTTAACCTGTTTTTATTAACACCTAAGGAAAAATATTTAATAATGGCTTTCCCATAACAATATGTATAAACAATACAAGTATGGATTTTTATCTTCACAAAGGTAATTTTTTCATCAGCATATGGCTTCATCAAAATTTAGGTTAGAAATTTTATGTTATAATTACTTGTTAGTTAACTTTATTTTTTTCTAATGTAATAGTTTTTACATCTCACAACCTATTCAAAAAATGCAAAATTGTTACACCATCTCCAAATTAGCCAAAAAATATTTAGATTCAATCAATATATATTTAATTTCTATAATCCTAAATGCTACAAAAATGTTTAGAGAGGTTGTTAAGCTTAAATTTAGAAAACAATATTTAGCAACATTGTACAGAGGTTACAATGATCTTCTTGCAGTTGTGTGTCACTGGAAACTACTCGGTAAGCACATTTCTCTAGAAACACTTTAGAAAGCCTATTTGGTTATTTATAGACAGTGTTTAACAGAATCATGCTGAGAGAGCATGAGGCAATGCTATTATTTGTATTCATTCTTGCTACTCATGCTTTCTTGTAATTGCCTTATATATCTGTTTAAGATTGTTTGTAATAATTGAACATCAAGAGAGACTTTACTGAATTTTTATAGATTCTGAGGTTTTAAAACTGCGTCCCAAACAATAGGTTGAGACATCACTGAATTAGTGAAGCATAAATCACTTTGAAAGGTAAGCAATGATAACCTTTATTAGAAAGCAAATATGCCTACTCTTGTCAAGAGGGTAGATTATCTCCATTAATGTTTCTTAGAATTTGGGAAGAAGATTTTTTTTCTGCAGTGACTGAATAAATTGTAACTTTAATAGCTATTAATAGATCAAAATTGTAATAAATGCAATTTGCTTTACATTTAAGTCATTATGAACAAAAATCTTGAAACAACAAATTATAGCAAGAATAGTATAATTTGGGCAAAGGTTAAGAAGCATCAACATGTCATGGCCGGAAGGATACTCACTTTCCCTTTGAATCACAGATGAGTTCACAGCATTGTGGAGAAAACATAGGTTCAGTTGGAAGCAGAGGCCAAGTAGACCTGTAGACTTTATAAAGCATGAATCAGTGATCTACCAGTAACTGGTCCAAACATTTTACTACTCATGAAATTAGTCCCATGTATTTAGGAGCCTTAATTTTATGCATGTGTATCGTATTTCACATTCAAATCATAATATTTTCTTCACATCCCTAGATTCAATGATTTATTGTTATTGAAAACATCTCTTTGAGAATCTTTAAGAATCTACAAGACAAGAGTACAAATTTTTATTTCAAAGTTCTTCCTGAGACTCAAAGCAAACTATTAGTTATAAACTTCATAATACATATATATATGTATAATTTACTTCTATATTTGTATAAGTTTATATGTTTCTACACATTCTAAACATGCAATAGAACACAATAAACACTTACACTCTAAGATGATTAAATGAGAGAAATCAGGAAAAATGTGAAACTTTTAATCCCTGAAACTATCATCGAACATATAAGGAATAGTGACTTAAACTCAAAAGATTCATATATCTTTACACTGCAGTGTGACTGAATGACCTCTACATAGCCTCTCTGTGCTGCTTGCACTCTCTGCAACATTTCTTAGAAGTCATCCCCTTTTCATGACATCATTACATTTTAAGAATATTACTATGGCCTAGATTTTACTTTCTCAGAGATATGCATCACACCTTCACACCTTCAAGGGCACTTTAAAGGGAATTGCCCATGCTACATGATCTTTACAATAAAGAATTTCTCTAAGAATTTGGTGATTGGATCTATGATCATAGATCTATGATCCAATATATATATATATATATATATATATATATATATATATATATATATATATATATATATACATATACATATGTATGTATATACATATGTATATATATGTATGTGTATATGTATATGATGCATATGTATATGTATATACATACACACACAAACACACACACACACACACACACACACACACACACACACACACATATATATATATATTGCATTCTGCCTGCCAACATTACAAGTATGTGAACAATCCCAAAGTCTGCTGTAAAACCAAACAGTATTAATGATCATTGTTAGCATGGCTGTACATTTACTAATGACTGGATTTAAAGGAAAGAAACATACATGCCATTGAACAATCCAAATATACAAACAAAATATAAAATAACAGAACACCAACAACAAAACGAATTTTTCTTAAGTGCTCTTAACCGAAAGGGTGATCTAGTATTTCCTTTTCTCAAAGAAAAGATTTCATTTTAAGTTACAGTTTATATCCTGTAGCATATAATGAATGGAATTTTGAAAATTACTGAGTTGCTTTCAAAATATTATGTTTACTAAGCTCTCAATATTTGATTTCTCCTTTTAATGGAGCTGTTATTCCAAATCAGCAAATGGCCTGTCCACAATGCAACAGCCAGAATATTGTTCTTTATTGAGTTTCCTGTATTTATTAAATTAGTCTGCCACCTTGGCCTGCCCAGTGTCACAGGACACACTAAAAATATAAACAAATTGTTGGCCACACATGGCCTCTTATCTGATTTCCAGCAAAGTGCTTCCTGTCTGAATACCTGTGAAACATTCTTTATTGTTCTCATTCCTGTAAATGTTCTGATCTATGTACCAAAATTCCCAATTAAGTTTTCTTTAAGAAATTCTACAGTTTCTACAGCTTAGCCCTCAAAACTTTTATGAAACCCCAAATATTTTAATAGTTTTGTAAGATAGTCACAGTAATGTTTCTGTTTTCCTGACTTTAATTTTCTGCCCCTTTTCATATCACTATAGCTAGGATGCATCTAAAAATAGCATAGGGAAAGAGAAAACTTGGGTTTGACCCTAGTTTCAGAGAAGACTGTATGTTTTGGAGGAGATCATTATAGGAAGAGAGGCTCACATTTCCTGAACATGAAGATCCTGCACATGAAGAAGAGAGATAATAGAAGAATCCAGGAGCCAGGAAAATGTACTAAGTCCAAATCTCTGCTACCACAGTACTTCCAGCTGCTGACCAAATATTCAAAACCAGGTAGAGTACTTCTTAGAAAAGGGCCAGAGGAAAATGTCATATGTTTTTTAACTTAAATGTTGTCAAAGATTTATTAAATTCTGGGTCTACTTAATTTATTACGAGTCCCTTTACATGAAATATGATATAATTAATAATAAGTAATTAGAATCAATCCTTAATGCATTGTAAGTAAAAATAGAATGTAGAGGCATAATAAGTTGTGACTGCAGCCATATTATTGAAGCATTAAGTCATTTATAAAAAGAGAATCTTCTAGAAAAGATAGAGTATTATATATATATATATATATATATATATATATATATATATATATATATATATATATAATATGATTCAAACTAAGATACTTTCTGCCTTTATTTATTGAAGCTTTTGATGATGCTTCTTGAGAATACTTTTCTTTATTAGCAGAGAGGTTATCAAGAATTTAGAATTAGAACATGATTGCTGGCTCCTAGCTCCTTGCTTTCCCTCTCCTCTTCATTTGTAGGATAATGTAAGCCTCTCTTTTCTACAATGTTCTCCTCTAAGACTGAGCAACATCGCTGAAACTAAGATAAAAACCATGTTTATTTCTACTACGTTATTCTCAGATTCATGCGAACTTTGAGGATGGTGATTAATGTGACATCCTATACTTCATTTGTATATATTTTTTTTTCTCTTCAAAACAAGATTTATTTTTTTTAACATGAAAATACATGGAAAATACATTGGTCTCTTATCTGTTACAAATAAGACTCAAATTATTAATCATAACAAGAAGTGTTTCTTGAGATATTTCCATCTACACAAAAGACTAACAGCTTATTATTTTTTTTAAAGATTTTAAACATATTTTGCTTAAAATTATACATTTTTGTCAGTACTGTTTTTTCAGACATTAAAATAAATTTTACATAAAACCATGTGAATATGTTTTTTAGTCAGTACTTGATTTTTTTCAAGGGCTTGACAGTATGCATTGAAAACGTACTAGTTGCAATAAGCGCAAAGTACATGCAAAACAAAACGCAACATGGAAATAGTCAAAGTCTTCTTGTTTTGTGAATATATGTATAGTTTTTGTTTTCTTTATTTCTTGGACTTCATACAGTCTGTGAGTTGTTTCTGGGGGAGTGCAAGCCTCTGGGGTTAGCATCCCACTATCAGTGACTGCATATTATGTCTGTTCTTTTGTGACTGGGTTAGCTCACTCAGGATGATCTTCTCTAGATGCAGCCATTTTCTTAAGAATTTGGTTAAGTCATTGTTTCTGGTGGCTGAGTAGTATTCCATTGTGTATATGTACCACAATTTTTGTATCCATTCGTCTTCTGAAGGACATCTGGGTTCCTTCCAGCTGCTGGCTATTATAAATAGAGCCGCTATGAACATTGTGGTGCATATATCTTTGTTGTGTATTAAAGTGTCTCTGGGGTATATGCCCAGAAGTGGAATAGCTGGGTCTTCAGGTAGTACTATATCCAATTTTCTGAGGTATCGCCAGACAGATTTCCAGAGTGGTTGTATTAGCTTGCAACCCCACCAACAGTGAAGAAGTGTTCCTATTTCTCCGCAGCCTCGCCACCATCTGCTGTCATCTGAGTTTTGGATCTTGGCCAATCTGACTGGTGTGAGGTGGAATCTTACGGTTGTTTTGATTTGCATTTCTCTGATGGCTAAGGATGTCGAGCACTTCCTCAGATGTTTCTCGGACATTCGGTGTTCCTCAACTGAAAACGTTTTGTTTAGCTCTGTACCCCATTTTTTAATAGGGTTATTTGATTCTCTGGTGTCTAGCTTTTTGAGTTCCTTGAACACCTTGGATATTAGGCCTCTATCTGATGTGGTGTTGGTAAAGATCTTTTCCCATTCTGTTGGTTGCCGTTTTGTTTTCTTGACGATGTCCTTAGCCTTACAGAAACTTTGCAATCTCATTAAGTCCCATTTGTTAATCTTTGACCTTAGAGCTTGAGCCATTGGTGTTTTGTTCAGGAAATTATCTTCTGTGCCTATGTGTTCTAAGGTTTTCCCTACTTTCTCATCTAATAGTTCCAGTGTATCTGGTTTAATGTGGAGATCTTTAATCCACTTACACTTGAGCTTTGTACAAGGAGATAAGAACGGGTCTATTTTCATTCTTTTGCATGTTGAGTGCCAGTTGGACCAGCACCATTTGTTGAATAGGCTGTCCTTTTTCCATTGAATGTTTACTGCTCCTTTGTAAAAAATCAGGTGACCATATACATGAGGGCTCATTTCTGGATCTTCTATTCTATTCCATTGATCCACTTGCCTATTTCTGTACCAGTACCATGCAGTTTTCAGCACAATTGCCTTGTAATATAGCTTAAGGTCAGGGATAGTGATTCCCGCAGATGTTTTTTTGTTGTTGAGGATGGATTTCGCTATTCTAGGTCTTTTGTTATTCCATATGAAATTGCACATTGATCTTTCCAATTCCATGAAGAACTGGGTTGGAATTTTGATGGGGATTGCATTGAATCTGTAGATTGCTTTTGGTAGGATGGCCATTTTTAAGATGTTGATCTTTCCAATCCATGAGCATGGGAGATCTTTCCATTTTCTGAGATCCTCCTCAATTTCTTTCTTTAGAGGTTTGAAGTTCTTGTCATACAGGTCCTTTACTTCCTTAGTTAGAGTCACACCAAGGTATTTCATAGTTTTTGTAACTATTGTGAAGGGTACCTTTTCCCTAATTTCTTTCTCCACATGTTTGTCCTTTGAGTATAGGAAGGCTACTGATTTGTTTGAGTTAATTTTGTATCCGGCCACTTTGCTGAACTTTTTTATCAGCTGTAGGAGTTCTCTGGTGGAATTTTTGGGGTCACTCAAGTACACTATCATGTCATCGGCAAAGAGTGATGTTTTTATCTCTTCCTTTCCGATTTGTATCCCCTTGATCTCCTTTTGCTGTCTAATTGCTCCAGCCAGGACTTCCAGTACTATGTTGAATAGGTAGGGAGAGAGTGGGCAGCCTTGTCGAGTCCCTGATTTTAGTGGGATTGCTTCAAGTTTCTCGCCATTAAGTTTGATGTTGGCTGTTGGTTTGCTTTATATTGCTTTTATTATGTTTAAATATGGGCCTTGGATTCCTGTTCTTTCCAGGACTTTTAACATGAAGGGGTGTTGGATTTTGTCGAATGCTTTCTCAGCATCTAGTGAGATGACCATGTGATTTTGGTCTTTAAGTTTGTTTATATGGTGGATTACATTGATGGATTTCCTTATGTTAAACCATCCCTGCATCTCAGGGATGAAGCCTACTTGGTCATGATGAATGATGGTTTTGATGTGTTCTTGGATTCGGTTTGCAAGGATTTTGTTGAGTATTTTTGCATCAATGTTCATAAGTGAGATTGGTCTGAAGTTCTCTTTCCTTGTAGGGTCTTTGTGTGGCTTAGGTACGAGGGTTATTGTAGCCTCAAAAAATGAGTTGGGTAATATTCCATCTGATTCTATCTTTTGGAATAGCTTGGCGAATATTGGTGTTATATCCCCAATAAATGTCTGATAAAATTCTGCACTGAACCCGTCTGGACCTGGGCTTTTTTTGGTTGGGAGGCTTTTGATGACTTCTTCTATTTCTTTAGGTGTTATAGGGTTATTTAGATGGTTTACTTGGTCCTGGTTCAACTTTGGAACCTTGTATCTGTCTAGGAATTCGTCCATTTCCTCCAGATTTTCCAATTTTGTGGAGTATAAGTTTTTGTAGTAGGATCTGATGATTTCTTGAATTTCCTTAGTTTCAGTTGTTATGTCACCACTTTCCTTTCTGATTTTGTTAATTTGGATACTCTCTCTTTGCCCTTTAGTTAGTCTGGCTAGGGGTTTATCAATCTTGTTGATTTTCTCAAAGAACCAACTCTTTGTTTTGTTGATTTTTTCAATGGTTTTTTTTTTGTTTCTATTTGGTCTATTTCTGCCCTAATTTTGATTATTTCTTGCCATCTACTCTTTTTGGGTATATCTGCTTCCTTTTGTTCTAGTGCTTTTAGCTGTGCTGTCAGGTTGCTGATGTGAGCTCTCTCCAGTTTCTTCTTGGAAGCACTTAGGGCAATGAGTTTTCCTCTCAATACTGCTTTCATTGCATCCCATAGGTTTGGGTATGTTGTGTTTTCGTTTTCGTTGAATTCTAGAAAATCCTTAATTTCTTTCTTTATTTCTTCTTTGACCCTGCTATCCTTTAACAGAGTGTTGTTTAGTTTCCATGTGTATGTGGGCATTTTGTTGTCTTTGTTGTTGTTAAAGACCAGCCGTAGACCATGGTGATCTGAGAGGATGCATGGGAGTATTTCAATCTTCTTATATCCATGAAGGCTCGTTCTGTGTCCAATTATGTGGTCAATTTTCGAGAAGGTGCCATGGGGTGGTGAGAAGAAGGTGTATTCTTTTACTTTAGGATAGTATGTTCTGTATATATCTATTAATTCTAATTGGTTCAAAGTCTCTGCTAGTTTTGCAGTGTCCTTGTTCAGTTTCTGTTTCCCTGATCTGTCCATTGGTGAGAGTGGGGTGTTAAAGTCTCCCACTATTACTGTGTGGGGTGAAATATATTTTTTGAGCTTTAGTAGAGTTTCTTTTATGAATGTGGGTGATTTTTTATTTGGAGCATATATGTTAAGGATTGAGAGTTCCTCCTGACAGATTTCCCCGGTAATGAGTAAAAAGTGTCCTTCTTTATCTTTTTTGATAACTTTTGGTTGGAAATTTACTTTATTCGATATTAGAATAGCCACTCCAGCTTGCTTCTTGGAGCTGTTTGCTTGGAAGTTTTTTTCCCACCCTTTTACTCTGAGATAGTGTCTGTCTCTGTCTCTGAGATGAGTTTCCTGTATGCAGCAAAAGGCTGGATTTTGTTTATGTATCCAGTCTGATAGTGTATGTCTCTTTATTGGGGAGTTGAGACCATTTATGTTAATAGATATCAAGGAATAATTGTTTCTGTTTCCTGCCATTTTTGCTTTTTTGGGTTGAGTTGTGTCTGTGTTTATTTCTTTAGTTTTCTTGTTTAGGAGTTTTCTTGTTTTTACTAGGCTGTATTTTCCCTCCTTGTATTGGGTTTTCCACCTATAATTCGTTGTAGTGCTGGGTTTGTGGTCAGATATTGTATGAATTTTGATTTGTCTTGAAATATCTTTGTCTCTCCATCGATGGTGATTGATAGTTTTGCTTGGTATAGCAGCTTGGGCTGGCACTTGTGCTCTCTTAAGGAGTGCATGATGTCTGTCCAGGCTCTTCTAGCTTTCATAGTCTCTGTTGAGAAATCGGGTGTGAGTCTGATTGGTCTGCCTTTATATGTTACCTGACCTTTTTCCCTTACTGCTTTTAGTATTCTTTCTTTACTTTGGGCACTTGATGTTTTTACTATTATGTGTCGGGAGGTATTTCTTTTCTGGTCCAACCTATTTGGAGTTCTGAAGGCTTCTTTTATGCTCGTGGTCATCTCATTCTTGAGGGTAGGGAAGTTTTCTTCTATGATTTTGTTGAAGATATTTACTGTGCCCCTTAGTTGGTACTCTTCTCCCTCTTCTATTCCTATTATCCTTAGGTTCGGTCTTCTCATTGTGTCTTGTATTTCCTGGACATTTTGGGTTAGGAGCTTTTTGTTTTTTGCATCTTCTCTAGCTGTTTTTTCTATGTTTGCAATGTTGTCTTCTGCCCCCGAGATTCTCTCCTCGATCTCTTGTAATCTGTTGGAAATGCTTGCTTCTGTGACTCATGATTTCTTTTTTTGGTGTTCTGACTCTAGGGTTATCTTTTTTAGCGCTTTCTTTATTGTGTCAATTTCTGTTTTAATTTCCCTCTTCCATTCCTTTATTTCTTTGGTTCTGTTTTCATCTCGTTCTTTGAGTTCTTTGAGTGTTTTTCTTGTTTCTTCTTTAAAAGCTTCTGAATCTTTTTGCTTTTCCTCCCTTTCTTGTTTAAGTAACTCTATCAGCGTCTTGAGGCATGTTTTCAGGTCTGTGTCTTCTTTCTCTGGAGTGTTTGGAATTCCTATGTTTGCTACTATCGGAGAGCTGGGTTCTGGTGTTGCTAGATTGTCTTGGTTTCCTTGGGATATACTCTTTCTCTTTCCTCTTGCCATTTTGTTGTCAGTGATATGTTCTTGCCTTTCCCTTGTATCTGGTCTGTGTCCCTGGTATTCTTTATATTTATGTTTCAGATATTATACCCTTCCCCCCATTCCATCCCCCTCCCCTCCTCCCATTATCTCCATGAAGGTGCTCCCTCTCCCAACCACCCACTCCCAGGTCAACACCTTCGGCTGCCAACCACCCTCCCCCACACCAACACAGGTGTTTCCCTGGACCAAAGTCCTCCCATTGATGCCAAAGTATTTTATCCTCTGCTGCATATGCAACTGAAGCCATGGGTCTCTGCATGCAAATTTATTGAGTGATGTTTCAGTTCCTGGTAGCTGTGGTGGATTTGGTTAGTTGATAATTTTGTTCTTCAAATCGGGTTGCAGACCCCAATTCTGCACACACACGCAACTCCAGGTGCTGTCTAGGCACATTCCCCCACCTCTCCTCCCTCTCTTTCCAGTGCAGCCTCAGGAGGGACAGTAAGGGTACAGCCTCCTCCTTTTAAATGGCCCTCAATGCCTATTTAACTACACCCTAACAGGCAGAGGAAAATAACAAAGAATAGAAGGCTTTACTATAGAAAAAGAAGGTGGAACCATGGCTTCACAACATGTTGATTGAATGCAGTTACATGTTAAGGTTGGAAAACAAGCAAACACACAGAAAACAAAATTAACTTACTATCAAGCCAAACCTTATGACACAGTTGTAAAGTACTTGGTATTAATTTTGGAGACATTAAAATGTTTACACTTGTTAGAACTATAGCTAGAACAAATCTTTTGCCTTCTGAAAATTATATTTATGCTTTATGTCTTACTCTTTAAACAGGTACTTAATTTTAATATTACATCTGCAGTTTATAGCAGAAACCTCAAGCCTCATTCTCTCTAATGTATACGTTTTCAAGGTTAAACCTAGGATGGGTACCTAAAAACAAGCCACATTTGTCTATTCAAATATGCTTCAGGTAGATGGGCCTCATATACTTCAAAAGGCCTCTGAATATAGCATTTAAGATGCTTAAACTTACCATGACAAAGACTCTGATGTAGTCCTAGAGATAATACCCCCAAGTTCTCCAAGAAGATACAGGACTCCATATGGATTGTGGTACCTTAACATCTGGGAAACACTGTCCCTCTGCCTTATCTGCTGCTACAGTTTGGAATGAATTGTGGACCAACAGGAAACCTTGTTGGGATTCTTTAAAACCCACCCCACAGTTACCTGGCAACAGCCAGGTATGCTTTGCACCAGTTACCTGGAGCTATAAAAAGGGGTTGCTTGCTCCCTGCACTCTCTCTCTCTTGGTCTCTTGCTCTCTTCCCACATTCTTCCTCCTCTTTCCATTGCCTTCCCTCCTCTCTCTCCACATGCTCATGGCCAGCCTCTACTTCTCTACTCCTCTCTCTTCTTTCTCTACCCCAATACCCTCTTAACTCCCTTCCCCATACCTTGAATAAACTCTATTCTGTATTATACCATCATGTATCTGATCCCTCACAAGGAAGGGATTCCCAATATGGGTCCCCCAGTGACAACGCCTTTGCCCCATGCCTCTCCGCACCTCCATGGAGTATACTGCCCCCCCCACTCTGTTCATACTTTTCCTAACATTAGTACTGAAACTCCAGACATATCTTTTCTTTGTTATATACACATCACACCACTATAGTTAATAGCTCTACCTTGTCTAAGACAAGGTTAGGTGGATCTCTCCCATGTTCCTTCTCCACACAAAGAATCTTTTTATCTGGGTCTGATGGGCAAAGACTACCTCTGTACTGATGCCTTGGAGACCTCAGGAGCCTGGGCCAACTATATATGTAGTGGATTTTGAACTAGTCTCTGCCACATCACTTTATGTGTATGCCATTTAGATTGCAATGTATCCTTCTTGGGTTTCTGAGGGGTTTGAGGACTATAGTAGTGAAATAACTTTTTATTATTCTTTCATCTAAAGAACCTCCCTTCACAATGATGGCTCCCATTCATCAACTTTATGTCTTATGGTGAATAGTTGGATAGAAAAAATTGCTAAGACTAAAGTTCATGTAAGATCTGAGGGTATGAAAGCTTCTAAGGAAGTATTTAAGGGTCTAAGATTGTGCTTTGAGTCTGGTAAATACAAGTTATGAGGGATGGAAGTACTTGGTGTTGATATTTCTTCCTCTCACTATGCCTCTGTTGTGTTAAGTCTTCAGAAGTTCAGAGTTTTCTCATTGGTCATATTTTAAATTGTTTCCAAAGCCTCTACTAGAACACAAGGGGATGGTCTGCTACTTTTTCTGTGATGTCAATTTCAGTACAGATTACAAACCCTGGTAGTATTAAAATTTATCTTTTTGTCAAATTAAAAGATTCTTATAAGCTTCAGTTAATCCACTTGAATTCTCCTGTCCCATGCCAAATGACTCAAGATAAGTATTGCCAGTCAACAGCCTGTTTCCCTTTCTACCTCCTGTATCACCTTTCCCTGCCTGTGGACTCCTCTTCTCCAACTACTAAGACTACAGATCTAAAAGTTTCAAATGTACACTGAAGGAAAAATATTTTCTCCTTATACTTTAACTTTATCCTCTGGCGTGTGTGTGTGTGTGTGTGTGTGTGTGTGTGTGTGTGTGCACTCACTCGAACTCCTGTGTGTGTGGTTTACATATTTCAGTCTGCTCATCCAGGACTTGGCTAACATTCCAGCATTTGGCATCTTTCCCATAATGTTGCCCAATGCCACAACGTCAACAGGAATTCGTGATAGATCTTTGTGTTGCCTCTTCTTTCATTATCAACAAAACCCTTGAATATTTTATTTGAGAATGGGGAGAAAGGGAATGAGGTGCATATTTCACTTCCCAAAATGGACCTAGCCTCCAAGTGCTCCCAGCTTTCCTTGACTTTTACCTATTACAGGACATTGCTTTATAAACCACCCTTGGTCCAGAAATCTCCAGCCCATGTCTGGTCTTCCCATCCCCCTCATCCCCCTGAAAATCTTTCCTGTAATCTAGTTATTTCATTTCATGTCTTCCCCTGCATTTCCCCCTCCCTGTGTCCTGTATGCACAAACTTTTCCTCTGCATTTCTTCCCTCTTCCTTCTGTTTCCACCTGTGTAGTGACTTCCCTGCCCTCATAACTTGGTTCAGTAGAATCAATGATACCACCTAAGACTTACTTCCCAATAAACCTGCCTTTAAATACTTTAATTTGGCCTGAATTGGCTCATTTCAAGATAACTTATCCTTATACATATATTCATGTAACTGCAATTAAAGAAAGAAATCTATGAATTTCAAAGAGAGCTAAGTGCGTGGCATATGTGGGGGATTTGGAAAGCTTAGAGAGAGAATGAAAGAAAAGGACAATGATATATTTGTCTTATAAACTCAACTATAAAAAGTAATAGAAAATAACCAAAGATTCTTATCTTTGGTTAAGATAAGAATAATTTAGGTAAGTTAAAAATTTGTATAGTAATGAAAAGAATCTTGATGGAGTTCTCAGGATCTACCTTAATGGGAACAATCCCTTGAAAATTAGCTGTAATGCATTTGAGATTGGTGATGTATACATGTAATTTGATTCCTTAATAGATCAGAAAAAGAGGATCCCAAATTCTGACCTAACCTGGTACATCTAGTAAGGCTCTGAAAAATAAGGACTGAAGAGGGAAAGTAGACATTGGAGGAGGAGAAGAAAGAGGACAGTTATTGTCATCAATTATGTGATTTACAACTAGCTCCAATAAAATTAGGAAGTATTCCTTTGTGTTGTTCTGTCAATAGCTTTTAAAGCATCTACTGAGATACCTGCATGATAATCTCTATGCTTATGTCAGCTTAAAGATTGAATGTTTCAACAACACATTATTGAAACCAGACTTCTAGTCATCGGCCTAGAAATATTAATTATTGCATACACATTTAAAGAAATTATATCGTACTTCTAAGGAAAATTGACCAATAGTATTCATAAATGGCAATCACTAAGATTAAGAAGTCTCCAGTAGTTTTCATTTTTAATTCGTGAAGAGTTTATAAACATTAATATCTTTTCCTTAAACCTTTATTTTTTAAAAAAGAGAAATACGTGTACAGATTTTTAAAAGCATTTTGGCATAAAACTATATGAATAAATGTTCGTAAGTACTTGATATGTTTTAAAGGTTTGATTGTGTGCATTGAACTCTTACCAGTTACCATAAGGATAATTTTTTGTCTTCAAATTATCAGAATTTACTGGGGAAGTTAGAGAACTGTAAGCCTTGTTTTTGGTAAACTTTTAAACCAAATTAAATACACTTGAAGCTGGAAGAAATACATACAGCTTTATTGAATTCTACATATAATAAACATATGCACCATAAAAATTCACTATTTTTCTGCTGTGCATTTCTAAAATATTATGTTCCTTAAATTACATACATGGAGTTATACTTATCTTTAGATAAAATTAGAAATGGATATATGTCATTGTAATAATTATATTTAGAAAATAATAGTTTAAACATAAATGTCATAGTGAAAACGAAAAGTTTTTGAGGTAATCATGATATAAAAGTGACAGAATATTGTATCATGGAAATTGATAGCAGAAGATGAATAAACATTCTAGGTTTACAACCTGGAAAGCAGACAAAGTCTTGGCTGTTAATCTACTGTGAGATTAGAAATTGAAAAAAGACAACTTGGATTTAGATTGATAATGAAACATACATTTACATTAGTAGAATCTGAATATTAATGGGATAAATTATCAAGTACCAGCCTTAAGTCATAGGTTGACTACATCTATCTGGAGTTCAAAAATTTCACCTAGACAGCAGAATTTTAACCACTTGTTAGGAGTAAATGATAATTTCTGACAGAGACAGAGGAGGAGGGAGGACAGAGGTACAGTCATCAGAGTTGAGCATCAAAGCATTCCAACATACGTAGTTTTGATATAGTGAGTTAGTCTGTAACAGCAAAAAAAATGTGAGTAAATGGGAGTGTCCCTCAGTGAAGAAGGCAATTGCCACAGAACATAAAAACAAAACAAAAACAGAACAAAGAAATGAAACACCTAAAGACTGAGGGACAGAATAGGTCAGATTGAAAGTGAATACAGGTGCACAGCTCTTTCCTAGTCACTGTTTGTAAATAAAGACAACTAACTAGAAAACCTAAAAGCAAGCAAAGAAATTAAGAAATTTAACTGGAGATTGTCTCTGACTTCCACATACATGAGCATACATGCATGCATGCAGATATGCACAAACACACAAATCCACATATAAACCAAGAAATTGTCTATCTTGCTAGAGAAAAAAGTATATAAATACTAATGTTTGCTTCTCTGGAGGATACTGAGCAGTAATCAATTCAAGCAAAATATAAATTTGAAAATAAAACCTGAATATATTACCTAGAAAATAATACTAAAGAGGTCTCAGAGCAACTCTAAACCTATGAAACAAGCTATCTAAAACAAAAATGTAATATTCAAAACATACATATGAAAAAATAGGTAAAAATATTCAGGACTAAAAAAGAATAGGGAATTATACTCCCTGAAATAGGAAATTAAAAGTTCTATTAAAACATCTTATAATATCTTAGGCAAGTAAATTTAATATCTCATTGAGAGAGATAATTTCCTGGGGAAAAGTGTAAAATATAGAAATGTATCTCAGGAGAAATCTAATACCTCAATACAACCCAACACTATGAGAATTTGGGCCAATGTGAAATCAAGATTCTCCATGCCCTAACCCAAAGGGATTCACTCATATATATTCATAGGTGGGGAGGTTCAGGCTTCTTGAGGTAAGACACTTCAAATACACATATTGCACTAAAACTTGTCTTCTAACTTCCACACAGGAAAAACTTGCATTACCACCTGTCATGTTTCGCAAACTTTTTAAGCATTAGGCATTGTTTTCAGGATTGAGCAATATAGAACCACTCTCCAGAGTATAGAGGCTTGTTTGATCTCTAATATAATCATGATAGATTTTCTCTTTGGCTCACTTTTTTTTTTTCATTTCTGTTTCTTTTTCCAATTACCTCTTGCTATTTTTTAGCCCATTACAAAGAAATATATTCCAAAAGGAAAGATCTCCAATTTTCATTTACAATGACCACTGTGGGATTTAGAAGTTAAGATTATCATCCCAGGCAAGTGTAGTGACCCCCTCAAAAAACAGACAGGAGCCAATCTAATGGAATTCACAGCAGGGTCTTTATTCTATTACAGCCAGTTCAGGCCTCTCCAACACCACAGTCAGGCAGGATTTTTTTTTTTTTTTTTTTTTTTTTTTTTTGGTTGTGAGCAAGCCCCACATGTTTATGGAGCAAGACTTTACAGTGAGTAGCAAGATAGGAGTAATTGTGCAAGCATCTAATTGGATAGTATGACATTTAACATATATGAGTAGTGCAGGGGGCCATCTTCTACCTTCTGGATTGGTTGTTGTTAGTCAGGAGTCTGCTTATAACTTTCTGCAGATCTATTAGAGTAATAACCTAGAGATGCTATTCTTGTTGGGGATTAGCCTAGAGACAGGAGTTAGGTTCAGGTTTTCTTGGGGACCAATGTGAAAATCAATGCTAGGTACCAGCCTGTTAATTTACCTGCGTTCAAACTTAGGTCAGGTTTTCTACAGTGGAGTCTGAACTTAAAAGACTTGCCTTATCAAGATGAAAAGGCCTAATGATACGAAACAAATGCTGTTTATTTGGTAGTGAAATAGTCCTTTAAAGGAGGAGATAAATAGGAATGAATGCTGTATGAATTGAAGAAAAATACCATTTGAGAATACTGCTACTATACAACTTTGTATTATATGAACCTAATCAAAAAGAAGGGAGCTCATAATGGGGAAGAATGTGCCACAACTAAATACTGTATGCAACTAATGAAAACCCCTGGATCTAGAAATTAGTTAGTCTAGCAGAAATCATTGGCCAAAGGTATGCATTAGAGCTCCCCAGCAAACACAACAGAGTATTGCCAAGGCTCTTATTAGCTCTCAACACAGTAATGGTAAAGTCCTATTGCTTAAGCATCACTAATAAAGAAACTGTGCAGAGACCTTATTAGAAGCTTCATACCTACTGACTAGCAGAGGCTGGAAGGTGCTCTCTACTCTACCTCAGAAGGATAATAATCATTAATTTAAAAGTTATTAATGTTGGAACCTACAAAAGTGACCAGTCTGCCAGATATACTAGAGAAATAGTGGCACAATGAATATGGGAGTCACAAACCACTATTTTATTAGACTTATGGCCAATTCCATGAGATTAAATCAAGAACTAGAGGCAAACTTAACCAATGAGCCTGGGAAAACCTACTTCAATTAGTCTGCTAAAGAAATAAAGCAATAAATTACACCTAAGAAAATATCGCTGTACTTGTACTGGTGCCTCATATGATCCATATCCGAGAAGCATCTTTATGAAGGAGATGGAAAATAACAGAGCTTTTCACAACTAACAAGTCACTAATTTGGAGTACTTAGTTATAAATGAGATCTATTCAGCAAGCCTATCCTCTCAATTTACAGGGATCTATGTGAGAAAGGAAAAGGAAAGGATGAGAGAGCCAGAGATGATGTTTGGCTTCAAGGGAAAAATATGAATCAACCACAGAGGATTGAAGGGCATATGAACTCACAAAGACTGTGACAGACAGTAGGAATACTGGTTCAACCTAGTTAGGGTCCAGGTGGTTAGATGGAAAGTGAGCATAGGTTTAACACTGCTAACCTAGAAGGTTTTTGTAAGGGATGTATTCTGGCAAAGTAAAAATGAATTGCCTCCAATATTGTGGCACCTAGTTTTTCAACACTATTCTAGGTGAAGCTTCATGACCTGGAGTACTTACCCATCACAAACAAATGGTTATGGCATCATTTAAATGGTTTACCTGGTCCTGGTTTGGATTTAGTATCTTGTATCTGTTTAGGAATTCATCCATTTTCTCCAGATTTTCCAGCTTTGTTGAGTATAGGCTTTTGTAGTAAGATCTGATGATTTCTTGAATTTCCTCAGTTTCTAGTTGTTATTTCTCCACTGTCCTTTCTGATTTTGTTAGTTTGTAGACTTTCTCTTTGCCCTCTATTTAGTCTGGCTAAGGGTTTATCAATCTTGTTAATTTTATCAAAGAACCAGCTCTTGGTTTTGTTGATTTTTTGAATGGTTCTTTGTGTTTCTATTTGGTCTATGTCTGCCATAGGTTTGATTATTTCTTGATGTCTACTCCTCTTGGGTGTATCTGCTTCCTTTTGTTCAAGAGCTTTCAGCTGTGCTGTCAAGGTGCTGGTGTATGCTCTCTCCAGTTTTTTTTTTTGAAAGCACTCAGAGCTATGAGTTTTCCTTTCAATACTGCTTTCCTTGCATCCCATAGGTTTGGGTATGTTGTGTTTTCATTTTCATTGAATTCTAGAAAATCCTTAATTTCTTTCTTTATTTTGTATTCGACCCTGCTATCGTTTAATAGAGCATTGTTTAGTTTCCATGTGTATATGGGCTTTTTCTTGTCTTTGTTGTTATTAAAGACCAGTCTTAGACCATGGTGATTAGAAAGGAAGCATGGGAGTATTTCAATCTTCTTATATCTATTATGGCTCGTTTTATGACCAATTATGTGGTCAGTTTTTGTGAAGGTGCCATGAGGTTCTGAGAAGAAGATGTATTCTTTTGTTTTAGGATGATATGTTCTGAATATCTACTAATTACAGTTGGTTTATAACTTTTTCTAGGGATTGGAAGGATCAACATTGTAAAAATGGCCATCTTACCAAAAGCAATCTACAGATTCAATGCAATCTCTATCAAAATACCAACCCAATTCTTCATTGAGTTGGAAAGAGTAATGTGTACTTACATCTGGAATACCAAAAGACCTAGAATAGTGAAATCCATTCTCAACAACAAGAAAACATCTGTGGGAATCACTCTTCCCGACCTCAAGCTAAATTACAAGGCAATTGTGCTAAAAACTGCATGGTATTGGTACCGAAATAGGCATGTGGATCAATGGAATAGAATAAAAATCCAGAAATGAGCCCTCACGTATATGGTCACCTGATTTTTGACAAATAAGCTGTAAACATTCAGTGGGAAAAGGACAGCCTATTCAGCAAATGATGTTGGTCCAACTGGCACTCAGAATGCAGAAGAATAAAAATAGACTCTTTCTTATCTCCCTGTACAAAGCTAAACTGCAACTGGATCAAAGATCTCCACATTAAACTAGGTACAATGAAACTATTAGATGAGAATTAGGGAAAACCTTAGAACACATAGGCACAGGAGAAAATTTCCTAAACAGAACACCAATGGCTTGTGCTCTAAGGTCAAAGATTGTCAAATGGGACTTAATGATATTGTAAAGTTTCTATAAGTCTAAGGACACTATCAAGAAAACAAAATGGCAGCCAACAGAGTGGGAGAATTTCTTTACCAACCCCACATCAGATAGAGGCCTAATATTCAAGATATACAAAGAACTCAAGAAGATAGACTAGAGAATCAAACAACCCTATTAAAAAATGGGGTACTGAGCTAAACAAAAAGTTCTCAATTGAGAAATATCAAATGGCTGAGAAGAGTCTAAGGAAGTGCTCAACATCATTAGCCATCAGAGAAATGCAAATCAAAACAACCCTGAGATTCCACCTCACATCAGTCAGATTGGCCAAGATCAAAAATTCAGATGACAGTAGATGCTGACAAGGATGTGGAGAAGGAGAAACACTTCTCTATTGTTAGTGAGATTGTAAATTGTTACAACTACTCTGGAAATCAGTCTGGTGATTCCACAGAAAATTGGACATAATATTCCCTGAAGACCTAGTTATTCCACTTCTGGGCCTTTACCCCAGTGATGCTCCAACACACAACAAAGACACATGCACAAAAATGTTCATGCAGCTCTATTTATAACTAGAAGCTGGAAAGAACCCAGATGTCCTTCAGTAGATGAATTTATAAAAAAAAAATTGTGGCACATTTACACAATGAGGTACTACTCAGCTATCAGAAATAATGACTTTATGAAATTCTTTAGAAAATGGATGTATCTAGAGAATATCATCCTGAGTGAGATAACCCAATCACAAAAGAACAGACATAATATGCAGTCACTGATAATGGGATACTAACCCCAGAAAGCTCTGTACACCCCATAAACAACTCACAAACTGTGTGAAATTCAAGAAAAAAAAAAAACAAAGTAGTAATATAGTGGTCTAATTTTTGTGGGAGAAACAAACCCTTTTTCTTAGTAAATTAATGGACCATTCCATGAGATTAAACCTATGTCACTCCTGAATTGGTAAAATAATGAAAAAAATATAAGACATAGTTTTGCTTGTTGCTTCATTTGTTGGCTGGTTGGGGGTATTGGTGGTGGTGGTGGTGGTGGTGGTGGTGGTGTGTGTGTGTGTGTGTGTGTGTGTATGTGTGTGTACACGTGTGAGTATAATGTTATTTAAATTTCTTTCGGTGTTTTCTTTTTTTTGGTTTGATATTTGATTTGTCATTTTTAAATATTATCATTATCATCCTAAAAGTCAGAATGAACATGATATTTAAAGGATATGCAAATAGAATGAAATTATAAAATAGGCAACAGAAGAAAGCATACTGTATGAACAATCAGTATACAACAACAACAGCAACAACAGGTAGAATGTCTTTTATAGGGCTTATTGTGGAAGAAATGATGGACAGCCTGTGAGTACCAGGATCAGGGATATTTGATGTGAAATTCTGTTTTACTCAGACTATCAAAGATACACCTATAAAATCTCATTAATATGACTGCCTAAACATGACCTGAACAAGGAAAACAATATTCATACTAATGTGGACAGGGGAAAATCAGATGACCCAACTCAACACAAAGAACTACACATAACACAAGTAAGTACTGCAGAGAGTGGGAAAGTCTTCTCCAAGGAATATTAGCTAAACTAGTTATCTGAAGCATCATGCTCCTCCATGAAAATGCACATATGTATAGAACTAGACGTTTTGAGCAGCACTTACATATATTGGAATACACACACACACACACACACACACACACACACACACACACACATACATACATACATATATGGAATACATGCAAGATCTTGGGAGGAATAAGTGGAAGGAAGAAATTATGAAATTATATAATAATCTCAAAAACAACTAAGACAGTCATTAGAATAAAGAAAGCACACTTCTCATGTCTTAGGAGTGGTGGATATCTGCCTTTTGGGAGTATTCATGAAGGTTCAGCTGTTGTATTTTTTACCTTGCAAGTAACATAAAAATACTAATACTTTCATAGCACTTCTAACATCCTTTATGTATTTCATTTCATCATGGTTACTTTTACTTTCTTTCTGTTACTATTCTTGTCCAGTGTTTGTCTTTGCATAACATTTATATAGTGTATATTGTCTGTTTCTTTATATAGGCACTAGAAACATGTGTGTTTGTTATATAACAGCTTGGATACCAGAGAGTGGATTTTCCTAATGTGCTTGCACATTCATCAATTTTGTAATTTGAGTTTAAGTAATGCCAAGCTGAACATAACTTGTTTACTTTAATTTTATATTTAGCCTCCAACATCAGGTCTAACACAGGTACTCAATGACAACCTGAACAGTCACACCAAGTCTTCATGAACATTCACAGCAAGTCTTCATGGGTTTTGTCTGATGTGATAATGTTTAATAGATTATTTATTTTGTGACAAATATTGGTATAGTCTGAGTAAATTAGATTAGCTTTATTTTATTTGTGGTTTTCATAATTTTATGAACTGCAATCTTATTGTCTGAATTTGTTTTTCCCTTTGACTGAACAGTTGAATGGCTGTCAATTTATTTAAGTGTGATGAACATGGATTCAGTCTTTTCAAGACTGAAGGCAGCATTTTCATTGGCATGCTTTTGCACCTGTATTTTCTAATGTGCCAGAAAATAAGTAATTGGGAAAATAAAGCCTCTTAGGTTTTCTTGAACATGACATTAGTAGTTTATAAAGTAAACTATTATAAATACTCAAACAAAAAAATAAAGCATTTTAAAAATGGCATCCTTAAATATGGAATTATATTTCATAAGCTTAAGAAACAGGAAAAAAATCCATTAAGTATGAAAGTATTAAGTAACAGGGAATTTGTTCACAGTAACTTATCTTTTCTAGCGTTTTTATCTCTCAGACTTTGTATTATTCAATGAACTCTATACTTGAGCTTTAAAACATGGTATGCACATGTATTCTCTGCTGCAGTAGAAATGAGTAAGACACCTGTTTGTGAGCATACAAGAATTATATTAAGATTCATTTTATTGCTATGTTGCTTTAGAAGAAGAGGAAAATTGGTTTTCATACCTATCTTTAGTTTATCAAGTCTTAGACTAACACTCATCAGAGTAGTGTTCCATCTGACAGAGAAGACCCCTTCAAACCTCAAAAAGGAAAAGAGAAGAAAATAAAGTTTGAGCCTATTAGAAAAAAAAAACAAGATTATTTATGCATACAGTATCTAACATATACTATAATATAATTGTCATTATAGTATCCATTATAACAGTACTGAGACCATTTTTAGTCACAGTTGTGATGTGAACAGTCTTCAAATTTCACATACATATTATGTTATTTGAATCTTAGAAGAACAATTTTAAGCCATTTATTGAAGGGAAAATTCCTGAAGATGTAGCTCTATAAGAAAGAGAGTAGAACATATTAATGCCTCTTCTTGGTACTAATGGATTCCTCTGATGTTACCAAAAGGTATTTTTAGTTTAACATGCTCAAAAGTGGGTCTGTAAGTGATCAATATATAGCCAAAGAATAATAGTGTTTAAATTAATTGTCCCCAAAAGGACATATCAAGAGAAATGCTTTCCCAGAAATCAAGATACCATTTAACATTTCTATTATTTTAATGATGCTAAATCATTATGTGCTTATCCTCCATACAAAGAACTTCCAACAGGACATGAGTGAGAGACACTGCAGTTTTTAATAAAAGCTCCTTTCTTCTGTATACTCAGAGAAAACAAGTTCTTCATGTCAGTCTGATGTTACTGAGATTTTTTTTATCTCTACTTTTGCTCAGTTTTATGTCTCCTTAGGCAAAGAGGACCAGACTTTACACCACTGTTTATAGTTTGTTTCTGCTTTTTTTTTTTTTTTTTTTTTTTTTTTTTTTTTTTTTTGTATTTATGTGTACCAAACTTTGCTATTCTAATGTCTTATTTGGGAGAAATCACTTAAAACCACTATTACTTTTCTAGTTCCACCTATTTGCCTGCAAATCACAGGATTCCCTTGCTCTTAATAGCTGAGTAATATCCCATTGTGTAAATGTAACCCATCTTCAGTATTGATTCTTCTGTTGTGGGACATTTGAATTATTTCCAGTTTCTCGCTATTACAAATAAGTCTGCTATGTACATAGTGGTGCATGTGCCTATGTGATATGATGTGGCATCATTTGGGTATATGCCCAAAGGTGGTATAGCTGGCTTTTCATGTAGATCTATGTGGGGCAATTCATGGGTGGTGATGTGTACCCTGGTTCTCAGTCAAAATAAATGGAAACCCCCCGGGATCATTAAGTGAGACAATAGGAAGTTTCCTAGTCTGCCAAGTATCAGGCCTCTTCATGCCACAATAAGCACCACACTGTCCCTTTGTGTTATTGGTCATACAACCACGTTCCTCCTCTGCAGGTGAAGAGGGACCACAGGTCAGATAAGCCCCAGCCAGAAGCAGGACCACAACTCCAAAATATGCAGAGAAGGTTTTCCCAAACCTCAGGCCATGCTAATAAGAAGTACCTGTGGTCAGACTGAGCCATTTTAAAAACTCAAAAACTGCATATCTACATATATAAATACATACATATGGTTTGTTCAAGAGTAAAAGTGTACAAGAATCATTCCATCATCATATGAGAGCTTCTGTTAGAAGAGCTGTTAACACTGCTGTTTGGAAAGAGATTTCCTCTCCAGAAGCTTGCTCTGGAGCCTCTTTCTGACTCAGGTCAGCCCAGCTTGGTGCCTTGTGGCAGCAGCGGAAATTGTGACAGGCTGGAACTAGAGCAGAAGTGGCAGGATTTGAAGCTTCCTTAACCTGAATCCCTATTTGAAGCTTCTTCCTTAACCTGAATCCACATGCCCAGCTAGACCCAGCAGTGAAGGCAGCAAAAGTCATTAACATCTCTGACCAAATGTCTGTGTGGGGCTTCTGGCACCCAGGCTGGACCAAAGTCCCACAGATCTATTTCCAGTTTTATGAAAACCTCCAGATTGATTTACAGAGCATTTTTATCAATTTGAAATTTCACCAGCAATGGAAGCGTACTTATTCTTATCTTTGCCAACATGTGCTGTTATCTGAGTTTTTTTTTTTTAATCTCAGCCATTCTGATTGGTGTAAGGTGGAATCTCAAGGGCATTATGATTTGCATTTTTATTACTAAGGAGTTTGCACATTTTTTTAAGTACTTCTCAGTTACTCATGATTCCTCTGTTGTAAATTCTCTGTTTAGTTCTATACCCCAATTTTTGACTGAATGTTTGGTGTGTTTTTGGTGGCTAACTCCTTGAATTCTTATATATTTTGGAAATTAGACCTCTATCAGCTGTGGGGTTAGTGAAGATTTTCCCCAATCTCTAGGCTGCCAATTTGTCTATTGGATATGTCCTTTACCATATAGAAGCTTTCCAATTTTATGAAGACCCATTTCTTGATCTTTAGAGCCATTGGAGTTTCTTGATTGAAGTAACTTAGACCCAAAATGATATTCATGGGGACCTACAATTAATGCCCTTTGAAAGGTCCAATAAGCAGCTGAAAAAGTCAGATGCAGATATTTAATCCCAGCAAACAGACACAAGTTGGTGACCCCTGTGGTTAAATTAGGGAAAAGCTGGAAGAACTTGAGGAGGAGGGCCTCTTCATGGTAAAACCAGCAGTCTCAACTAAACTAGATCTTTGGGATCTCTCAGACACCAAGCCACAAACCAGGCAGCATACACCAGCTGATATGACGCTCCCAAAACATATACAGTGAAGGACTTTTGGGTATGGTCTCAATAAAAGAAAATGCTTCTCAGGAGAGTTGGGGACCCACAGAGTGCGGAAGTCTGGTGGGGTGAGGGGGAGGTAAAACATATTCTTAGAGACAGGAGTGGAGGGAGGAGATATGGGGTGTAGAACTGTCTGATAGTGGACTGGGAAGGGGATAAATCTGTATTGTAAAAAAAAAAGACTAAATATTTAAACAAATTAACACCACTGCTTATATGAAATACTACTGCCAGAAAGCTCTGAACACTCCAGAAACAACTCACAGGCATAAAACAAAGAAGCTCAAGAAAAACAAAGGCCAAAAAAAAAAAGAAAGAAAAGAAAGAAAGAAAGAAAGAAAGAAAGAAAGAAAGAAAGAAAGAAAGAAAGAAAGAAAAGAAAGTCTCATTCCTTCTTAGGAAAATAAAATGTATGGCACTATCTCAGAGTGTGATACACCTCGATCTTAAAGCACTAATAATCCAAGAGCTAATAGTATAGCCTTATGGCAATTTTTGGTATTCAAAGATCATTATGCTTAATCTATACTCATCAATAAAATTGTGTCCATGTTACATTCTGTCCTACATGTACGTTATGCTTATGGTAGCTAATGAGATTTCAGTGCATGCTATCAAACCTCTAAAAGAATTAAGTTCTGACAAAAAAATATTCATATAGTGTTATGCCCAAATGCCTTTAAATATCTGTATATGTATTTCTCTTTTTAAAAACTAAAGTTGTAAGAGACAGAAAAAAGATGTGTTAGAATACCAGAGTTTCACATCCAATTTTAAGCCACATAAATATAATCTGATATTAAATATTTCTTTATATTTTATCTGTATTTTCCTCTGCATTGCAAAGTCAGATTTTATGTGAAATAATCCAAAATTATGATTGGTTATGTCAATTTTTGTTACTTTTATACAATTACCTGTTCAAAGCAAGACCTACAAGAATACATAGCAACTTAAAAATGTTGATTATATGAGCCTCTGAACTTCCTTCCATTTTTGTCTCTTTGTTTCTTTCTTTCTTTCCTTCCTTCCTTATTTCTTTCTTTCTCTAATGTGATTGTGATTTGTTCAAATTGCAGAAAGCTTCTCTGAAAAGACCCTCACTTTATACAATATGTACGTTGTTTACCTGATGAAAAATCAATGTAAACACATCAGCTATGACAGGCTGTTATCAACATTTTACAGAGCCTACAATCACCCTGAAGGATAACCTCTTGGAACTCAGAGGAAAATATACCGCTTACATTTGCCAGTCATTTTCTCTCAATGGAGACAAAGACATGGATAATATCCCCAGAAAACATGTGGTTTCTAAGGATTGATTTCAAAAATTGCATTTCCTTTTGGAAACGACTCTTATCAGACCGAGACAAACTTAGGACTCACTTCTTTGTATATAAAAAAAGTGACAGACTCAAGTATGTTTTCCCATAGGTTGTCTAATTGTAGATACTGTGTCTTCTGATATCATGCTGCATTCTGTAAGAAAAAGTTTGCTACTGTAAAATTATGAGGAAATAAGAGGCTATTATAATTAAATAAGATTTTATATTGTTCTTCTATAAAATTATTAAATGTCCTGGGCACTTTAGAGATTTTTTTGTCATTGAATGTTAACTACGAATATGCAACCAAGGCATCATTAACCCCATTTCAACTATAAAAACATTTCTATGGATTACAGAGGTATAACCATTTGATGAAGGTTACATAAGACTAAAATTGTTTTAGTATTAGTTTTGAAATATATTTTTTTTTCTCCAAAGTATCCTGTAGCAAAAACATTAACACTTTTCTGTTTTTGTTTTTGTTTTTTTTCAGTATAAAATAGATTTTATTAAGGCATATGCAGTGGAGTTGAGGGAGTACAAACAGAGTGCAGGGGGGGGGGGGGAAGAGAGAGTATAGAAGAGTAGAGGCCAGACATGAGCACACAGAAAGGGGTGGGGGAGGGGAATCAACACTTTTCAATAGCTGCAAATTTCTTGTTGACATTTTAAAACAAATATTTTGTTACCAATTGTTGTTTTAACATTTATCTTAGAGTAAACAGGTTAATGATGCAAAGGGATGATGTAATTCCAATTACTGTATTAGTGGACTTCTTTTTGTTGTTGTTATTAAAAGTTTGTACATATTTCTTACAAAAAATATTTAGATATTCCATTGTTCACTGTGAAAAGACATGTAATCTTAATTTCTAGCGTAAAATTCACTTATCCTGTTGCTTAAAGTATTTTCAAATATTTCCTTTCTAAGAATTAGACTTGTGGATGCTGAGTTGCTATTCCTAGTGGGAAAAAGCATGAGTAAGCAAAAGACACCTTTGATAACAGCAATTTATTATCTTTTGTGATCACAGATGGTGTAGGAATGTAAAGCATTCACACATGGAAGCGATTTTAAATACATAGAATCAAAGACAACGAGATAAAGAAAAATGAAAAAAAAATGTGTTCAATAAGAGAATTCTAAAGGAAGGTCAATGTGGAAGACTATCTTATGCAAATCATTCATAACCCCATTTGGGAAGATTTATATATAATATTCTAAGTTTTTGTAGTATTCTTTATATGAAGAATCTAAAGGGGCAATTCATTTCTGTTGAATGGAATAGGAAAAAAAAAGCAGGGTTATAGCAAGTAGCAAGTAATATAGAGTTTCATAATGCTTGTCACTATCTTTCTTCTTTATTTTATTTATTTGTATTTCTACTTGTCCCCTTTAATTAGTCAACTTCACATTATTACAACAAATATTAAAAAGAAGTGTCTTGTTAAAAAAATCTTTAGTCTACAGAATATGGAAAAGCAATTAAAGGATGATTATTCCTCTTTTGGATGAAAATCACAACATTCACTTCTGAGGTGGGAGGCAAAAATGATCTTTGTAACGGGGTCTCTTAACCCCAAAATTTGGAAATAAACTTCTTGCTTCTAAAGATGTCTCTGTAGGTCAAAAAAACTATAAAGGTTCCATTACATTGCCATAGAAGGGACCAGTTTTTTAGCATATGAACTTTGGTGAGGAATAGTCATCTAAACTGTAGTACTTGTAGTATTCTTTAAAAGACCTATAGAGTTTCATGCCCAGGAAAAAAGACAAAGATTAAAAATTAATATAGGTAACATTGTTTTCAAAGCCAACCCTTTCTGCATTTCACCAGGGCAAGTCTGAAGATTATTGTACTGGCTGGTTTTCTGTCAACTGGACACAAGCTGGAGTTGTCACAGAGAAAGGAGTCTCAGTTGAGGAAATGCCTCCATGAGATCCAGCTGTAAGGCATTTTCTCAATTAGTGATCAAGGGGGGAGGGCCCTACCAATTGTGGGTGGTGCCATCCCTGGGCTGGTTGACCTGGATTCTATAAGAAAGGAAGCTGAGCAAGCCAAGGGAAAGCAAGCCAGTAACATCCCTCCATGGCCTCTGCTTCAGCTCCTGCTTCCTGACCTGCTTGAGTACAGTCCTGACTTCCTTTGTTGATAAACACCAATATGGAAGTGTGAACTGAATAAGTCCTTTACTCTCCATCTTGATTCTTGGTCATAATGTTTTTGCAGGAATAGAAACCCTGACTAAGACAATTATTCTATCCTAAAAATAAATTAGACATTGAGACCCTAGTGAAATAATTTTTATACTTCACATAAGAAGTTTATCAACTTTTGTAGAGGCATCTATTATTTATTATTTATTATTTATTTATTTATTTATTTATTTACCTATTTATTTATTTACATCCTAATGTAAATTAAATCCTAAACACTTCACCTCCAACAGGTCACCCTTTGTAGAGTGCCCCCCTCCATCCTCCCCTTCTCCTTTGATTAATTCATCTCCAAACCCAACCTGGAATCCTCCCACATTAGTGCATCAAGTCTCTGCAGTGTTAGGCATATCCTCTCCAGCTGATGCAGAAAATTAGCCTTTGGGGAATGAAGCTTTAGTGACAGCCACTGCTTCAGTTGTAAAGGGACCCAAATGGTGACTGAGCTACAACTCTGGCACATATACACTACAAGCTTCTGTTGTCCAACCCTTGTATGATTTATGCTTGGTGGCTCAGTCTCTGAGAGCTCGCAGAGATCCAGGATAATTGACTCAATTGGTCTTCTTGTGAAGTTCTTATTCCCTTCAGTTTCTCTAATCATTCCCCTAACTCTTCTATAAGAGTCCCCATCCTCAATGTTCAAACTTTAACTGTGGCTATCAGCTTCTGCTTCAGTCATCTGCATGGTAATGATACAAAAACAGGCAGGTTGATCAATAGAATTGAATTGAATATCCAGAAATAAATCCACACACCTGTGAACACTTGATTTTGGCAAAGAAGCTAAAACCATTCAATGGAGCAAAAAAAATCTTCAATATATGGTTTTGGTCTAACTGGACATCTACATGTAGAAAAATGGAAATAGATCAATGTCTATGTAAAGTCAAAAGAATATTAATTTGATATCATGCCATGAGGCTGAATCAATTTACAAGCACTTAATCACTAAAGAAATTAAATAGATCTTGAATTCTACAGTTATAATGATGTCATTCTTTAAATTTAAACAAGTAAGCAAAAGATGACAAATTTTGAGAATTAATTGATAGATGGTAGCTAAGTGTTTTTGACAGTGCAAAGTTTTTTTAGTTAGAGTTTGCAGTATTCTCTGATATTTTTACTGAGTGAAAATAGGAACATGTATCCTAAGAAGCCCAGGAAGAGCAACCTTTTTGTATTCCTTTACTGGAAAATACATTTGCTGTGTTTTTCATTTGATGACTGTCAAGTTTGAGAAAATCATTAATGAAAAGAGAACCCACAGTACTGTCTAGGATACAAAAACCAACTTAGTATTCACTGAGCAGAGTATTTGAGTTGAAAAATAACATATCTCTTTCTGTGATATAGTATGGTAGAACCATTCAGGAAAGCCACACAGAAAGGTCATGTTTTTATTGTTATTCTTTGATTGATTATGTGTGTGTGCGTGTGTGTGTGTTTGTGTCTGTGTGTAAACATCAGAATATCATCAGATCAACAAGATTCATAATGTTAGGAAACTCATCTCATGATAGAGTCAAAACCAAACCCCCAAAACAATAAAGTTAAATCACACAACCATGTATCCTTCTCCTGTAACACCTATCTCTGCTCTACTGAGACTACTGTATGTATTGCCTCAATAATGTGACTTCAAAAAGATTGTGAAACACTACATAAAGAAAAGAAAAATATCCCTGCTAAGAGAAAAATTTAAAAATTTCTAGTGGGTTAAAAACCTAAATACCAAATATAGATACATTTAGCAAAACTTTATACAGGAGGAGGGATATTGGGTCAGACCTGACCACCTAAGTTTGTTCCACAGGACCCATACCAAATTCTGTAGGCTTTTATTTTTCTTATAGACAGATAACACATTGTAGCAGTTAAGCAACCCCTCATGTCATGTCTCATTAACACATTAAAATAACACATAAATAAAAACTGTATCATATGACATAAATATCACACTTTGAACAATGAAAAAAATAATTCTATATGTATGGTATTGTTTTAAAATATTTAGAAAGCTTGAGTGATGGTAAGGTGGCTCAGGAGGTAATGGCTCTTGCCCTGATCCTGATTACTTGAGTTCAATCCACAAGATCGACAAAATGGAAGAAGAGTAATAACTCTCAAAAGATTTTCTTTGACCTTCGAACCTGTGTTGTTGAACATGCACATGTACAACATACATTACATACTTACTCAACTAATTAATATTATGTTTAAAAACATTAGAGAAACCTTAGTGAAAACAAATCACACAGGACTTAGGGAAATGTACAGAAATAGTTATAGGAAACTCTAAGTCAAAGGAATCTGAAGAAGAGATGCAGGTCGTGAGCTGTAAGGGTTACAAAATTGGCGTGTAAAGCATATTCTTAGATTTATTTCATTTTTGTGAGTGTATGTCTTGGTTTTACCTTTATGTATGAAAGTGTATAAAATGCATGCATGATTCCCATTGTATCAGAAGACAGTATTGAATCCGTTAGAAATGAAGTTACAGCTGACTGTGTCCTACAGTGTCAGTGAGGGACCCAAACCCAACCTGACCTACAAGTGTAGTAAGCATTCTTTCTTTCTTTTTTTTTAATTAAACTACTTTAGTTTTAAAAAAAGAAATAAATATACAGGTTTTAAAAGTATTTTTGCATAAAACCATATGAATATAATTTTGTCAATAAGCATTCTTAACTGCTATACTGTTACCTCAGCACCAGAAAAAAATATAAATAGATAGATAGATGATAGATAGATAGATAGACAGATAGATGGAGAGAGAGAGAGAGAGAGAGAGAGAGAGAGAGAGAGAGAGAGAGAGAGAGAGAGAGAGAGAGAGAGAACTTACTACTTGAAATTGAATATTCATCACAGAGGGACACCAGAGTACCAAGTGAATTTACTTATGGAGAACAGCCAGAACCCACCTTACTGCTGCTTTCCTAGACCACAGAGAGGGGAGCACCCTCTGCATGCATCATGCAGCATAGCAGTGGCTCTCTTTCAGCATTGCAAGAGTTGATTTGGGTAAAATCCAAATCCAACTCAAGGCCATCTGTTATCATGTCAAGTTCAGTGAAGTACTACTTCTTAGTAAGTTTGCTCCCTTACATGTATTTATCTTACTCTACTCCTTTCTGTTGAGAAGTTCACTTAGTGAAATTGACTGAAAAGACTATTGCATGTTTTATTTGAGGTGATTATCAGTTACAGTTCATGAATAACAAGGCATTGGAGTTAGAAAGATATCAAATACGATTTTACAGAGTTAATCATTGTATAGGGCATTTAAAATAATAGGACCCATTAAGCATTGTTTTTCAGAAAATTTATACCATATCATTGCTAATGGATAGATATTTGAATAGAAAAAAAAAGGTCAAGTAGGAACAGTATAGGTGTATAAGGGTATATGACAAAAATGTAGATTGATTTACTCAAGAATCTATGAAAATAAGAGTAATATTCATAACCATGCTAATTATAAAAGTGAATCAAGTAATATTTGAATAAGAAGGTTGACTATCAATAATAATTGACTACAATATAAAGAAAACACTGACTGGAATGAATATTATGTAGATATGGAATAAAAATAAGTATTGTAAAAGTTTTAAGTAATTTTGCTATTTAAATAAGCTATGGAAAACAACCACAGGAAAAAAAAGAAAATGGGAAAAAAGTAAAGAGAAAGAGGAGAAAAAGAAAATGCAAAAGAGAAAGAAAAAAAGCTAACCAAAAATTATTTTACAGATGGTGGATTTAAAGAAAATATTACACTACCAAATTTTTGCCAAGATGTTATGGAACCAGATTTCTCATTCATTACTGACCAGAATATAAAATAGTACAAATACTTTATGAAAGTTTTTCTAGTGTTTGAATTTTAAAATTTATTATGTGAACTAGAGAATACATTTCTTGAGATTAACTAAAAATTAAATGATTAAATTTAAAAATTTTATAATAAAAATAATGTGAAAAATGAGGGGATATTTAAGCCAAGCATTTGGAAAAATTGACCTCAAACCAGTAAAAACAACAAACCATGGATTAGAGAAAACCAAACAACTATGATTCCTGAAGGACCCATTATTGTAAAGTATGAGACAGTCCTTTACCTTACAGTGTGAGACAGTTCTTCTGTACCTTACAGTGTGAGACAGTCCTTTCTCTTACAGTGTGAGACAGTCCTTTCCCTTACAGTGTGAGACAGTTTTTTACTTTACAGTGTGAGACAATCCTTCTTTACCTTTTGGGAGATGATACTAGAACGGAAATTTGTCAGCTGGTTGGGTTGGAGAAAGCTTGAAATTTCTTCTCCTTTTTGTTCTAATTGTGTAAATCAATGAAGCATTTCTCAATTTGCCAGTTATACATGGTTTTAGCTAATATGTGCATGACAAAAAGTAAACAGTTGCACAAAAGCACAAAGTATTACAAAAGTCTTGGAATATTGGTCTCAATTTTTCAAATAACCTCAGATGTCATGATCAAGGAGTTGGCACAAGAGCACTGTAACTAATTCTAACATGTTTGATAGATTCAATGATTTTTAATTGCTGAATTAATAATTTTTTAGAAAATTTAACTACATTGATTTTAACACTTGAAAAGATATTCTATTGTTTATACCTTGACATTAACCCATGTTAATTAAGATATTTTGAGTAACAAGAAGGAAAGTTGATTATGAGCACAGTTTGATATTTTAAAATAATGAGAAATAACTCTGACAATGTGAACTTGTATGCTACTTTGTGAACATTCATTCTTTCAACGTTACTTGAAGCATGATTTCTGAGAACCATGATGTCCCTTGACACTGAATGTCATAGCCCCTTATTTATGGAGAATATTTATGAAATTAGCTCATTACTGAAGTTAAAAATGAGAATTCAATTTTGCCCTTTAAGATCAAATTGTAACTTTTGTGTTCATTAGCTCTACTCTTAATTTTTTTACTGCACAGAACTTTAGTTTTGGAGAGGTTTAAGTGTATGCCTACGCATTGTGATTTGAGTACATATGGCCCCCATAGGCACATATATTTTAAAGTGTGGTCCCCAGTTTGTACAACTGATTTGGGAGAGTTAGAACATACATTCTTTATAGAGGAGGTTTGCCCCTGAGGGGAGAAATGGAGGCTCTAAAGACCCTTTCATTCTCACATGGCTGTAGCTCCCTGTCTTGTTCGCCCTTCTGTCTCATTCTCTGCCTCCTACTTTCTTTATCAGGATTTATGCTGTCAACACTTTCTCCAGGACTAAGCTTGGTTGTCTGCTCCCTGCCACCCTGCCACAGGGAGTATCCCTCTGCAACCATAATCTTCCAAATTAACTGTTTTTATGTAGGTTCCTGTGTTAGTTGGGGTTATTGTGTGTGTGTGTGTGTGTGTGTGTGTGTGTGTGTGTGTGTGTGTGTGTGTGTTGACTATTGTTTTGTTTTGTTTTGTTTGGTTGGGTTTTTTTTTTTTTGCAATCAGACTCATTTCATTTTTTTATGAACAAACATAACCTCAGATGAGTAGAAATACTTTCAGAGTTGGTATTAATGAAAATTATTAGATTATAAATAACTGCTTTTACACATATAATGATATGAACAGACACCCTGACCCAGAAAATTCTTCTAAGGACCACATTTAATTGGGGCTGACTTACAAGTTCAGAGGTTCAGTCTATAATCATCAAGTCAGAAGCATGGCAGCACCCAGACTGGCATTAATCAGAGCTTAGAGTTCAATATCTAATTCTACAAGTAAATAGAAGACTGGCTCCAGGCACCTAGGATGAAGGTCTTAAAGTCCATGCCCACAGTGACACACTTTCTCCCACAAAGCTATACCAGTTCCAATAAGTCCATCACTCCTAACAGTGCCACTCCCTGGGCTCAGAATATCCAACCCACCACAGTTTCCTTGGTCATATGTTTTGTCACTGATAGAAAAGTAACTAAGGCATAGACTTACATGATTATTTTTGCACATCAGATGAGTGACAAGGCTTTGTTTTATTCTGCACATAATGAAAAGACATAACATAATTATTTATCCACCTCTTTCTTATCTAGAATGATTACATCCAGCTAGGTTTTCACAAATTTTAAAATTTCATTCTTTTCAGAACTGTATAGTTCAGAGTATACATGCCAAATTTCATTTTCCTTGTCATAATATGATGAAAATTAAATTAATTCTAATGTTCTTGTGTATTTTGACCATTGCTGCAATAAACATGGATCAGCGGGAGTTTCTGTATATTATTTGGGTATTTATAAAGCAAGGAATTATGGGAGCCAGTATCCTGCAAACTCTCATGATCTCACTAAATTAAGGCCTCAATGTTGAAATTTAGAACAGAGAGATAATTAATAAAGATTGGAAGAAACAGACACAGAGATTAATCAACGGGCACTGAGTTACCACTTAGGACTTTAAAGAGGCATGTGCTATTGAAAATTAGTGTATGCATAAGTAACAACAATGCATTTTATGCTAAATAATGAATAAAAAAAGATATACTTTGAATTTTCTCTACAAGCAAGAGATGAGTTTCAGAAACAAAGAGAAAACATTATGCCAAATTGAATAACAAACAATACATTTATATACTAAAATATTACACAGATTTATAATCTGTCCCATGTTAATGTTTTCTTTTTTGAGATTAAAAATAAACAGAATTTAAATCTATTTTATTTGCATTTACTTTAAACTTTTAAGTTTATATTTAAAATTACTTAAATTGTTAAACCATCTCTGATAGGAAAAATTCTAAACTAGGTGATAAACTAGCCCTATAAGCTTTAAAAAAAACATTCAAGTAAAATGATTACTTTATGTGCTAAATAAGTCATTTCTGTTTTTTTAAGTTTGCAAATAAGTCAATTTATGTATATTAACGATATTATCCTGCACGAGGTATAGAGTGATAGGCTTTTTATAGAGCTTGGGACTCCCAAGTGTCTCCTGTTTGTATTAGTGTACCTACATATTGTAGCACTACAGGGTATACCAGAGCCAACCTGTGACAAAGAGAGTAAGTGATAAGAACTGTGATGCCCTCAGCAAATGTACAGCAAAATGTCTTAGCCCTACAGGGAAATAACATCAGGTCACAGTATGAGTGATCTTGGTGGAAGAATAGTCTCCAAACAAGCCTACAGATGAGAACACAATATAGCTGCACTCTTGGCAGCAATCTCTTGAGAGTCTGACTGATTCACCCAATGAAGCTATGCCTAGCTCCTCACTAATAAGAACTCTCAGATAGTAAATTATGTTACCATAAAAAGATCCTACACTTCCAGAAATGTCTGTGCTGTGCAAAATTAAAAAAAAAAAGATATAATAAATAAATACAATTCTGAGCTTTACTAATTTTAGTTAATTTATGACATAAGACTCAGAAACCGAGCTTTAATCACAATGTGAAAAGTAAAAATCAATATTTCATTTACACACTGTTTTGTTATTCAAACAAAAGACAGAATTGTGATTGGTATAACAAGGCAGAAGAAGATGGGTGTTTGGGAGTAGAGTAATAGACAAGGGTGATGTTTTCTATGTTAGTTGAATTATCATAAGTTTAAAATATCTGCTGTAATTTCAAAGACAATAATTTATCAGTATATAATTTTCTACAAAAATGGAGTATAAAAATTCCATGGGATTGGAAGCTTTTATTTTACTCTAAGTTCCATAATATCTTCTATCTAATTTTTAATTTACTCTTTATCCTTCTCCAATATTCATTCTAATATCCATAAGCCAAACTAATCCAGTATTTATTTTTATGCTGATTATAAAAATGATGAAAATAATAGATTGCTGGAAACTGTGTACCTTGTACATCCGCCAAACAAGTTGTATTAAACTGTAAAGTTGAATGGTTTTCTTATTCCTTACTCATTGGAGCTTTTCTTTCTTTGAGCACATGCCAGTGTGATTCTTCCCAATGCCAGGAATCTGTATCAGCTGTACATGCATGAAATGGAGAAACATCTAATAAGTCAGACCTTTTCTTCTCACACTTAGAAGCATGACATCATCAATCAAAGAAGTCAGTGTAATATTATGAGCGTGAAAATTGTGATAAGAAATGTTGATTGAACGTTGAACTGAACAAAAAGTTTCCCTAAACATGGCATTAAGAAGATGTTCCAATGCTTTCAGATAGGAATGTTCTTTTCTTCTGCCTCTGTGTTGTGATAAACTAAAGAATGAATCACTTTTTTTGCAAAGTTAGAAAACATATTTTATGCCCTAAGCTCTATAAAGCTAGAGTTATGAATAAGGATGTTTTTCAGTACACTGAAGCAAAAATTACATAAACTATACAAATGAATGTCTGGCATCATGTTCCAGTGAAACTTATAAAACAGCAATAACACACTGCAGAATTATCTTTTTCACCAGGGGACACATTATTAATTTGTAGATGATAATTTTAAAGATATTGGGATTATGCAAGTTTGATCATTTTAGCTAAAGTTCCTCCAGTAAAGTGAACTACATTTGCCATGGAGGGTATGACATAGCGAAACTTGAAAACCGTGGTGAAATTCTGAAGTCATGTCATGTTAAAATTTATTTCACATAATCTTCTAAAGAAAAATGATATGTTAAAGGATATGTAAAGAAATAAAACTTCTATACATGCCAGTTTTTCTGTTTGTTTTGTTTAGCAAGAGTGGTATTTATCATAGTTCACCTAGGACTAGGAAAGCACATGACAGTTCAGTGTCAATACAAGAGAATGTGCATTTAGCATTAAAACACAGATTACCGGCTGGAAGGATTGCATAGTGGTATGAGCACTGGCTGCTCCTCCAGAGGTCCTGAAGTCAATTCCCAGCAAACTTTACTGTGGTTTGGTTCTAAGACCCTTTGATAATTAAGATATTTAGTGGATGAAATAGTGGGGTAGAATAATGGGGTGTCCAGGCTCAAAGCTTATTACCTTCAGATACAATAACATCTAATGTTAATCTTAAAACGTCATACCAATTTGGTCACTTTCTAAAACTAATGGAACGTGAATAAGTTTGTAATCCTGGTGACTGTAGGAGAATACTTAATTATGTAGAGGTTAACTTGATTAAAAAAAAAATAGTGGTTACACTTTGTGTTGGTTTCCTTTATTCACCTCCTGGTGCTTTCTGCAGCATGCTACCTAGAGGCTGATGTTAGATGCTAGAACTAGAGTTAATTTGTAATCAGCAACCTAGTTAGACAGTGAGTTATTGTACCCTTTGGTTAATGATAAGATTAATGTTATAACACCAAATTTTTTGGAGACTCATGTGTACTTTGTTCTAATGTGCTTTTAAAAAGTTTTCTTTTACTGTGTTGTTGTTTGTTTGATTTCCTTGATAACAAGTTAAAGATGTTTCAAGGATGACATGCATTCCTTCCATCATAAATTTTACATTTTAATAGTTACTAATGTGACTGTGATTTGGTATTTGGTCTTCTATTGATTTCCTCTTTCAAGGCTCTGGCTCTTCAGATAACTTGTGAGATGACCATTAGAGTCTGAAATGATCTATCTATTCTTCTGCCTTTAATAACAGCTCATAGAAGCCTTATTTATGATATCCAGAAACTGGAAAACACCCAGATATCCTGCCACAGAAGAATGGGTATAGAAAATATGGTTCATTTACACAAGAGAATACCATTCAGCAATTGAGAATAAAGACATCCTGTGTTTTTCAAGAAAATGTAAAGAACTAGAAAATATCATTCTGAGTGAGGTAGCTCAGTTCCAAAGGGGCATACATGATATGTACTCACTGTTAAGTGGATATTAGCTCTAAAAGAACAGAATATTCAAGATAGAGTCATCAGAATTCAAGAAGGTTAACAAGCCAAAGGATAAATGTAAGGAGGATGCCATAATTCCACTTGGGAGAGAGAATAAAGCAATTATGGGACAGAGAAAGGAACATAAAGAGGACAGGGAGGGAAATGGGGAACATGATCTGGTGTTTGTTGGGGCCAAAAGCAGTGATGCTCTGAGGACCAGCAGAATGAACAGAAACAGGAAACCTTAGGAGGTAGGGTTTGGTGAACCCTCTAGAATGTACCAGAGACCTAGGAAGTGAGAGACTGTCAGGACTCAAAGGAGGAACCTTAGATGAACTGCCCAATGCTGGAAAAAGGAAACTTGTAGAGCCCACCTCAAGTAGAAAGGCAGGGCATCAAGAGAAGGAAGTAGTTACCATCCCAAAGTCAAAGCAGTGACCCATAATTGTTCCTGTCTAAAAATACTACAAGGAAAAAAAAACTGGAGAAGAGACTGAAGAAAAGGAGGTCCACTGACCTGCCCAAAGTGGAATTCAACTCAAGCGGGTTAGGGGATTGGCTGCAAGGCCTTACACTATCACTGATGCTATATGATGTGCTTTCAGACAGGAGTCTAACATGGCTTCCCTCCAAGAGGATTAACAAGCAGTTGAACTGAACAAGTTATAGGCAGATACTTCCACCCAATCAAAAGACAGTAGCCATTGATGTCTGTGGTTGAATAAAGGAAAGGCTGGAAGAAGTTGTAGAGGAGGGGGACCCTATAGGAAGACCAGCAGTCTCAAAAAATCTAGACACCTGAGATCTCTCAGACACTAAGCCACCAACCATGTAGCATACAATGGCTGACCCTAGGCACCTGACACATATACAGCAGAGGAATAAGTGCTCTGGCCTCAGGGAGAGAAGACAAACATAACCCTAGGGAGACTTGAGGCCTTAGAGTGTAAGGAGATCTGGAGGGGTGGGGATATCCTCTTGGGTGTGGTGTAGGGGAGGAGGAATGGAATGAAGAACAGTTGGTGGGCAGACTGAAAAGGGATGATAGCTGGACTGTAAAAACAGACTAAAGGTAATTTAAAAATAAAAATAAAAAATAACAATGAACTGACTTCAATGTTCTTCATCTTTACTGGCAAGTATTTTCTGTGGATTCCAGCTAACCACAATAGCTGTGAGAGTCAGCCTATCATATAACATCAGGAGAATAATCTATAGTAACAACAATGGAAACATTTAAAGGATAAATTTAGTAAGTATATAGCAATCTAGATAGTGTTTTTAAGTAAACAGAGAATAGTTTTTTTTAAGGTAGATAGGCAGAGAGACTGCAAAACAGTATCATATCTGTTGTTCAAAATATTCTTCAGAATCAACTGTGTAACACCTCAAGGAGGGTAAGTAGCGTTTCCAATAGAAAGAGTCTCTGGTAAGACAAAGGGGTCTACTCAGGCAAACTTCCAAGTAAAAGAACACATAGGGACAGATAGAGACACTAATAGATTGATTGCTCCCAACATCCAGCAAACCTGATGGATGGAGAAGGGCAGATAATCTGCTGTATGGTATCAGAAGGAGTCAGAACATCCCCAAAGAGAACCCCTAGAAAAACACAGAGGATTAACAGGCTTATATCTGAAATGTAGTTTGAGGATCTAGATTTCAGAGACAACTTCTTAGTGTCCTCAAATCACACATAGCAATCTGCCAACACGATGTATGCTGTGGTGGTTTAAGTAACAATGAGCCTTATATGACCCTGTTAGACTCATATACTTAAGTACTCATTCACCATAGAGTAACACTATTTGAGAAGGGCCAGGAGGTATGGAACCAGGATGGAGGTAGTTTGTAATTCTGGGTGGGCTTTTATGTTTCAAAATTTTTTGCCAGGCCTAGTTTCTCTATGTCTCTCTGTGCCTCTCTTTCTTTCTCTGGCTCTCTTCTCTCTGCCTCCCTCCCATTCTTTTTCTCTCTTTCCTATCTCTTTCTCTGTTTCTCTCTGTCTCTGTTTTTGTCTCTCTCTGTGTGTCTGTCTCTGTGTCTCTGCCTCCATCTCTTCCCATGTCTGTCTGTCTGCCTGTCTGTCTCTCGCTGTCTATCTTTCTCTGTCTCTCTGTGTCTGTCTTTGTGTCTCTATCTCTGTGTCTTTGTCTCTCTTTTTTCTCTCTCTCTCTCTCTCTCTCTCTCTCTCTCTCTCTCTCTCTCTCTCTCTCTCTCTCTCTCTCTCTCTCTCTCTCTCTCTGCCAATGGATCTGAAGGTAGCCATCAACTTCTACCTTCAAGGGCTGTGCATGAATATATTAACCCTCTGAAATGGTAAGCAAGCCCCTTTGTCATGTAAATGTTACTTTGTTCATGGTCTGTGTTTATAGCAATATATCACTGACTAAAACACACATTATTTAGGGTTACAATTCTAGTTTTAACACTATATTTGCCAAAATAACTTTCTAAAAATTTGAGTAATTCTTCCAGAATTTTTATGATAAAAATATAGGCAAAATAATATTATCTCCCAAACTGTTCATGTATCTGTCCTTAATCCTGTAAATATGTCAGTTTGAGCACTTAAAGAAATTTTATATACAGTATAATGATGTGGGTTTTCAGATGAGGAAATTTACCTCAGGTTATCTGATTATATGAATTCTAAATTAGAATTGTTTTCTTAACTAAAAGATAAAAGTCTCTAATAACAGACTATTTAGATACTTGCACTGGAGTATTTTTGGAAATAAGGAGGTAAAACCATAAATCATAAATAGTATAGATACATAGCTACCAGACACTGGAAAAGCAAAGGAGTGTGCTCTTTGGACCAAGGCATGCCTGAACTCTGACTTTTGTCTTAAGAATACACTAAGTAAATGAATTTGAATTGTGCTAATGGAATACATTTTGAAAGATCAATACAATAACAGCATAAAATTGTCTTAAAATAAAACATCTGCTTAGCAAGATTCTGTCTTTCATGTGCTTTAAATCTCTTATTCAAATTTTGAAATATTTCTTCTACTTTCCTTTTCTATTCCTCTTCTCTATTTTTTGCTATATTATTGTTTTCATTCTATGGCAACCTATAAAGGCATCTCATATTTTTGGGCTGAACACAACATATTGATGCATGGTTATGAACAGAGGCTGAGTATTTTTTTTTCTGTACAATCATTCATTGGGTTAAGCAAAGATTCTTTGAGAAAGCCTCATTAATTTTGTTTCTGCTTTTGTTGTAGACATTATTTGTAAATTATGTATTTTCTTCACTTATATTTCATATGTTGTCCCTTTTCCAGGCTTCCTTTCTGGAATCTTCCTACTCCATCTCTCTCCACCTGCCTCTATGAGGGTGTTCTTTCACACACCTCTCACCTCCCCCTCTCACCTTCCCTCCCTGGCATTCCCCTACACTGGGGAATCAGGCCTTCACAGGACCAAGGGCCCCTCCTCCTCTTGATGCCACCTGTTGATCCATCCCATATACAGTCATCAAACCCGGACAATATTGCAGATGCCAAGAAGTGCATTCTGACAGGAGCCTGACATAACTGTCTCCTGAGAGGCTCTGTTAGATCATGACAAATAAACAGGCAGATGCTCTCAGCCAACCAATGGACTGAGAATGGGGTCGTCAATGGATGAGCTAGAGAAAGCAGTGAAGGAGCTGGAGTGGGGTTCAACCCCATGAAAAGAACAACAATAACACCCAACCAGACTCCCCGCAGGGACCCATGACTCCAGCTGCATATGTAGCAGAGGATGACCTCATCTAGAAAGCCACTTTTTATTATGTTGAAAAAAATTGTCCAGTTACATTGTCAATGAAAATAATTAGTGTAAGGTATGAGACTTTGTGATTATTTTGATGTTGAAGTCAAACAGGGGTAAAATATATAAAGTTATTGGAGATGTCTTATTGGGAAAGAGATTGTCCTGTGACCAAACCACTCAGTCATCAACAGGGTCTCAAACGAGGGAGTGAGGGTTGAAAAAGAAGAGCAGTTGGACCAAATTATAACATGAGTCCAGCCCATACTGAGGCTGAAGCAGGTTTATTTCCCTCCAGTCTGCTTTCATATCATTCTAGGAATTTCTGAAACATGTGATCACTTCCTAAATCAGTGACGAACTAATCAAGCAGAATAGTAAACAAGGGGATCACACGATCACACGAGAAAGTAATTAAGCAGAGTAATATGAAGAAAGATCACATAAGAAGATAATTCAGCAAAATAGTAAACCAATCCCCGTGCTCCTGATTTTGTTATCTAAACCTACTTCCTTGTCCAAGTCTGGAGACAAATGCCAAACTCCTAGAATAGGTAACAAAAACTCCCAACTATCCGGAATGAAGAAAATTATCTCAAAGTCTGAAGTTTTCTGGGAACCCACAAGTGAGCCTGGAGCAGCAGAGACCAGCATCTTTGACAACACTGTGCTTTTCCTCTGGTAAGATCATAAGGACTGCAGAGACTCAAAGTAATCTGAAGCTTTTCTTTTTTGTTTTCTCACGAGGACTATGAGGATATATGAGCAGGACAATTATTACCATACATGTTAAAGATGAGAGTAAAACATATTTTTGGGGATTACATACTTTAACAATGGATCATAGAAATCTGGAGATGCTGTAATTACAGGATAAAAACTTTTGTATAATAAAACCCACAGAGTACAGAGTAAGAGGGTGAATACATAAAAAAATGAACTCCAATATAATTTTGTGGAATTAGTTATTCTAAAATTAGTCACAATAGTTCTTCCAGTAGGAATAGCCATAATCTCTTTTATGGAACTAATTTTAGATTTATGAAGTCTTTTACAATTGAATATAATCTTTTTGGTGAATAAACCTAAAATTGCACATGAATACCTCTCCACTGATTATTGCAAAATTAAAAGGTACATCAGATATATGGTAACAGTTAATAAATTGGGGGTGAATAAATTCTATGTGTTAGACTTTGATGGCATGCTTAAGTGTGAATTTCAAAAGCAAACTTATATCATAAAGCTATAGTAGGCAGGTTTGTAAACACACTGAAACAGCTGTATGAAACTTATAAGAGGTTTCTCTTCTAGTTAACCTCTTATAGATACTTACTCTGTGGTAGCAGCACACTGTTGAGAAAAATATTAACTATATATTAGGGTGCTTCTCTGATATACTACTTGCAAGGGTGATGTGGAGACAGCAAGTTCAACTGCTTTATGCCGTGAATAAGCATGAGTTAAATCCATGTTAAATAATTACAGAAATAATGCATAAGACAGTTCACTTGAGTAAACTCTTTGGGAAGAATATGAAGAAAAGTGCGTATACTTTAATGTTATGAGAGGAAATTTTAAAATCACTTGAAAAACATATAAATCTTTAAAGACATAAAAGAAAATTCCAGTTAATGTTTGTATATTGCATTCAGTCTACATTTTACCTCATACTTAAAAGAGTTTATATCTTATTCAGAGTGATTTTTAATTTTAATAATCACTCACCTTGTCTCCTGCAACTGTGTAAGAGCTTTATATCTTTTTAAACTATTTATCAATTATCACCTATGTATCTATCATGTCTCTAAATATATTGGGTGTAGATGTTCTGTTTTGATATGATATCAACAATTATTTCTCTTTTTTCTGCTTTTTTTACATTCAGCTTTATTCATGTCATCACTGGTCAGACACAACTTTTATTTATAAACCTGAAGAAGTTGTGGAAAAATTATTTCTACCTAAGCATTTTTTAGTATTTAAAAATGATTTATTTTCTTATTTAGCATTTATTCATGTTTGCTTTTGAAAAATAAGTTCTCATTTTGCATTTCACATTAGTCTGGATCTTATTACATTCAGGTTTACCACAATCCCACTGGGTTTCTTCTGTGTCAGCTGCTTAACACTAGGATTTCATGCAAGAACCATGGCATTTGGCAATCGACCCATTTTCTAAAATGGACAGAATATTATCTAATAAAAAGGCCTACAATTTCTATGTGGCTTACTCTCCATCTACTGTGTTTCCTTTATCTCCTCTCTCTCCCTCCCTCCCTCCCTCCCTCTCTCCCTCTCTACCTCCCTCTTTCTTTTCCTTTCTTCCTTCTATCCTTCCTTCCTTCCTTGCTTGTTTTCTTGCTTCCTTGACATAGGCCTGTTAATCTCCTGTGTTCTTCAAGGCTTTCTCTCTGGGGATGGTCTCACCCCTTCTGATCCAGCAGATTGTCTCCCCTTCTCCATCCATCAGTTTTAATGGATGTTGTGAGCAACCAATTTAATAGTATCTCTATCTGTTGCTGTGTGATCTTTTGTTTTAAGTTTGCCATAGTGGACCCCCTTGTCTTATCAGAGACTCTTCCTATTGGAAACTCCAGTTAACCTCCTTAAGGTGTTTTCTCGATTGACTTCTGCAGAATGTTTTGAATAACTGCTTGCTTGCTTGCCTTTTTAAGGTAACAATAAGTCACCTGTTCTTTTCGAAGGGTACAACAGTATTCCCTCCTTGAGCTGGGGTGAACTGATCATTCTAACAGAAGGACACTCTGAGAGTGTAAAAATCATTGGGTTTTTAAGCAACTGGTGATTAGAAAATATCTGGAAGCAATTTTCTTTTCTGTAAATTAGGTAGACAAGCTCAATACAGTTCAGCTTATAAAATAGATATAAAATTATGTTTCATGTTTTTGAAGTATCTGCATATTAACTACTTAAATTTTATTACCACTATCATTTTTATTTTACTAAAAATATTAAGTAATAAAATATATCTTCCTTGATGTGGCTAGTTAAATATTGTATCTAAGTTTTAATGTTTCTTTCACCTTATCTAAGCCATGCAGGAGTGGGAAAAAATTTCGTTTCTCTGGAGTTAGGCTTTTGTAGACTAGTATCTGTTTGAAATTGTAATTAGTGATCCATATTCATTACACTCATTTTAGTTCCTCTAAAATTACAATAGTTATTGTTGCTTTCTTTCGTAGGAGCTAAGTATGAGGGAAGTTAAAGTATACTTAGAAAAATCAGACAACATGATGTACAGAATGATAAGGGAAAACCAAAGAAGTGCTTTTGTGTTCTAAGGATTCCTTTTCTGTCCTTTATAGAGGTAAGATTAGAATTATTAAATAGTCAAGTACAATGTTTCCCTTTTCAAGTGGAAGAAAGTCTGTTACTGTGCTTTATCTGCAGATGAGTTATTTCCAATGTATTTTCTCGCCCCAAGCACAAGAACCCTTTCTCTGTTAGGAATCCTAGATCAAATGTACTCTACTGGGTACTTGAGATTACCACTTACTGTCACACTTCTCTTTGTACTGTCTGCTTGTGACAATGGAAACTACCACTGTTACACATTTTATCTTTCCTGTTATAAGAAATCTTCAACCCTACGGAAAACAAGTGCACAGATTTTTTTTTTTAATTGAACAACTTTATTTTAAAAAACAAAGATAAATGTACAGATTTTAAGCATTTATGCATAAAAGTATACGAATATATTTTTGTCAGTACTTGATTTTTTTTAAAGGTTTAATAGTCTGCATTAAAATCTTACTAGTTACAATAAGCGTAAAGCACATGTAAAACAAGATGTAACCTGGAAATAGTCAAAGTTTTTTTGGTGTGTAAAGATTAAGCATAATTTTCAAGTGCACAGATGCTAACCATGAAAAAGAAAAAAGAAAAAAAAAAACTGAACACACTGTGAAACTAGATGTGTTGAATCACAACCATCTGCTGCAGAGAAGAGTTGGGACTTGAAGAATGTTTTCTCATCCCCTGGTTAATGCTCAGAATTGGTTGATGACCACAATATTGCTAGGTGTAATTTATTAGTTCTAGTAAAAAATTACAAACAAATAGTAACATAGTAGTAGAAAAAGGAGATGTGATTCTTAATACAATGGAAACGTCTTTGTCATATGTTAACAGTGATCCCATCAGTTCAGGTATGAGGAAAACAAAGGAAGAAAGAGTTGGAAGAAAGGAAAGAAGGAGTACAAGCTCAGGTCATGCCTCAGTAGCTACATATGCTCTCCACTTCTACATAGTTCTACAGATAAAGATTTCCATTTCAAATTTCCTTTCAAAAATCAGAAAATTGTTGTTCATAATTAATAAGCATTTAGATAATGTAAAATCTAACAGTAGATATAGAACTATTGAGTACCAACACATTTACAGCACACAAAATGCCCTGAGTCCAGTCTTCAGCACAGTGAAAACAATAGAAATTTAAAATCTGTTATGAAGTATAAAATGTAGATTAAGTATTGGTGAAATATTTGATCTTTTTAAGCAAAAGAAATTAATGTTACACTTAAATATGTTAACCTTACATAGAAAGCTATATAACTTTTAAAATTATTTAAAGTTATGAACGTATTAAGCAGATTTACCAACAAATTTTACATTTGTATTTCTAAATTTCCATTTCTTTTTCTTTGTAACTAGAATTTTACTTATTAATTTTTATGTTTTAACATTCTTACGGTTCCAAAACTAATGTGGTGAGTTTACTCATGATTTGAAATATTATCTTTCATAATACATTTATCAGATTTTTTTTGTCCCAGCTATGGAGGAGGAATTTCTAATTTATCTCTATGCTTTCAAAAACTTATTTGGTAAAACTGTCAAATGAGCAGGTTGTCTTATCTAATTATAGTGTGATATCTAAGGTGCATCTTTAGCAGAAAAAGGCCTTAAAACAAACTCATTATAATGAGTAATGTCTAAATACCAATACAGAAAAACCTGAGACAATTTAGTACACTACAGTGAAATCTCCTGACAATGAGGAGGGAAGGATCACTACTGCCCCCAAGTGCCCATCGGGAGAGTGCCACAGTCAGAGTCTCTTGGGAATAGGAAGAAACAGACACAAGCTGGTGTTGCTACTTCACAATCAGAATCCACTTATAATGTCCTATTACCATCTAGCTTGGGCAACTGCTTACATGCTGTTCTAGTAAAGGGCCAACATTTAGAGTTGTTTTAAATATTAGATATACAGTAACATCAAATTTGCCACTTAAAAGTTACCCGTCTATGTTTGTCTACTATGGTAGTTGAGGAAAATAATACTGAAAGTAAAAACCGAACAATACCCAAGTCTGGGTAAACATATTTAGCTTAAGGTTTTACCGTCTGAAAATTATAAACTTACAAGAAACTCATATTTAGTGATGGAAAACTGCTTACCTAGAATGTAAAACAACATAATGTTAACATGTGAACATATCTTTTATAGAGTAGAAAATCATGCTTACTTTATAAATATTCAGAGAATTATTTTCTCTTTTAATATTTACTGTAGACGTAGATTATATAGTACTGGACATGTTTCCTGGTGTAACATCCTTTTTTCCTTTAAATTCTAATATATGTACATCATCAAGTTCATTTCAAAATTTTTTAGGAAAATTTCAAAAACAGATATTTTTTAGAAGGAAATAGCCTAAGGATTTTATGATTCTCTTCTGTTACCTGGAACTTGATAACTATCTCATTGGGAGTTTTTCTCCCTTTTGTATGAATTTAATTTAGTTTTAAAAATTAGTTAGAATATAAGGAAGTAACTTATACCTGCAACCACAACTACTAAGATAGATCAATTTGTTGAGACCAATCTGGGTTGCAGTTAAATATTCCTAGTCATGTATGAACTCCTGTGTTCAATAAAATATACAAGAAAAAATGCTTGTCGAAAAAGCACCAGAAGACAGGAAAGGGTATCATTTAGCTCTGAACCTGTGAGTTCCCAGAAGTGTTCTACATCAGACAGTGCTTGATCCTGATGAAAGCACCTTGAAATCTCATCTCTGATATTGCATTATGACAACAAATTAAGATACCTAGCTCACTACTGATAAAAATGAAGACAAGAAGTTGAAAATTCATTTTCAGAGTCTGAGTAAAACAAATACTTTAGAGGGAAAATAATAACCATCCGAAGTAATTGCATATACATTTCTGTTTTGAAACAGAACTCTGTATAAAAATATCTCAACCAATCCATGAAGATATTATGGAATGCTATTTACAGCAATGTCTTCATAAATTTTGGATATGTTTATTTCAAAAGGTAACTGTGGAAAGAATTTAAAATACTAAAAATATAATTGATTTTTTGCACAAACCTTTTGTTGTTTGCAGGCTTTAAGCAATCTAATAGAGCCATATTTTCCAGCATCAATGGGAGGAGAGGTCATTGGTCCAATGAAGGCTCATTGTGTAGGGGAATGGCAAGGGCTGAGGTGAGAGTGGGTGGTTGCAAGTAGGAGCATCTTCATGGAAGTAAGGGGAGGGGGAGAGGGATAGGAGTGGAGAGAAAGGGGATAACTGTTGAAATGTAAGTACAGAGAATATCTAGTAATATGACTAAAAATAAAGAAAAAGAATAAACATATTTTTTTATCATATGAGTGAAGTGATAAAGTCTTTGAAAGCTTGACGAGAACACAGCTAATACTACAGCACTGAAAAGGCAGAGACAGGAGCATTACAAACCCTAGAATAACCTGGTCTAACGTGCATATTCCTCTCCCTGGGTCATCACACTGTAAGACAAAACATTGTAAAATGATAGGAAAAGCAAAAGAAAACTAACTCTAAGGCAAAACTTGTTTACAAATATTATTAACAATTATATGTAGTATGAACGCCTGAGCAAATTTTAATATTAAAGAGATCCTGCATCCAGTATGGCATAAACATATTCAAATTTTATTTTATGTAAATAGAGTTGTGAATCTAAATTGGATTTCTATATTTTAATGGTTTGAGAAAGATTGCCCCACACAGGCTCTTATCTGTGAGTGGATGGTCATCAAGGTGGGACACAACTTGAGACAGACTTAGAGATGTGGCACACTTGGATTGCCTGGGTGGGCCTCAGTAGGAGAGGACGTGCCCAGACCTGGTGGGACTAGATGCTCCACAGTGAAAGATACATAAAGGGGGATCCCCTTCTCATAGAAGAAGGGGTGGGAGTAATAGGAAGGGATTTGTAAGGGTGAGACTGGGGCTGGGAGGATAGAGATCTGTGGTCAAGATGTGAAGTGAATAAAAATAAAGATTTAAAAATGCAGCAATATTAAAGGAAGTCTGTCAAGTGAGATGTACTGGAGATGGGTTTTCAAAAGCTCAAGCAAAATCTACTGTGTCTCCCTGTTGCCTGTGTATATGGATGTAGAACTCTCTTCTCCAGCATCTCAGTACACGATGATGATAATGTGCAGAATCTCTGGAACTGTAAACAAGCCCCAATTAAATGATTTCTTTATAATAGTTGCAATCGTCATGGTGTCTTTTCACAACAATAGAACACTGGTAAAAACACATACTGTTATGGAACAGTAAGAGGGTGAATGAAAAGAAGCATTACAATATCTGGACTGTAAAAATAGATTACGTGAAATTAGAACAAAAAAAAAGAAAGAAAATAAAGGGCTTGGAAGAATTACAAATACAAAAAAAATAAAAATAAAGTTCTGAATTAATCTGAAAAATATATTTCAAGTTGGCATCAGTATGTGTGCAGATAAAAAAAAATAAGGAATAATTTTTATTACCTGCATTGTATACTCTTGTCTTTAAGATCAGAACAATAGTAATATTAATATTTATAATGGCAAAATCTAGAATGGGTAGATCCCTTTGAACTTAGGTACTTAATTATTTATAACTGTTGTTACAAAACAAAATTTAAGGTAAGAATAACTCATTTTTTTGAAAATTACTTTAGTAACAATCTTGAAATAAATCTTATAGTATTCAAAACATAGACTCACTAAGATGACTCCACTTTGAGGCACTATGGAAAAGTATAAATACTATTAAAGATCCTTTGAAAACTAATGTGGATCTCGCTAAGCAGTAGGAGCACCAAATTCAGAGTGATTGGCCTAAAGAGATGGTTCATCCTTAAGGACATCTGCATATTATGTCTGTTCTTTTGTGACTGGGTTATCTCACTCAGGATGATATTCTCTAGATGCAGCCATTTTCTTAAGAATTTGGAGTAGTACTCCATTGTGTAAATGTACCACAATTTTTGTATCCATTCATCTCTGGAAATCAGTCTGGCGATACCTCAGAAAATTGGACATAGTACTACCTGAAGACCCAGCTATACCACTTCTGGGCATATACCCCAGAGACACTTTAATACACAACAAAGATATATGCACCTCAATGTTCATAGCAGCTCTATTTATAATAGCCAGGAGCTGGAATAAAACCCAGATGTCCTTCAGAAGATGAATGGATACAAAAATTGTGGTACATTTACACAATGGAACACTACTCAGCCACCAGAAACAATGACTTAACCAAATTCTTAAGAAAATGGCTGCATCAAGAGAATAACCTTTTCTATCACAAGATGTTAGAATTGTATAAAAAGGTCAAGAGGTTTTCAAAGATGCTTCCCACTTGTTAAAATGAAAGTCCATTTGTATATTTAAAAGAAATGGGTCACAAAGTTTACTTGTATGGAAATAAAGGTAGATCTTGGAGGAATTGGTAGAGAATCTGAGTATTTTTTTATAAGAAATACATGATTAAAAGCAACTTGGACATAAATGAACTGAATTTCATTACAAACTTAGGTCATAGTGCATCATGAAGAAAGAACTCAGGGCCCATATTCAAGACAGGAAGACCATAAGCAGGGCTTTATATACCATGTTTACCTGGATTGATCAGCTATCTTTATATACACAGCAGGACAGCAGTGCCAGCTATCTATCTGTGAAATTAACCATGATTGGTTGACCATGACACTTTCACACACCCACATTAGTCACTGATCACAAGAATGCTACAAGGGCACAGACATGTATACCAGATAATTTTAATGGGCACACTCTTCCAATTGAATTTTCTTCTTCTAAAATAGTTCTAGATTGTGTAAAATTAACAAAAATCAAAACAAACAAACAAACAAAAAATGAATCCTAAGTAGCACAATAGTAAATATGATCAATATATATTTATGAAACTTGCATGCCACTAACAAAATTTGAAATAATAAAATAAAATATGAATATATAGTAGGACAAAAGTCAATTCAATTACAAAACAAGTTTAAGTGTTTTTAACTCTTAATATATGCATCAAGTCAATATGTCTTCTCAGTCAGGCTAGGATCCTATTTTCATTCTAAATATATGAATGTCATTGAATCATGTTATGTAAGCAAATGCATTAAAATGTTATTTAAACTGGTTCTTTTCAAAATCCATCAAAACCATCAGTCCTAACAATAAACATAACAGAAATGATGCAAGACTGCAAATTTGGTAGTTGTATAATATTGAAAACATAAAATAAAATCAATGAAAACATACTGATACCCCATATTCATGTACTGACCTATATCCTGATGATTATAAATTATAGGCTCAACATCCCCAGTCATAACTATTACTCAAAAATCAACAAGCTGGCTCTAAAATGTATATAAAATTTACTAAGTCAAATATATCAGAAAATTGTTCTTAAAAAAAGAAATGCCCACTAGATAAGATGAAAATATAAACACAGATTTACAAAATGTGATAAATTTCTAGGAAGTAACATCTCATCTCACTATAGTGCAGTATGTTTGATATACTCAGAAGATATGAAAAAAAATGTACTATCAACTAAATAAAACCAAGAGTATAAGAGTAGTGACTGAAGTTGAATAAGAGAAACTCCTAAGGGTCTTCAAAATCAATTGGCATACTTTTAGTATTAATTACTACCATTACTAATATTGGTAAAATTATTAATGGGTCATTCTAATTTAGTGGATCTTAATTTTGATTGAGACTGGGGAACTTCCCATAGATAGCATTTACTCACCTTCATAGCAAGCAGAGTATGTTATTGGTTTTCCTATTCATTCATGAGCTAAAATTATAACTGTTCATAACTTGACCCTTTGCTTAATTACTGACCATTTATGCTATTATTGCCCATGTATGCTACTTTTAGTTTTTCTGAAGTTTCAAACTTTTCTTTAGGATGCTAAGCCATTTCTCTTCCTTGGCACACGTATATGTGAGATCTATCTCTGCTCTTTTCTGTAGCTCCTTGTCATGTGCATCCTTCCATCTTTATCTCGACAAACTCAATCCCTTTACATGGTTACACCACACCGAGTTCTTTCTTCAAAGACTCAAATGATTTTCTCACAATGCCCTTCAGAGCTAGATACTCATTCAATGCTTAAACTTGTGTATCTTTAAAACCCCCTACAAGTTTTCTACCTATGATATTTTAACTCTAAATATTATTATATTAATTCTTAATAACAACAAGAGAAATACTTCTTAGAAAACTGTCCCATAATAACTAATATTCAAGGAAAAACGCACATGCATGGCAGCATATTTCTATTCAATATTACTTTTGATTTAAAGTTGTTTTCAATGTTTTATCTTGTTTTGCTGCAATCAACATGGAAAATATATAATATAATGTTTAATTAGTTCTGCAAGAAATTTTCATGTCTTTATTATGTCTGTGGGTTTGAAAATGTACAGATTTTGTGTGTATTTTTAAAAATATTAGAATCCTAAAATACAAATTAGCAATGCACCAATTATTTACCAACTAGGTTTAACTTAATATGATAATTAATTTGCAGATAAACTGAAAACACACAATTTGTGAAATGTTTTATTGTATCCAATGTACTGTTCTTCACAAAATACTATAAACTTCTAGGGAGACAGAGTTTAAAAAGCAAACAGGAAATTATAGTTTGGAATAATTATTTTAGGCACACCTTGGTGCTCCACTATGAGATAAATCTCAATTTGGGCAGGTCATTTGACAGCCTTTTTTTTAGTCTCTTCTCCATTTTTGTCCCTTAAGACCTAAACAATGCTTGGCCAGAAATTCTCACTGTGGGTTAGTAAGCCAATCCTTCCACTTGAGACCCTATTTTCTGAAGGTGGACTCCGAGTTCCCTCTTTCCAGGGTGGGCATTTTGGCTAATGTCATCCCTGTGAGTCCTGAGAATCTCTCATCTCCCAGGTCCCTGGTACTTTCTATAGCACCCCCTTCCACACACACAACCCCCACCCCTCAGGGCTGCTTTCCATTCATTCTCCTGGTTCTCTGGACATCTCTCCTGCCCCTCCCCATGCCTATTCCTGTTGCCCTTTTCTCCTCTCCATCTCTTCTCCCACCCACGTCCCTCCATCCCTCTCCCTCCTGTGATTATTTGTTTCCCCTTCTAAGTGGAATTGAAGCATCCTCACTTGGGCCTTTCTGCTGGTTACACATACTTTGTATTCTAGGTAGTCTGTAATTTTTGTCTAATATCCACTTGTCATTGAGTACATATTATGCATGTCCTTTTTGGTCTGAGTTACCTCACTCAAATCTATAAAATTCGTGATTCAAACCTATTATTAATTTTTAATAGCTGAGTAGTATTCCACTGTGTAAATGAACCATATTTTCTGTATCCATTCTTTGCCTGAGCAACATCTGGGCTGTTTCCAACTTCTGGCTATTGCAAATAAGACATCTACAAACATGGTGGAGCACTTGTCCTTGTGGTATGGTAGGAAAATTTTTGTGTATATGCTCATGCTTGGTATAGCTGGGTCTTCAGGAAGAACTGTTTTCTGAGGAACCATCAGATTGGTTTCCATAGTGATTGTACCAGTTTGCAATCCCACCAGGAATGGAGGAGTTTTTCACTTTCTCCACATTCTCTGGTGCTATAATATACTTACAGAAGGATGCCTGGCATATCTATCCTTTGAGAGGCCCTACCAGCAGCTGACTGACACACATACCTACATGCAACCAGCGCATTAAATTCTGGAACCCTTATTGTTAAATTAGAGGAAGTATTTGGAGAAACTGAAGAGCAGAACCCCATAGGAAAATCAGGATTACCAAAAAACCCAGAACACAGGGAGCTCTCAGGGACTGAGCTATCAACCAGGAGCATACAAGGACTGGTCCAAGGGCCTGGTACATATGTGGCAAAAGTCTGCTGGTCAAGCCTCAGTGGGAGAAGATGACCTTAATTCTCTGAGTACTTGAGGCCCAAGGGAAAATGGATGTCTTGTGGGAAGAGCACCTTCTCACATGCAAGGGGTAAGAGGAATGAAATGAGAAAATGTGGGCAGGGTACCAAGGCAGGTGGCAATGATCAGGATATAAATAAATCAAATAATTAAAAAAATGTTAATTTATCTACTCAAGGGCATCTGGGATTTTTAAACAGTGGAGTACTATGCAGCTACTGGAAACAATGACTTTATGAAATTCCTAGGAAATAGGATATATCTAGACAATATCATCCTGAGTGAGGTAACGCAGTCACAAAAGAACGGATATAATATGCAGTCACTGATAATTGAATACTAGCCCCAGAAAGCTCTGAATACCCAAGAAACAACTCACAGATCATATGAAGTTCAAAAAGATGAGAGACCAAATATGGAAGTCTCAGTCCTTCTTAGAAAACAACAACAACGACAAGTGTATAGTACCTACTCAGAGTGTGGTACACCTAAACCTTAAATCATTAATAACTCAAGAGCTAAGAAGATAGCCTTGTGGCAATTTTTGGTATTTAAAAATCATTATGTCTAATCTATATACACCAAGGAATCTTTGATTATTTCCATGTTACGTTTTATTTGACATGTACTTTATGCTTATTGTAATTAGTAAGCTTTCAATGCATACTATCAAACCTTTAAAAAATCAAGTACTGAAAAAAATATATTCATATAGTTTTACGTGAAAATGCTTTAAAAATCTGTACATGTATCTCTGTTTTTTTAAAAAACATAAAGTTGTAAGAAAAAATGTTAATTTAAAAAATATTTTGTAAATTGATTTTGCAGAGTTTGAGGAGAAATAGGCTTGTTTGAGTCATGGATTACGGTCCGTAACTAGGGCGTTTCAGAAGAGAAACTCAAGTAATGACAGCAGCACAGTTCGTGAAAGAGTTTTTGTTTGTTTGGTTGGTTGGTTGGTTTTTGTTCTTTGGGTTTTGTTTATTTATTTATTTATTTATTTATTTATTTATTTATTTATTTTTTGCTGGCTTGCTCATATGCCTCCTCACCCTGGTCTATTATATAAACAAGAACCACCTGTGCAGAGCTGGTGACAGTATAATTACCCAGCCTCTCCCATATTAATCATTAATCAAGTAAATACCTCATAGACATCGCAAACGGATGAAACCTATTTCTCAGCTGAAAGTTTCCATGTCTGATGACTAATTTGTGCCACATTGAGAAGAAAAAAAAATAACATTGTCATTTGGAACCATGCTGCCTTTGGTGATAACACTCTTGCAAATATTTCAAAAAATGCTTTACTTATTTTATGCAAATGGATGCATTCTAGTTGTTTTCTGACATGCCAGAAGAGGGCATTAGATCCACAACAGATGATGGTAAGCCACCATGTGGTTGCTGGGAATTGAATTCAGAACCTCTGGAAGAACAGTCAGTGCATTTAACCACTCAGTCTAATGGAAAGGAGGTCCAGTGACAGCTCCAAAGTGGGATCCAGCTCAAGGGGAGCCCTCAAGGCCTGACACTGTTATTGAGGCTATGAAGTGCTCACAAAAAAGAACCTATCATGAGTTTCCTCTGAAAGACTCAGAAAGCAGCCGAAAGGATCAGATACCAGACAGCATACACCAACTAATGTGAGCCCACCAAAACATGTACAACAGAAGACTGCCGGTTTTTTTGTTCAGTCAGGGAAGAAGCACCTAACCATCAAGAAATTGGAGGTCCCAGAGATTGGGGAGGTCTAGTGAGCAGTGGGATCATGATGTGGAAATGATGGGGCTTGGGATTTAGAGAGGTATAGTAAGTAAAATTTAACAAAAAATTAAAAATAGTAATATTCTTTCTAGTTATTAAAAGAAAAAATCTTACACTGTATATTGATATTCTTTCCCAGATTTTCCTACCCCCTACCAGCCCAATCACATGCTTTTTCTCTGCCTTTATCTCAAAACAATAAATAAATAAAATGAGAAACACGATACATTAGTAAGAATACCATAACAAAACATTGAAAAAGAAAATAAATAAGAAAACAAATCCCAAGACCAAACAACCAACGAAAGGCCGCACATAGACTCCATTCTATGTTGGACTAGAAATTCTGTAAGTGTCCTTCTTGGAACTGTGGTTAATATACCCAGTGCCAGTCAAGTGGAGAAATCTGATTTTTCTTTTCAAGCAGGTATCAATTACCAATATATTTATGTTTATTAGTAAAGTTTTTTCAACTTATTTTTTCCAGTGATGAGATTTAGTCTGCTTCAAACACAAGTAGGTCTTGTTAATGCTGCCAAGGATTTTTGAGTTAGCATGATGCATTTGATAATACAATTCCTTTGGTGTTATCTATAACCTATTACTACCTTCCCAACTCCTTTTCTAGAGAGATCCCTGAGCTATGAGAGAAAGGGTTTGATGAATTTATAGAACTGACTGATTCAACATCATTCATTGTCTACACATTTTCCAGTTGTGGGTCTCTTTTTAAATTATGGCCAAATGAAAGACTTCCTTAATGAAATGATGCAGTGTATTGTGCTTAGAGTAATATGTTATTAGCAGTCATTTTCTTGCTAAGTCCCTTTAACAGAAGAAAAATATCAAATTTTCTCCTTGGTTTATGACTCCTTAATCAAAGGATATTGGCCACTTGAGCAATGTCAGGAATAGAATACAACTCTTGAAGCATGTCTTAAGCTTAACTTTAAAAGATATGTGCAGTCAGTCCCATAACATTTGTGCCATGATTACATTAGTATATTTTGCAGGTAGATCTGTGTGACAGGTCTTAGGGTTTGTAGTTTGGTAAAAGTGATGATTACTTTTCTCCTGTAGTAACCTGTATGGTAATTTCAAGAACCATCAATGCTTTTTAATAGGAGGGAAGCATCTTGATGATCAGAAGTTTGATATTTTTCATGTTCAGTAACATTATTATATTGCATCTTTAGCAATAAGGTTAGGTCATTAGGTAAAAGGATTAATCAATAATCTTGGTAATATCATGTGTTTTTTGATAGAGGTTATGGGAATCCTTTAGTTAAAGGCTAAACAAGATTATAACATTCCTGGGAGAGGAATTGTCATTTAGTGGCAAGGATGTCTACTTTTACATTCATTTCATGCATGTATATATTCTATGAAATTTCTATAGCAGTATACTTCCCTATGGCTTTTAAAGTCCTTGAGTGTTATCTATATCTCTCATTTTCCCTCATTTACCATGTCTTCTGATCAACCTCATTCAATCCTCCCGCTTTAAATTCTACTTTATCTTGTTTTTTCCTTTATGGTAAATAACTGAATTTGTCTTCAGATTGAATCCAATTTGTGGAGAGAAATCTATAGTCTTAGTAATAGTTTTCGTTTTTTGGAGATTCCCATGGATTTTATTGGCCAACAATTGAATTAGATGTCATTCAATCCTGGTACTGGAAGCTTCATTTGGTGACAAAAGGCACTTTTATGTGCCTATCTCATTACCACTATTCATAAGTTTCATTTAGTGCATTTATATTATTTACTGCATTAGGTTTACATACTGATTTTGGCTATCTTTCTCAATATTCCCTCTGTGCTCTCTCTCGCTCTCTCTCCCTCCCTCCCTCCCTCTCTCTCTCTCTCTCTCTCTCTCTCTCTCTCTCTCTCTCTCTCTCTCTCTCTCTCTCTCTCTCTCCCACTCCCTCTCCCTCTCCCCCCTCTCTCTCCTATTTGATAATTCAGCTTAATCCTCCATTCCTCTATAAATATTGATTACATTTAAGTACACTCCACTTACACTGTATTTAAATTCTGTGGTTCTATAGAATGTAGGATGCCTATCATGAATATAAAAAATAATATTTATATTAGGAAGTACATTACCTATTTGTCTTTCTAGGTCCAAGATATAGCACCCAGGAGGAACTTTTCTAGTTCTATCCATTTATTTGTACATTTCATAGTTGCATTTTTAATGGGTAAGAAATATTCTATTGTGTAAATATACCAAATATATGTATTCATTCATCTGTGGAGGTGTATGTATGTTGCTTCCAATCTCTGGCTTTTAGGAATAGTTCAACAAGGAACATTGTTAAGCTAGGGTCCCATGGTTAGTAATATAAATCAGCCTTTAGATATATGTCCAAGCATGGTACTGTTTGATCTTTTGGTGAGTTTATTCTGATCTTCCTGAGGAACTGCCACACTCATTTCCATAGTTATGGTACATATTTGCAAAACCGTAAGTGATACATGAGTGATCACCTAAGTCCACATCCTCACTAGCTTTAGCTGTTCCTTGTTTTGTTTATCTTAGCTGTTCTCATAGCACTAAGAAGAAACCTCAAAGTGATATTGATTTGTTTTTCCCTGATTACTAAGGATGCTAAATACTTTTTTTCAATGTTTCCATCAGAATTTCATTTTCTGAGAATTCTCTGCAAAGACATGCACTTCCATTTGTAGTTGGACTATTTGATATTTTCATGTCTAGTTTTGGGCATTATTTTTTTTTTTGTTTATTTTTGGGCATTATTTGTAAATTTGTAAATTAGCTCTATATTCAATATGTAGTTGGTTAAAATATTTTGCCACTTTTTAGGCAACTACTTTATCTGAATAATAGTGTTCTTTACAACACAAGATATTTTTAGTTTCATGAAGCCTCCTTTACAAATTTTTACCTCAGTTCTCGGGCTAACAGTAATCTGCTCAAAATATATAGTCATATGCCAAGTATTTATGTCTCTGCCTCATTTTCTCCTCAATGAGATTTAGTGTACCTGGTTTTATCTTCATTTGTTTGATCCATTTGTGGTTCAGTTCTGTGCACTGTGATAAGTTTGGCTGTATTAGCATTCTTCTATATGCTATATCAAATTTTAACTACATCATTTATTGAAGATACACCTTTTTTTCCAATTTATACTTCTGTTATTTTATCAAAAAATCTTAAAAAGTAAATAAAAAAACAGGTGTCTATAAGTATGTGGTTTTATATCTGGTTCTTTAATACTATTCATTGGTCAATATATTTATATTTGTGTCCCAAAAGTATACTGTTCTTTTATTACAGCTCTGACTACAATTTGAGCTTTAAAATGGTGATATGTCCACAGTATTCTGATTATTCAGTATTATTTCAGCCATCATTTTTATTGTTGCTATTGTTTTATCTTGTGTTTGTAATTGAGGTTGAAATTACTCTTTCACAACCTGTGAAGAATTGTGGTAGAATTCTGATGGGGATTACATTCAATTTATATTTTTGTCAAACAGAATTTTTCATATAGTAATTCTACTGATCTATCAGCATTGGAGATCTTCCCATTTTCTGATACAGTCTTCAGTTCCTTCTTTCAAAGTGTTAACATTTTCATCATATATATTTTTAATTTCTTGGTTAGAGTTCTTCCCAAGAAATTTTGCATTGTGAGGCTATTATGAAAAGGGTTGTCTCACTGTATCCTGTCTCAGATAATATTATCAAGTATATAGAAGAGCTATGGATTTGGTGTATTCATTGTAGCCAGCTACTTTGCTAAAAGTGTTTTGAGCTGCCGGAGTTTCCTAAAGGAAACTGTATGCTATGTACCATATACTGTAGTCTATAGACTGCATACTGTGGGCTGTTTCCTGAGTACTGTATACTGTTTAGTGAATACTACATACTGCATGCAGTATATTACCCAATTGACACTGCAGACTCTCTGAATTCTTCCTACTATTTTGTTTATTAGGTGAAATACATTTATTAATTTATATATTTTCAATCATTTCTGGATTTTTAAAATGATAATTCTTTAATTGTAGCAAATGAAAGTTTATTTATTCTTGTATATGCTTTGTATTGTTAAAGTATTTTTGCATCTGTCTTCATAGAAACATTGTTATGTAATTTTTTTTTAAAATGAACAACTTTATTTTTTAAAAAAATAAATGTACAGATTTTAAGCATTTTTGCATAAAAGTATGAGAATTACTTTTTTTTCACTAATTGATTTTTAAAGGTTTGATAGTATGCATTAAAATCTTACTAGTTATGTAATTTTCTAGGTTGGGTCTTTATAAGTTTGGGTATCAGGACACAAAACAAACTTGTCAATGTTACTTTTATATCTATACTGTGGAACAAATTTTATTTAATTTCTTTGCAAACTTGGTATAATTATGTGCTAATTAACTTCTATTCACTAAGAATTATTCATCTGTGCAAACTGCTTATTTAAGCTTTATCTTATTTTGGTAAGTGATATGTTTTGAGAAAATATTCACTTTTAGATTTTCCAGATTGTGGAGTACAGGTTTTTAAAGTATGATCTGATCATCTCTTTGTTTCCTCAGGCTCTTTTTTTATTTCACAGTTTGTCAGCTCAGATATTTTTTCTTCCTTTTTATTTAATTTAGGTAAAGATATATCTACTTGTTAATTTTCTCTAAGAAGCAGCTCTTTATTTGATTCTTTGTATTGATTTTGTTTCTATTTTATTGATTTCACCTGAGTTTTGATTATGTTTTGCCTTCTACTCTTTTTGCCTCTGATCTTTTGTTACTGTTTTATAGAACTTTCAGGTGAGTTTCTGGCTTGGAAAAAAAAAGTATACCCATTTTATTTTGTTTTAAGTTTGTAGGAATTTGGTGCTGTGAAATTGACTTTTACATTGGCCTTTATATCATCCCATTAATTTGGGTATCCTATGCATTTATGTTTTCATCAAGTTATAGAAAACTTTTAGTTTCTTCCTTAATTTCTGTCTTGACCAACTTTTTACTCTTTCAGAATTATTATTTGAGCCATGGGCAGATCAGGCACACTGCCATCAGGACTCACAGCTTGTCCACAGAGCAGTGAGCACTCAGATGACACACAGGAGTGCTCTTCCTACTGAACCCACAGGTAAGCCTACAGTCTCCAATGATTATGTGGGGATAGACCACCCCAGGATCTCTCAAGGTGCAGGTATCATATTACTCCTTGTGTCTGGGGACTTTAGGCCTCCAAATGCACCCAGAGCTAGAGCTAGCTCATTGTCTTCATGCCTGCTCATAGAGAACTGAACACCTAGGACCAATATCTATCTAAGGCCTATGGCCCACAGACACACAGGAAAGACAAATTCCATTCAGAGACAACAAAAACAACCAACATTAAAGATAAGAAGACAACAAGAGGCAAGCACAAGAATCTAAACAATAGAAACCAAGATACCAAGCCACATCAGAACACAGTTCTCCCACCACAGAAAGCAGTGTATATTCCAACACACAAGAAAAACAAGATTTGGACTTAAAATTGTACCCATGCTGATGATAGAGGACCTCTAGAATGGTATGAATAACTTCCTTAAAGAAATACAGGAGAACAAAGAAAAAACAAGTTCAAGCCCTTAGAGAGACAAAAGAAAACATAAGCAAACTAATGAAGGAATTTAACAAAACTGTCCAGGACCTAAAAACTGAAATGGAAACAAGAAAACTCCCTTATGAAAGGCCCAGTAAATATCTTCAACAAAATTATAGAAGAAAACTTCCCTAATCTAAAGAAAGAGACAACCATGAACAAAAAAAAAAAAGCCTAGAGAACACCAAATAGATTGGACCAGAATAGAAATTCCTCTGGACACATTATAGTCAAAACACCAAATGTTCAAAACAAACAAACAAAAAAAAGTATGCTAGAACCAGTAAGGGAAAAGAACATGTAACATATAAAGGCAGACCCATCATAATTACACTAGACTTCTCAAGAGAAAATATAAAAGCTACAATATCCTGCACAGACGTCAGACAGAGCCTTAGAAAACATGAATGTCAGCTGAGGCTGTCTTATCTAGAAAAATCCTAATTTAATATAGATAGAGAAATCAAGGTATTTCAGGACAAGACCAAATTTATACAATGTCTGTCCACAGATCAAGCCCTACAAAGGATAGTAGATGAAAAAAACACAATGACTGAAACTATACCCCAGAAATAGCAGGTAAATAACCCTCTTGCAACATAACCAAAACAAGTAAGGCACACACATGTAATTCTACCTCTAATAACAAAAATAATTGGAAACAACAATCATTATTCCGTAATATCCCTTAACCTCAATGGACTCAAATCCCCAATTTAGAAATAAATAAATAAATAAATAAATAAATAAATAAATAAATAAAAAATAAACACACACACACACACACACACTATCAAACTGGATACGTAAATAGAACACAGCATTTTACTGCATACAGAAAACTCATCTCAGCAACAAAGATAGACATTATCTCAGAGTAAAAGATTGCAAAAAAAAAAAAAAAATTCCAAATAAATGGTCCCAAGAAAATGCTGAGTAGTCATACTATTAAGAAAATAGGCTTTAAACCAAAGTAATCAAAAAAGAAATTATACAAAGATAAAGTCTGAATCCTGAACATCTATGCTCCAAATACAAGGGCACCCACATTCATAAGAGAAACTCTAACGAAGCTCAAAGCATATATTACAACACACAAAATAATAGTGGGAGACTTCAACATTCTATTCCCATCAATGGACAGATCATGGAAGCAGAAACTGAACAGTGACACAGTAAAACTACCAGAAGTTATGAACAAAATGGATTTAACAGACATCTATAGAATATTTCATCCTTAAACAAAAGAATATTCCTTCTCCTCAGCACCTCACAACACCTTCTCCAAATTGACCATATAGTTGGTCACAAAACAGGCCACAGTAGATTATAGAAAATAGAAATAATTCCATACATCCTATCAGATCACATAAAAACTGAACAATATTCTACTCAACAATAGCTTGGTCAAGAAAAAAATAAAGAAGGAAATAAAAGACTTTTTATAATTTAATGAAAACGAAAACAAAACATACCCACACTTATGGGACACAACAAAAGCAGTGTTAAGAAGAAAACTAATGCTGGACAGAGCATACAACAACAGTTGACAGCACACCAAAAGCTCTAGAACAAAAAGAAAAAGACACACCAAAGAGGAGTAGACAGTAAGAAATAATCAAACTCAGAGCTGAAATCAAAGGACTAGAAACAAAAAGAACTACAAAAAAAAAAAAAAAAAAAATATCAACAAAACCAGAAACTGGTTCTTTGAGAAAATCAATGATTTATAAACCTTTAGCTAGATTAACAAAAGGGCACAGAGAAAGTATCCAAATTAACAAAATCAGAAATGAAGGAGGAGACATAGCAACAGAAACTGAAGAAATTCAAGAAGTAACATATATTATTACAAAAGCATATACTCACAGACATAATATGCAGTCACTGATAATTGGATACTAATCCCAGAAAGCTCTAAACAGCCCAGAAACCACTCACAGACTATAGGAAGTTTAAGAAAAAACAAAGGCCAAAAAAGAAAAAAGAAAAGAAAATGAGAAACCCTTATGTTTAATCTTTATACACCAAGAAAACTTTGACTAATTCCAGGTTACATCTTGTTTTTTATGTACTTTTTGCTCATTGTAACTAGTTTGATTTTAATGCACACTATCAAACCTTTAAAAAACATCAAGTACTGACAAAAATGTATTCGTATACTTTTACGCAAAAATGCTTAAAATCTGTACATTTATCTTTGTCTTTACAATAAAGTTGTTTAATTTAATAAATAAATAAATAAATATTCACTAGTCTATTAATCAATATAAGAAGAAAGAAAAGAAAAGAATATATTAAATTTGCTGATACATTATCAAGCTAAAAAAAGCCTATACTCAACAAATCTGTAAAATCTAGAGAAAATGGATAATTTTCTAGACAGATACCAGGTAACAAAGTTAAATCAGGATAAGGTGAACCATCTAAACAGCCCCATAACCCCTAAAGAAATAGAAACAGTCATCAAAAGACTCCAAACCAATAAAAAGCCTAGACCCAGATGGGTTTAGTGCAGAATTCTATTAGACATTCATAGAACACCTAAAACCAATACTCTCCAAACTATTTTACAAAATAGAAACAGACAGAACAGTACCCAACTCATCTTTTGAAGCCACAATTACACTCATTCCTAAACCACACAGACCCTACAAAGAAACAGAACTTCATACCAATTTCCCTCATAAACATTGATGCTAAATAATCAATAATATCTTGGAGGTCTAGGTTAATTGAGACTGCTGGTCCTTTTACAAGGTAGCCCTCGCCCCCAGATTCCTCCAGCTTTCCCCTAATTTAACCACAGGGGTCAGCAACTTCTGTCCCTCAAGTACAAATATCTTCATCTGACTCTTTCAGCTGCTTGTTGTGTCTACCAGATAGCAGTCATGATAGGTTCCTTATTGTGAGCACCTCATAATGTCAGTAATGGTGTCAGGCCTTGGGGCCTCCCCTTAAGCTGGATTCCCCTTTGGTCCTGTCACTGGACCTTCTTTTTCTCAGTCTCTTTTCCATTTCCATCTTTGCAGTTCTTTCAGACTGGAACAATCATGGGTCAGAGTTTTGACTGTGGGATAACAACCTCATTCCTCACTTGATGCCTTCTCCCTCTTTTGTGGTTGCTTTCTTCTCCCTTCCAAGATGGACTGAAGCACCCTCACTTGGGCCCTTGTTGAACTTTTAGAGTTCTGCAGGCTGTATCTTGGGTATTCTGTTTTGTTTTTTGTTTTTAGTTTTTTTCTCCCCTTGGCTAATATTCAACTTTCATTGATTACATACCATACATGTCCTTTTGGGTCTGAGTTTCTTCATTCAGGATGATGTTTTCTAGTTCCATCTATTTGACTACAAAACTGCCAAAGTCATTGTTTTTAATAGCTAAGTAATGTGCCAATATGTAAATGAAGCACATTTTTTGTATCCATTATTCTGTTTTGGGACATTGTGGTTGTTTCTAGCTTCTGGCTATCACAAATGAGGCTGTTATGAACATAGTGGAATCCATGCTCCTGAGGCATGGTGGGGCATTTTTTGGATATTTTCCTATGAGTTGTATCGCTGGGTCCTTAGATATATCTATTTCCATTTTCTTAGTAACCTTCAAATTGATTTCCAGAGTGCTTGTACCAGTTTGCACTCTCACCAACAATGGAGAAGTTTTTCTCTTTCTTCACACCCTTGCCAACACGTGCTGTCACCTGAGGTTTTGATCTTAGCTATTCTTTCTAATTGGTATAAGGTGGGATATCCATGTCGTTCTGATTTTTATTTCTCTGATCTCTAAGGACTTTAAACATTTCTTTAGATGCTTCTCAGCTATTTGAGATTCCTCTATTGTAAATTCTCTGTTTAGTTCTATACCCATGTTTTTGTGACTTTTTATTAGAAATTAATTTTCAAATTTATTAGAATACACAGTAAACATTCTTTTCATTGTTTAAATATGTAAGTTCCATGACAATGTTTCTTTTTAATTTTTAGTGTTTTCCTTCAAAGCAATGCTTATATGCTTTCAGTTTTTTTCATAAAACATTTAATATTTTATGTGCTTAAAACACTAATCGCTAATATGCATTTCTTTTCAAATACTATGTTGCCTTACCTAATCTTATGTCTGAGACTTATGCTACATACTCCTATAGCTTTCACCTTCTACATCCTTCCAGTTACTATGGCCCCTAACTGGATTCTCTCTACACAAAAATCTTCATTCATGGTACAGTGGCCGTTTTACAAACATCTTTAATTTTCATCTGGATAAGAGTAGATGAAATACCATTCCAGTATTTACAGGACTAAAAAGCAAGCATCATACTTTCATATAAAAAATACATTTAAAATTTTAATTTAGAAGTTAACTATTTTAATCATTTCATTGGCTATTCTATGTATGTACATTTCAAATGTTATGCCCTTCACCCACCCTCTCTCCTTCCTGCTCTCCCCTCCACTTGCTTCGATGAAGATGCTCCCACTCCCACCTTATTGCCTTAGCATTCTCCAACACTGGGAAACAAGTCTTCACTAGACTAAAGTCCTCTCCTCCCATTGATGCCAGACAATGCTATCCTCTACTATGTATGTAGCTGGAGCCATTGGTCTCTCCATGTGTACTCACTGGTTGGTGTTTTACTACCTTGAAGCTTGGGGGTGGGGGAGTGATATTGTTGTTCTCCCCATGGTGTTGCAAACCTTTTATGCTCTTTCAGTCCTTTCTCTAGCTTCTCCATTGGGGTCCCCAATGATTGTTAAATGCAAGCATCCTGATCTGTATCAGTATGGCTCTGGCAGGGCATTTGAGGAGACAACTGTATCAGGCTCCTGTCTGCAAGCATTTCTAGCCATCAGCAAGAGTGAGTGGGTTTGGTGGCTGCATATAGGATGAATCCCAGGTGAGGCAGTCTCTGAATGATCTTTTCTTCAGTCCCTGTTCCACTATTTGCCACTGTATTTCCTCTTGTGAGTGTTTTGTTCTCCTTTCTAAGTAGGACTGAAGCATTTGCACTTCGGTCTTTCTTCTTTTTGAGCTTAGCCCTTATTTATAAGTGAACTATTTTTGTAAACCAATACTTAGTTCTTTTAAAATATTCTTCAGAGTATAATAGGCATGCTCAGGGGCCTTACTGATTTTGGTCTATATTATACCAAGCTTGTGGTTTTTGTTTATTTTTTGTTTGTTTTGTTTATGTTTTTTGTTTATTCTCTGTCAATATTAACATGGTACCTTTTATATTTTGTTTTCTTTTTTTAAATTACCATGTAAATTTCCATGTTTCATTATATTTACCACTTGATGGAGCAAGAGGACCACAGTTAAATTGTTTAAATTGGCTGACCCAGGTGGTAAATTCAAAGGGATAATTGAATCAGTGGGTAGAGAGTACAGTCAGGAATTGAAGTGTGGTTTCTTATTCATAAGTGGATTTAACCAACCATCCTTAATCCTGTCTAGTTTTATTATTGAGAACAAAACTCTATTTGCAAAACTGACTTTTTCAAAAAGAAAATGAACCTTAAAGTTGACTGATTAAAAAAGTTCATTAAGTTGTACTTTTTCAATATTTATGTTAGCAGACAGCTTATTTAAAGCTTTGGGGGCCAAATAAAACTATTTCCAGTCCCATATAATCTTAGATATGCCAATGTTTTTATGTTTGTAGGTTATTTTTCTATTTTTTTGATGAGTTATCTTAAAGCCATCAGAAATCACACATATACACAAAATAAAAATTTTCTTCAACACTTTTTTAATATTTACAATTAATATTAAAAGTAACATTTTTCTTGTATCATTTTCATACATACTTTTTCTTTATTAATAGTTCTTTCCAATTACATTCCCTGCTTACATGTTGTGGTTAGAGTTAGTATTTCTGTGCTGCACCACATCTCCAAAAGCAAGCTGGGGAGGGAAGAATTTATTTGTTACACTTCCACATAGTAGTCCATCACTGAAGGAAGTCGGAACATGAACTTGAGCAAGCTAGAACCTATTGGCAAGAACTGATACAAAGACCATGAAGAGGTACTGCATACAGGCTTGTTCTTCATAGTTTCCTTGGTCAGCTTCATTAGGGTTGCTCAGCTTTACTGGCCTGGGGAGAGCACACCATTCAGTCACTTCTTCCTGTCCCCATCAATCACTAATAAAGAAAATGCACTACAGGATTACTAACAGCACACATTTAGGAAGACATTTTCTCAAATGTGGTCCTCATTCCTCTTACAAGAGTTCAGTTTGTATCAAGTTGATATAAATTAGCCACCACAACTTACACACTTTTTCAACTTCATAGATGTTTACCTGACTGTTAAGCCATAACCTTTCCTTTCTTGGTCATCCCCAAGATCAAACATTAATAAAGGCATCACAGTATCAAAAATGCTTGGAATTTTAAAATGTCCAACAGTTTTTAAAACTTAAACTTAAAAATTTAGTGTCTTATTCAGCTATTAAAAATAAAAAAGGACATCATGAGTTTTGTAGGCAAATGAATGGTACTAGAAAATATTATCCTGAGTGAGGTAACCAAGACCCAAAAGAAAATATATAATAGGTATTCACTAATAAGTGGATATTATCCAAAAAGTACAAAATACTCATGATACAACCCACAGAACACAAAAGGTTTAACAAGAATGAAGGTACAAGTTAAGATGCTTAAATCCCAGTTAGAATGGGGAACAAAACCAGGAAGCAGAGAGATGGACCTTAGTGGCTAGGGGAGGGGAGGGGAAAGTGGGACAGCATCAGGTATTGGGGGAACAGGGGAGAAGTCCAGAGGACCAGGAGAATGAATGGAAATATAAAGCTTTTGGGAGTGGAAAATTAAGAGAGACTTTAAAAATTCCCAAACTCCTGGGATGTAAAAATTTCCAGTGACTCTGAGGGGGTGGCCATAGATTAAATGCCTAACAGTAGGGAGGGGGAACCTAAAGAGACCTCCAGCTGTAGACATACAGGGCTCCAATTGGAGGAACAGTGTCAACAACCCACTGTCAAAATTTCTCACCCAGAACTGTTCCTGCTAAAAGAAATGCAGTGACAAAAACGGAGCAGAGGCTGAAGGAAAGGCTATCCCGTGACCAGTCTAACTTGTGATTCATCTCATGTTGGGGTTCCAAAGACTGACACTATTAATAATGCTTTGGTAGGCTTAGAGACAGAAAAATAGCATAGCTGTCTGAGGGGCAGGCAGACTGTGTTATGAACCCTAATTCTTGATTTAGGTGGGTCGAAGCCCCTGCAGTGGTAAATAAGATGGTAGGAAGCTCCCAACTCTCAAGAATCAAGACTCTTCAGGTTGCCATAAGCAGTACACCCAGTGCAAAGCCCCTCAAGGCTTTGGTAATGCCTCAAGTCCTGCCTTCACAGGAGGATGTGACATAGACCCAGCCAGATTGGCCACACCCAATGTCCCTTCCCTGGACATAGTCATGGCTGCATGTAAGCTCTAGGTAGAAGCAGGACGGCCCCAAAATATGTAGACAAGATCTCCCCAAGACCTCATGCCAAGCCAATAGGAAGCTGGTTGTCAGACTCTAAACCACTTCAAAAATGTATTTATATGGAAGCTGGGCACTAAGGTATAGAGAGACACGTGTAGAAATCATTCCTCCACCTGCGTTTCTTTGTTCTAAAGAGCTGATAACAGCTCTGATTGGAAAAAGATTTTCTCTCCCAAAGTTTCTTGCATCCTACACCAGAGTCTCTTGGCAGCCAGATTGAGCTTGGCCTTGCGCCCATTGGCAATGATGTTCACCCACACCACACCACGAACAACAGCAGAACACTGGTCTCACAGGCCCAGGCCTAAGTTCACATGCCCCGCTGAGTGGTGATATCACACACCCGAGCCAGAGCTCATGGATGCCAGCTTCAGGAAAGCTGCATCCGAGCTGGGTTATCTCCCTGTTCACCTAACCTTGTGCCCACCAGTCATACCCAGCTGTGGTTGTGGCAGAGGATGCCTTTTCCCCAGCTAAAGAGCTGTGTAGGATTCCTGGAACCAGGTTTCACGGCTGTCTTCTGAGAGGCCCTACCAGCAGCTGACTGAGAGAGATACAGACACTTACACACAACCATTAGACTGAAGTCAGGGACCTCTCTGGAAGAATTATAGGAAGGATTAAATGAGCTGAAGGGTATTTCAACCCAACAGCAAGACCAACCATTTCAACTAACTTGAACCTCTGGGAAATTCCAGAGACTAATCTACCAATCAAAGAGCATACACAGATTGGTACAAGGCTCCTAGCAAATAAATAGCAGAAGACTGCTTGTGGGACTTCAGTGAGAAAGAATGCATGAGCCTAATCCCATAAACTGTGTCCTCAGGGAAGGGGATGCCCAGAAGAGGACGGACTCATTTTAGAGGCAATGGAAAGGGGTATGAAATGTAGAACTGTGAGAGGGGGTTGAGGAGGGTGGGAATGTCCAGATTGTAAAGAAAGAGGGTGGAAAGGAAGGGGATAAAGTCTGGACTCTAAAAATGATAAAAGAATAATAACAATAAAATTCAGTCTTTTTAAAATATTTAGTCTCTTTTCACATACAAACTCTTTTAAAATACAATATTCTTCAAATGTGTGAGCCAATAAAATGGAAAAAATTAAATATTTACCTGCTTCCAGAGAGCATAACTAAAGCACAGTCAAAATCTAAGAAAAACAAAGCCAAACTTTAATTGTATAAATAACTTATCATCCAATGCTTGAGGTTCATTACAGTGATGACTGGATATAGTTATATCTATCTAGTGATTTAGTGATAAATAGTTCTATTTCATTTGGACATAAGACATACACACACACATACACACACACACACACACACACACACAACCACACACAAACAGTTACACACAGTATAAACTAATAAGTGTTTTAAAGTTGTGAAATCAGGGAGAATATATTAATTAAATATATTAATTAGTAATTATGGAATAATTAAGATATTATATAAGAACAAGAACTAATATACAATGTAAGAAAATTTTATCTTACCAAGAAAAATAGATAAATTTAACAACCCAAATTATAAAAATTAATAAAACTTAATATTAGTCTATACGTGTGTTCATGAGAGTATTTTCATGTGAAAGATCCAGCAGGATGGTAACATTCATTAAAACATTTGGTAAACAGAAGAAAAATGAAGCCAAAAATCTTCTTTTTTTTCCCCATAAATATGAACAGCAGAATTGACTTTTTATTTGTTATTAGGAAAAAGCATCAGTGTTACTTGCCCAGGATACAGCATTTCTTCCAGTTTTGCATATGAGAGTATGTAGTTGTACAACTATTAAATAAACAAAATTCATATAATTCTACTTCTGATATATAAGACTGAGAACTATGTATTCATTTTTCTTATAAAAGTGGGTAGCTTATTATTACAATGTTGGTATTTTAAAAATATATATCTATAATGTCAATATATAATTTTTTAAACTTTATTTTAAGAAAAAAAATAAAAGAAAAAAATTTAAACATTTTTGCATAAATGTATACAAATACAATTATGTCAGTGCTTGGCGTTTTTTTTTTTTTTTTCTTTTTTTTCTTTTTTTTAAGATTTGTTAATCAGCATTAAGGTTTTATTAGTTATAATGAGCAAAAAGTACATGTAAAACAGGGTGTAACCCGGAATTAGTCAACGATATCTTGATATGTAAGGATTGAGCATGATTTTTTATTCTTTTTTTTTGTTTGTTTTGTTTTGTTTTTTTCTTGACCTTCACACAGTCTGTGAGTTGTTTCTGGGGCAGTCCAAGCCTCTGGGGTTAGCTTCCCACTATCAGTGACTGCATATTATGTCTATTCTTTTATGACTGGGTTATCTCACTCAGGATGATATTCTCTAGATGCAACCATTTTCTTAAGAATTTGGTTAAATATTTTTTCTGATGGCTGAGTAGTACTCCATTGTGTAAATGCACCACAATTTTTGTATCAATTCTTCTACTGAAGGACATCTGGGTTCTTTCCAGCTTCTGGCAATTATAAATAGAGCTGCTATGAACATTGTGGTGTATGTATCTTTGTTGTATATTTGAGTGTCTCTGGGGTATATGCCCAGAAGTGGAATAGCTGGATCTTAAGGTAATACTATGTCCAATTTTTTGAGGAATGGCCAGACTGATTTCCAGAGTGGTTGTATCAGTTTACAACCCCACCAACAGTGAAGAAGTGTTCCTCTTTCTCTGCAACCTCATCAGCATCTGCTGTCATCTGAGTTTTGAATCTTGGCCAATCTGACTGGTGTGAGGTGGAATCTCTGGGTTGTTTTGATTTGCATTTCCCTGATGGATAAGGATGTCAAGCACTTCCTTAGATGTTTCTCAGCCATTCGATATTCCTCAATTGAGAACGTTTTGTTTAGCTCTGTACCCCATTTTTAATAGGGTTGTTTGATTCTCTAGTGTCTAGCTCTTTGAGTTCTTTGTATATCTTGGATATTAGGCCTCTATGACATGATAGTGTACTTAAGTGACCCCAGAAATTCCACCAGAGAACTTGTACATCTGATAAACAAGTTCAGCAAAGTGGCTGGATACAAAATTAACTCTAACAAATCAGTAGCCTTCCTATATTCAAAAGACAAACATGTGGAGAAAGAAATTAGGCAAAAGATGCCCTTCACAATAGTCACAAAAATTGTGAAATACCTTGGTGTGACTCTAACTAAGTAAGTGAAGGACCTTTATGACAGGAACTTCAAACCTCTAAAGAAGGAAATCGAGGAAGATCTCAGAAATTGGAAAGATCTCCCATTCTCATGGATTGGAAGGATCAACATTTTAAAAATAGCCATCCTACCAAAAGCAATCTACAGATTCAATGCAATCCCCATCAAAATTCCAACCCAGTTCTACATTGAGTTGGAAAGAACAATGTGCAATTTCATCTGGAATAACAAAAGATCTAGAATAGCAAAACCCATCCTTAACAACAAGAAAACATCTGCGGGAATCACTATCCCTGACCTCAAGCTATATTACAAGGCAATTGTGCTGAAAACTGCATGGTACTGGTACAGAAATAGGCATGTGGATCAATGAAATAGAATAGAAGATCCAGAAATGAGCCATTGCATATATGGTCACCTGATTTTTGACAAAGAAGCCTTAAACATTCAATGGAAAAAGGACAGCCTATTCAACAAATGGTGTTGATCCAACTGGCACTCAGCATGCAAAAGAATGAAAATAGTCCCTTTCTTATCTCCTTGTACAAAGCTCAAGTGTAAGTGGATCAAAGATCTCCACATTAAACCAGATACACTGAAACTATTAGATGAGAAAGTAGGGAAAACCTTAGAACACATAGGCACAGGAGAAAATTTTCTGAACAAAATAACAATGGCTCAAGCCATAAGGTCAAAGATTAACAAATGGGACTTAATGAGATTGCAAAGTTTCTGTAAGGCTAAGGACATTGTCAAGAAAACAAAAGGCAGCCAACAGAATGGGAAAAGATTTTTACCAACTCCACAACAGATAGAGTCCTAATATCCAAGGTATGCAAAACTCTTCAATTATTATTTTACCTTAGACAAAGCTGAATTGCATGTAAATACTAAAAAGCTATGTATCAACGTAAATATTGGAACTACTTTTAGAGAATTTCATTATTCATTTTACCTACTATTCTGTAAGTTATATGTAAATTATAAATACTCTAACCATGGTAGAGTTAACATCATCTGTTCATCAATTTTATTACAGTGTATATAAAATAATTTTAGAGTAGCAATTAATAATCCTGTTGCAATAAATGTTTTTTTCTTCCTAAAGATACTGGACAGCTATATAAAATAAAACATCAAACATTATAATTCTTGAAATTGCAATTACCTTATTGCTAAAAATAAAACATAGATGATTCATAAAACATGAAAAATTGAAGTTTTTACTGATCTGACCATGCTACCACAGGAGAAATATTATCTCTACATATGCTGAAAGATACAATAATTACTGTCTTAGAAAGACCTGCCCACTGGTGCATTTATAGAAGAATTATTCCATGTCTAACCAATAATTTGTATTCAGATTTAATGTATGTCTAAAAGATGAAACCCGTACATGGCACCATTACCAGGACAAGAACCTATAATTACAAAAAATATTTGCACTAGGGAAAAATACAAATTACTGTTTCGCTAATTAGAAATAGTTTGAAGTAGTTACTGATGATCTGGGGAATTTCTATTTAGAGAAGATAGTGATTAGTATATGGGATAATGATTGGACAAATTATGAAAAATAAAAAACAATATAATGTCTACCATTAAATTGTATGTATGTACATGAGTGTGTGTTTATTCATATATGAATGTATGGGGGGGCGTTCTATCACAGATTCAGTGACCATACAGAAGTGGGGGCAGAAAGATGACTAAAAGAAAACATTTCTAAACACAATGAGATAGCAGCATATATTCCCTCAACAGAGGCTGTAACAGCATGCACAAGACCCATGCAAACTCAATTCAGACAAATATTAGCACAAGATTTGAATTTAGAGGAAAAAACAAAGAAAGAAAAAAGAAAGAAAGAAAGAAAGAAAGAAAGAAAGAAAGAAAGAAAGAAAGAAAGAAAGAAGGAAAAAAAGAATGAAGGAAGGAAGAAAGAAAGGGAAAGAAAATGAAAGAGAGAATGAAAGGAAAAGGAAAGAAAGAAAGAAAGAAAGAAAGAAGGAAAGAAAGAAAGAAAAGAAAGTGTAAAAGATAAAAAAAGAACAAAATCTACTGCTCAGGCACATAGCAATTGACATCTCAGTAGTGCCTTGAGAGAGAAAACTAGTCAGTCACTTTAATGATGTAACTTGTGAGGTGATTATCTTCCAGAAGAATGCTATATATCTAAAAATATATGAGCACCAGACACATAAGGATGGATGTGTTGGAAAGAATCACTTTATTTGAGAGGAGTTAAAGTTTGGAAAATATGATCAAACATACTGTATAAGAATCAACAAGAACTGATAAAATGCATTAAAAGAAGAAAAAAAAAAAAACTGTAAGGAAAACAACCTATTATTGCCAGGACTTGAGCAATGTAATAAGGACATCCTTCAAATAGTTGTTTTTTAAAGTAAAAATCAGCAAATTAATCACACATATTTTGAAATCAGATAGTATAATTTTAAAGATTTTGTAATTGGTCTATTTCATATATATACTGCAATTGAGAACCTAAATGTTTCTAAACCTTTGGTAAAAGTCATAAGTTTAAAAATGTTGCAAACAATTGAAATTTTCAAGTTACAGTTTTCAAACATAAATTTACAGTGCATAAACTATATAAATGATTATTTTTCAAAAGCAGATGAATAATATTGCCTAAACAAAAGAGCCATTTATTTAAGTTTATTTGGGGAAGAACATTCAAAAGTTACATATTCTAAACATTTCTTCTGACTTTCTTTCTGAATTCACTAATATTTACTAAGAGTAAAATTTCCCTTGTCTAAGCTGAGAACATCATGAAAATATCGGCACAAACACAAATATTTACAGTTGTTTAGAAATACGGCCTTTAAGCAAAACAAGAATTGAAGGTTTCCCTCTCAAGATTTTTGACCTCGGTATGTATGAATTTTTGATAAGTTTGACAATATTGAGTGTGATTTACCTTTGCTGTGACAGATACCAATTCAAATAAGTACGGGTTTGTTCTTTCCAAGGCAGTCATTATTTCAATGGTGCTGCACTTTCCTAGAAGGTCAATGCCAAAGCCTGAGAGTCTACTGCTGAAAAAGACTTGCCATTATTCTTCTTCCCTTCAGTCTATTTACCCTCCACCCCCACAAATCTGAGTGAACAACTATCAAATTTTTAACCCAGTTCACTCTAATTTTCTTGTGGTCTAAAACCGAACTATAAGGTTTTTCTCAACATTATAATATAAATATGTAACTATGGTGAGCAAAAGAGAGAGACACGATTCTACCTTCCTGGGAGCTTCCTGGGCCACACAAATGAAGATTTTGTAAGTAACTATCCAATATTCTATCTACACTGAGATTTTTCTCTTTTTTATTAAATTGTGCATTTTTTTCATCCTGATTACAGCTCTCCTTTTTATCCAGGCTTTTCAGAAAACAGTCCTTTTCCCAACCCCTACCCTTTACTTCTGAGAAGGGACAGGTCCCCCTTGTATAACAACCCACACTTATGCTTCAAGTCTCTGTAGGACTAGACACATCCTTTCCCACTGGGGCCGTACAAGGCAGTCTAAATAATGAAACATGATCCATAGGCAGGTAACAAAGTCAGACTCCAGCTGTTAGAGTCCCTCATAAAGAGACCATGCTTTACATTATATGAGGGGGGTGCTAGATATAGCCTTTTATGCTCTTTGGTTGCTGGTTCAGTTCCTGGGAGCCTCTACAGGTCTAGAAGAGTTGACTTGTTGGTTTCCTCTTAGGATCCCTATACTTTCCAGGTTTGTAAATCCTGCCCTCAATTCTCCTATAAGAGTCCACGGCCTCCATCCAATGTTTGGCTGTTGATCTCTGCATCTGTTTCTGTCTGCCGCTGAGTGGAGGCTCTCAGAGGACAGTTATGGTAAGCTTCTGTTTGTGAACACAACAGAGTACCATTAATAGTGTCCGGGGTTGTTTCTGGCCCATAGTATGGATCTCATGTTTGGTCAGTCATTGTTTGGCCATTCTATATGTCTCTGTGACATATTTGTCCCTGAAATTCCTGTGAGCAAGAAATGTTTGGGTTGAAGCTTTGTTGGTAGGTTTGTGTCCTTACCCCTCCACTGGGAGTTCTGCCTGGCTACAACAGGTGACCAGTTCAGTCTCCATATTCTCTAATACCAGGAGTTTCAGCTAGAATCACCCTCCTAGACTCTCTAGAGCCTCTTCAATCCCATGTCTAGGGTGCATCCTAGAGACACTTTCCCCATCTCTGACCCTGCTAACTGAATCTACTAATATCTGATTCCCCAATCTGTTCCCCTCCCCATCTCTATCCAGCCAGTTCCCTCCACTCCCCTTCTGATTACCGGTTTATTTCCCTTTATGAGTGAAATTTATGCATCCTCTCATGTGCCATTCTTCTTGTTTAGCTTCTTTGGGTCTGCGGATAGTAGACTGGGTATCCTGTATTTCACAGCTAATAGCCACTTATAAATGAGTACATACCATGCATATTCTCTTGGGTCTGGGTTACCTCATGCAGGGTCATATATTTTAGTTCCCCGACTTATCAATAAAATTTGTAATACCCTTATTTTTAATAGCTGAGTAGTATTCCATTCTGGAGATGACAGACGTTTTCTTTATTCATTCTTCAGTTGAAGGCATCTGGGTTGTGTCTAGTTTCAGGGTATGACTAAAAAAATCTGTAATGCGCATAGAAGCAACAGTGTTCTTGTGGCAGTTGGAACAATTTTGGGTGTATTCTCAGGAGTGTTATAGCTTAGTCTTCAGGTGAACTATTGCCTATTTTCTGAGAAACTGCCGAATTGATTTTCCTAGAGGTTGTACAAGTATATACTCCCACCAACAATTGATGACTGTTCCCCTTCCTTCACATCTTTTCCAGAATGTACTGTCACTTGAATTTGCGGATGTTTATATTAATTTTTTTATTTGTGTGTCCCAGTTTCTGCTCTCTCCTGATGTTCCCATCAATGAATCCCTTCCTCACCTCCCATCTCCTTCTTTGAGAGGGTGAGACCTCTCTAGTAATCCCCTGCATCCTGGCACATTATCTCACTGCAGGGTTAGATGCATCCTTCCCTCCTGCCCCCAAGGCTAGACAAGGCACAGTTGGGGAACAAACTCTATAAGTAGACCAACAGAGTCACTTGAATTTTTGATCTAAGCCATTGTTATGAATATAAGGTAGAATTTGTGTCCCAAATTTCCTGGATGGTTTGTGTTGTGCACATTTTAGATATTGCATTTTCTATGAAAGATATATCTATCTTTTTATGCCTCAGTTTCTCTCTTCCATCTTTTGTGTTCGGTTTGTGATACTTAAGTCTGTAGTAGCCGTTCCTTTCTTAGGTTTTCCATCTCCAAGATTCCACAAAAAAAAAAAAAAAAAAAAAAGTTTTTCTTTATTGTTTCTATTTCCATTTTCAGTTCTTAGAAAATTTTACTCACTTTCTTTATCTGTTAGATTATATGTTCCTGCATTTCTTTAAGGAGTTCTTGAGTTTTTAATTTTCTCTTTAAAGGTCTTATTCTTGTGCTTCTCGTTTTAGGATGCCCAGAATTTGCTGCAAAAGTTTAGCTGGGTTTGGTGTTTTTCCATTTTTTTCTTGCTCTTGTTGGTTGTGTTTTTATGCTGTCCTTTAGCCATTTGTTTTTTTCCTGGTATTGGCTCTAAGATCCTGATTTCAGCAGGACTCATAAGGAAGGCAGGGAAAACACTCAACCAGACAGTGGAGGTCAGAGTTCTACAGCTACTCTAAGGTTGTCATTTCATAGCATATGTCTTCTGAGATCCACTCAACCATGGTTCTTCAATTTAGTTATTTATTTTTCTTCTTTTACCTTTTAGATTATACTTTCAATTAACAAATAAAGCTCACATTAAGCTTTCTCCTATATCCTTGATTTGGATACATTTTCTATGAATATTCTTTCCCTGATCTTCCACATCACAAGTGTTTTATTGTGCCTTTACCTCCAACTCAAGGCCTTAAGGTCTTGGTCTAAATTCTTGACCCATACTGTTATCCACTCCAATTTAATCACATAAATATAAAAATTGTATATGCTACAAAATGCACATGAGAAAGAAATGCAATATTTTTCTTTACTTGTGCCTACATTTTGAAATATTATTCATATTTCCTTTTCCCACTTCTATAGTTTCAGGTTTAATATTCTAATTTTTGACCCATTAAGAGGACATTTGTATAGGAGGAGAGATAGGAATGGTCATACTCAGTTTCTGCAATATTGATTATAAAATGACTGGTCTTTTCCCCAGTATTTTTCATCTTTATAAAAAAAAAATCACATGTCTGTAGCATGCCTGACTGTATGTCTGCACCTTCCCTATTTATTTGAAGTAGATGTCTATATGCTCTTTTTATTGTTATGGTCTATAATGCAGCTTGAATTCAGGTAGGGAGATACTACTACTAACTTTTATTAGCCTCAGAATTTCTTTGGATATCAGAGCTCTTTTGAGGCTCTAAATGAACTTAATTTCTTTTGCTATTTCTGTAAAGAATTGCCTTGGAATTTTTATTGGAATTGCTCTGTATCTAAAGATTGCTTTTGGGAAGAAAGTCTTTTTTCTCAATATTGATCCCATAATCAGAAACGGTAAGGGTTTCATCTTCTACATTCTTCTTTCGTTGCTCTATTGTTTTAGGTTTTGGTTAGGGAACTATTTCACCTTCTTGATTATATTTCAAGATATATTTTGAGATAGTGGTGAAAGAGATAATTGCTCAGTATTTTTTTTTCTAAGCATTGTCTTTATTCATTGCTGCTATTTTAGGAATGTGAGCAGCCATTCAGTGCTCATTTTGTATTCTGACACTTCTCTGAGGGTATGATCAAGTACTACACACATACATACTTTGGCACCTTCCTTTTCTATTTACCCATCTCTAGTTTCATTGTGCTAGCTATGAAACTCATTGCTATCCTAAAGAAATGTTGTGAAAACTGAAAGTCCTTTTCTTATTTTTGGATTTAGTGCAAATGATTTATTCTTTTCTCCAATCAGCAAAATGTTGGCTATACGTTCATTGGATAACCTTCATTATTTTGAGATATGTCACTTCTGAGTTGACATTCTGAGAGCACTGAACTCTCTTCCATACAGAACTTACTACTCTTAATTAACCGGTATATTGCCTTCGAAATTTGCTTTATTGTTTTGTCCTGAGGGTTTTTTCTTTTACAGTCTTTTGCATGTCTATGCTAGCATGATGAGAGGAGTGTATTGTATGAACTTTGGTGAACAGATATGAGTGCTTCCATATTTGCTTTACAATATATAAATGAGATCATGGGACAAGGTCAGATTGTGATCCACTTGCTCCATCATGGTAGCAGCAACTTTTCTGTTGTTATTTCTGTTACTTTGCTGCTTGCTCCAGGCTAGCTTTTGAATTTCTGGGGATTTCCTGGCTATGGTTCACTATCATGACAGTCATTAGCAGTGGTTCTCATAGGGGTCAACCAAGGACATTGGTAAACACAGATATTTACGTTATATTTATAACAGTAGCAAAATTCCAGTCATGAGGTAATAGTAAATATAATTTTATGGTTTGTCATCACTACATGGGGAGTTTAATGAAAGGTTCCCCAATTTTGGAAAGCTGAATTTATTAGAACAGTTCACAAAACTAAGTGATGCTTTCTATTTTTAATTCTTGGTTTACTACCAAAATGTAGACAGATGAATGTTTAGATAGACAGACACAAAGAGAGATATCATATGATCTGCTATACTATGCTATGCTATTCTATAACATAATATGATACAGAGATTACAAAACACCTGACAAAAGCGACTTAAGAAAAGAAAGATGATTTTTAGCTCCCCATTTCTGGGTCTTTAAAACTGTTCAGCTAACAACACACAAGAAGCATAGCAAAGACAGGAAGAGGCAGGGAGGGAAGAAACATTCTAAGACATAATCTAATTGACCCATTCCTTTACTCCATCTAGAACTTGCATGAAAGTTTCCGAAATCCCTGCTGGGAGTCTGCCGAGCCTGGAATCCGTTGAGGCTGGACACAGAATTGGGAGCTGAGAGAGTGATGGAGGTAGGTGTGTCTTTAAACACTGATGGTCTCATAGGTGACTTACACACAGTCTCACAATGGACTCTGGCCTTCCAGCTCTGCAGCTACACTGAATGCTTGCTGATAGATTTTAAAACATTTCCTAAAGTCTTACTTGATCATTCTGAGGGTTAAACACTCCTTCCCAGCTGTTTTGAGGAACTAAGACATGTTAGCATAATAGCACAAGATTAAATAAAAGATCAGTAGGTGACTGAGTCAGCATGCAACTTCATGTAAACAAGTGGAGGGGGAGGGGGTGAGAATGGGGGGGAAGGAAAGGATAACATTTGAAATGAAAATACAGAGAATATCTGATAAGATAATTATTTCAAAAAGGATAAATTGTTAGGACTTTTTGTTTCTTGCCCAGAAGTCTTGTCTCTTGTCAATCAGGCAGGATGTTTGAAGCAATAAACTTTTATTGAACTTGGAGAAGAGGGTTATTTGTGGGAGAAAATACTCTTACAAGAGTGAATATGCATAAACTTACATATGTTATTAAACAAATTTGAGAAACTTCATGCTAACCTTCAGAGCCCAGCCACACAATTATCTCATAATCCTTACTTACATATGCATATGAAGCAAAAAAAAAATGGAAAACTGTGGAGAGAATTCATGCTTTCTTGATGAGAAATGTGCTCCAAACTTTACCACAGAAAGAAGGAAGAACAAAACACTCATGGAAGGAAATAATAGGACATACAAAAGAGCAGGGACTAGAGAAAAGCTCAACCAAAGACTGTCTCACCTGACTTAATACTATGAGAAACACACACACCCAAAATCTCAAAAGTTGCTGTTGAATTTGCTATGTGTTGACCATCTCTTTCTAGGCAAGGGGCCTGACATTAAGAGTGATTTGTTTTCCCAGTTATATTCCTTTGGAGAAAGCTAACTTTTCTTTTGCTAGTGTCTATGAATTGCAGATAACTTCTGAGTTAAAGATGGAACCTGTGTCCAATTCTGTTCCAGGTCCTGTCTGACATAGACCCTTGCAGACCTTTACTTGTTGTAACAGTCTCTGTGAGGTCATAATGCTCCAGCCCTACTCTGTCTAGTAGGTCTTAATTCTTTGGTGTCTTCTATTCATTGACCTTTATACATGTGCCATATCTCCTTTTATGAAGATTTTCCTGAGCCCTGAGAAAGAGATTTGATAGAGGCATCACTTTTAATTTTTTTTTTATGAATTTTTTTCTGTTTTTTTTTATTGGATAGTCTCTTTATTTATATTTTAGATGTTGTCTACTTCCACCAATCCCGTTTCCCCTCTCCCTCCCATTGCCTTCACGAAGGTGCTTTCTATCCCAACCACCCTCTCCCACCTCATTGCCTTGGCATTCCCCTACACTGGGAAAATGAGCTTTCCCTGGACCAAAGGCTTCTCCTCCCATTGATACCAGAGAAGTATTCTAAATACTCTCTCTTTCTCTGCATACTTTTCAGCTATGGACATCATTAACTATTTCCATTTTTTAACTTTTGCATAACTCTGATGAAGGCTGAACAAGAAACTGATCTATGAATATAACACAATATAATACAAGTAGCTTTATTGCTATATTAGTTTTGTAGAACAGCCATATTTGTTTTTTACCTTAGGCCCTGATCATTCTTGTCTCAGGATTGGATTAAGCCAAGAACTGTTGGTAAGAATTGAATCTTATGGAGTGGAACTTAAATAATACATTAGTTGGTTACTTCTGTTACCTTTGTGCCATTATTATAGCAGCCTATCTTCCAGATGGCACACTATTTTACATGACTAGTAGCTATCTTGGGAGATGTTTATTAATTTTGTTTTTAGCTTGCAAAGTAACTTCCTGTAGCATACATACTAGTTTGTAGGAGCAAAGACACTAAGGTCTGTGTGTTCAATGAATTGTGTAGGAGTTGTCTTCAGCAATAGGACATAAACATCAGTCTGTGAAGAGACACGAATAATCTTGGAAATAGTATTTATTTTTGTGAGGTCTTTTGGAACCCCTTGGCCAAGAGCTCAATTAGGCATAACCCACTGAAAGCTTCATTTAATGACAATGGATGTTGTGTTGGAGTTTATCTTTGACTGTTTTTAGAATACCCCTTGGTATATGAATAGTCACTGCCCTTCACCAGAAGTTGTGTAATTATGAAAACATCTGCTTTTGGAAAACTTTATTTTTGCAAAATAATCAACATTATTCAACAGAAACATTTTTCATACTATATATTAAATCAACAAACAATTATTTTATGTTTGATATTTGTCCGGAAGTGAAATTCTTTTGTTGCCTTAAAATTACAGTCATAATTACATTCTATTTATGTCTATATTCAGCTATTCTGTGTGTATATTAATTGTTGAGTACATAAGCAACATTCTGTATACTTTCATAAAATGATCGCTTTTTTAAGCATATAATGAGCAGCTATGGCATTTTAACTGGCAATAACATTTGTTACCTTGTTCTCTTCACAACAAAAATAATGCTTTCTGATTCTCATTATAGATATGACTTTGTCTGTGCAATGAATGTGAGTTCTGTCTTCACATGCATATTCCTTCACTGTCAGCTTTAGAAACTACCAACTCACTTAGTGATTTTTTGATATTTGGACCAAACTTTCCAAGTATATTTTCAGACACATCCATAAAAATTTTAATGATTAAACTTTAATTATATAAATCTAATAATTTAAGCTACTTAATTTCATCAGCTACACTAAAAGCTCTACAGTTAAAATGTAAATATATTCATAGGTCATGGAACATCTAGACCTGATTTTTCATATGTAGCAAAAGCTTAAATTCAAGATTTCAATTAATACATACAGAGTCAAGATTAATATTATAGAAAGGTTTAAAAATTATCAAAGCTTACTGTTCTATAACACAACATTTCCTTCATATTCATCAGTATTTTGCAAGGAACTTACCTCATATAATGATAAATATAGGAACTACAGAAACAGTACTTATTTCTAGGTTCCTGTTGTGTTTCAGATGTTGTAGCTAAGCAGCTGGCAATACCCTCTTGAAACTACAAGTTAATGAAGTATTGGGTCAGAAGTTAAAGAAACCTGCTGCGGGTGTTTTTAAGATAAAAATAATATTGGCTTATAATATCTAAAATGTTCAAATTAATATTCCACACAGTAAAATTTAATTATCCAGGATGCTATAGGGGGTATAAGATATATCAGCTAATTATTATATTTCTTGGATAATGTACATGTTAGCCATTTGAGAAGTCTAGAAGCATAATGAAATTATCTTAGCACAAAACCCTACTTAACAGTAGTCCTCGGGAGAGAGGATTCTTATAGTTCTTTAGATGTAATACAAACATAACTGTCACTAGCCAGTATGTATGGGTATGAGTTGTCTAACAGAGCTGAGGGAGGTAGAGTTTCAAGTAAACTAATCTTAGTAGGGTGATAATCACTGGGCCTTTAGGATGCTGTTTAACACAATTCCCTATTGCAGTGGTATTCAAGGAAACCACACTGACACATTGAAACAGTGCTCTTCTCTAACTAGAGAGGGCATCTCCTAGGCAAACTGACAATGGTTACCTGGTATACAATCAATTAACATTTGCTTGGTTTAACCACTATGAAATTTCTCCTGCTCAAGTCAAATCTCAGAAATGATTACATATAAACTAAACTATATCTAATTAAACTATATAGTCTGAAAGAGTGTTAAATCTAAGTATCTTGTGTATGTAGAATATACACAGACAGGACAATATATATATATATATATATATATATATATATATATATATATACATATATAAAATGAAATAACACACTATATATAAAGATAGTTGATGTTAATTAATACAACACCTTTTATTATTGTCCTGTACTTTTTTTACATATTAGATTTTAAAAATATAAAATTAAGAGGCTGTTTCATTTGTTACACTAAATGGGAAAATAATTGCAAGCATATAAAACTGTGCATATTAGTTAAAATCAACAATTAATAATATATTTTAAAGCAAACTTAACTTTGAAAATAGGCAGCAATGGCAGACCATACATGATGTTTACTGTCTACAAGTATACATTTACAGTATAGATCACTAACCCTAAAGTTGTTTAAACTGTACATCATCATTATCAGGGAGGAAATAATACAGCTTCAACTATAAAATCCAACAACAAAGAAACAGAGAATCTACCATTCTCTTCCTTGCAGTCCTATGTGAACTCTGGGATTGAAAGTATAGATTCATGTCACTGTCGGTTCTGGTGATCTCTTTTTAAGAAAATGTATAGTTGGGCAACAGAAAATAAATCCACTAGACAAACCACATATAACATACCTCCCATATTTTTTTTGTATTTCTGTGGTTATTTAGATTAAGACTCCTTTGGGTGTATGCCCAAACATTATATATATACATTTTTATGTGATTGGTTTGCATTTCCTAACAAACCACCCCTACAATTTTCATAATGACTGTACAAGTTTGAATATCTACCAGCAAGGGTTAAGTGTTCCTCAATTTCCACATCATCCCCACTTCCGTTATCAATGATTTTATTGATCTTAGACATACTGACAAGTATAAAATAAAATCTCAAAATAGTTCAATGTGCATTTTCCTGATGAATAAGTTGTTGAACATTTCTTTGTATCCCAGACAGTTGAGTTGTTTCCTTGGAGTATTCTCACTTTATCTGCACCTAATTTTATAATTAGATTGTTACCTTGATATCTACCTTTTGTAGTTATTTATGCATTTTAGATATTTTACCTTTAGTAGTTCTGTAGTTTGTAAAATTCTTTTCTCATTTTGTGGAATGACACTTTGTCCAAATGATGTCTTTTGTCATACACAGGCCTCTTAGTTCATAAGGTCAAGTTATACATTGTTGGTCGTTTTGTTGTATAAAGATATTTAGCTCTTTGAAGAAAGAAATTATGTAAATATCAAAAGATGAAAGAAAAAAACTGTCCCATTCTCTTGGATTGATAGCATTAACATTCACAAAATGATGATGCTACCAAAATGAAATCTCCACAAAATATTCAAGAAAAAAAAACTTATTTTAATTTTCCTTTTTTGCATTTTTGGGTAGTTTATATATTTACATTTGAAACGTATTCTCCTTTCCTGGTCCCATGTCTCCTCCCCCTGCTTCTAGGAGGATGCTTCCTCTCCCATACACCTACTCCTACCTCAGCACCTTGGCATTCTCCTAAACTGGAGAAACAAGTTTTCACAGGACCAAGGGTTTTTCCTCCTATTGATGACAGACAATGCTAACCTCTGCTACAAATGCGGCTGAAGCCATGGATCCCTTTATAGTTACTCTTTGGATCATCGGTTATCTGGTGGTTCCTCAGAAAATTGGACATAGTGCTACCCGAGGATCCAGCTATACCACTCCTACCCATATACCCAAAACTCGTTGTTCAATATATAACAGGGACACATGCTCCACTTTCCTCATAGCAGCCTTATTTATAATAGACAGAAACTGGAAAGATCGCAGATGTACTGCAACAGAGGAATGGACACTGAAAATGTGGCACACTTACACAGTGGAGTACTACTTTGCTTTTAAAAACAATTAATTCATGAAATTTTTAGACAAATGAATGGTACTAGAAAATATCATTCTGAGAGAGGTAATGCAGTCACAAAAGAACACACATGGTATACACTAACTGAAAAGCAGATACTAGCCTCAAAAAGCTTTGAATACCCAAGAAACAATTCTCAGACCTTATGAAACTCAAAAAAAAAAAAAAAAAAAAAAAAAAAAAAAAAGGAAGGTTCCAACTAGGGATGCCTCAGTTCTTCTTAGAAAGGAGAACAAAACACTCACAGGAGGAAATACAAGGTCAAATAGAGGAACAGGGATTAGGAAAAAAAAAAAAATCATTCAGAGGCTGCCTCACCCACCAGGATCCACCCAATATACAGCAACCAAACCAAAGCACTATTGCTGATGACAAGAAGTACTTTATGGTAGGAAATAGATAGAGATGCCTCCTCGGTGGCTCTGCCAGTGTCATACAGATACAGCTGACCACACTTACAGTTCACCATCAGACTGAATATGGGAACCCCAGTGAAGGTGCTAAAGAAAGTGCTGAAGGAGGTGAAAGAGGTTGCAAACTCATGGGAAGAACAAGAGTATCAACCAACTAAACCCCCGACAACTCCCATAAACAAAATCACCAACCATTGAACACACACTGAGAGAATTGTGGTTTCAGTTGCATATGAAGCTGAAGATATCAGTGTCTGGCATCAATGTGAGAAGAGGCCTTTGGTCCAGGAAGGGCACATTTTCCCAAGGTAGAGAAATGCCAAGGCAGTGGGGAAGAGACTGTCATTAGGAAGGAGTGCACCTTCCTGAACACAAGTAGAGGCATGGTGGGAAAAGGGAATAACAATTCAAATGTGAATACAGAGAATATCTACTAAACAGAATGAATAAATACAAAGAAATGTGTTTAATCACGTCTAGTCTATTAAAATGTATATATATATATATGTTATATTTAAAGAATATGAAAACAGTTATCTACTTCATGTGCACAGAAGTAATTTGGATTCCTTTTTGGAGAGAGAGAGAGAGAGAGAGAGAGAGAGAGAGAGACAGAGAGAGACAGAGAGACAGAGAGAGAGTGAGAGAGAGAGGAACATACAGCATGGTAGAAAGAGAGGGGGGGAAGTGTTGAGAGGACTTAAGAAGCAGAAGAATTTTCTCTGAAAAGTAAGTAAAATTATTAATTATAAAAGTATTTGTTATGAGTATGAGAAAACCATCCCCTGCTGCATCATTCAACAATATCTTCAAACATACAAACACCTTCTTGATATATATTTGCCAATAATAATCACTACTTTGCTAATAACTAGCAGTGATTTAATCTTTTTGGACAGTAGTGAACAATCTTATTATTTAAAAGGGCTTTAAATCACATACATTTTTCATTTTGCCTTTGACTACCACCTGAGCCAATGATAGTATTAAGGTTTCAAATATTCAACTTTCAAAGCTGCACACTAAGTTAATCTTGTTACTTTACATTATTACTTTGATTTAAATGATTTTGATATTGCATATTAGGAATAACAAAGAAAAAAATACTCCATGATGTTACATATAAGGGTTTTTTTGTTCAGCAAAATCATAAAAAATGAACATCCAAGAAAAATAATATTTATTAAATTATTTAATTAATTTTAAGACTGCATGAGCACATTTATTTTTCCCATGGAGAATCCATATGTACTTAATCTTTTGTTCACTCGGCTGGCAAGTGCAGAAATATAGGGAAGCCTAAGATAGTGATAATTCATAATGATCAAATGTTTAGTCCACAAGAAGCCATTCATATCACCCACTAAGAAGAACTTAAACTAAAACAAAGAGAGGGCCAGGAGAATATCTTAAGCCCTTTCCAACTTTGGGTAGAGAAGCTTCATTTTGTGCAGCTAATATAAGAGATAATTAATATTTCTCAAAACTCTGAGAATAAGATAAAAATTCTCAGTGAAAAATAGGGCATCTATATATACTTGTGTGTGTTAGGCTTTGTTAATTTGGCAAAATTAGGGGCACCGAGAAGAGGGAAATAAATAGAGGAGTGGCTTCTCTCCAGTAGTATGATTTAGGGGTATGTCGTTAGTATATTTTCTTAGTTGGCCTTAATGTGCTAGCCACAGCTTCCTGTGGTTGGTGCTTTCCCTAGGTCAATGGCACTCTGCTATATAGGAAAGTAAAATGAGTGAGACTTTGGAATAAAAACCAACAACAACAAAAACAAACAACAGAAAAGCAAGAACAAGAACAAAACAAAACAAAAAACAACAAAAAACCACCAAAACAACACAGCTATCCCTCATAGGTACTGCCTCTGCCCCTGCTTGAATTTCTGCCCTGATTTTTGTAAGAGATAGACTGAGTAAAATTTGTGAGACAAACAAACAAACCACTTTGCTCTTCCACGTTGATTAGACACATGATTTATCATTGTAATAGAAACTGACTATCAAACATTCCCACACACCAAGGGTGAGGACAACAACAATGCATGGGCTTCTGAGAGGTAGTTTAAATAGAGATGGGCTCATAGACTTAAATGTGTTATGATTTGGATGTGGTTCTGCTTGACAGGAATTATAAGGTGTGGCCCAGCTCTGATCCTCAAGCAATGCCCAAATACAAGCTTTTTATTCTTTTTTTTTTTTAAGAGTTGCTCTTATCATGGAGTGTCTTCATGCCAATAGAACACTAAGACACTGAGGATAGGGTAAACTGCTATGAAACACTTCCCTCTGGACATGCTATGGCATGACTCTCATATACAAGAAACCATAGCAGCTATGGCTCCCTACAAAGAACTTCAAAAGATCAAACCAGTCAAAATCCCATTATGGATTTGAAAAGTGCTCCTGAGGCCTCATACCTTGTTTCGTAGTTGTTACCAGTTGATGGTGGCTTGTCCAGACATCCTCATTTTTCTTTGATTTCTGACCACTGGTATGGCTCATGCTTTAGTGGAGGACCTCATTCACATGTACAAATATACAGGGTTAGGTGCAATGCTAAATATAAATCATGAACCGTTTAAAAGAACTTAGAAGTTGTAGAAAGAAAGCTGGAAGCATGAAATGGAAAGTGGTTATAATCATGATATATTGTATACATGTATTAAATTCTCATAAATATATATTTTTTGCAAACATCTCCACTTTTCTGTTGCTTAAAAAAGATTTAAAATAATAGGGAGAAGAAAGTTTTTATTAGTGAAAATAGTTCTCATATATTTTGTTGCTGAAGAAGGTATTCTTTTTGAAATTACAAATAATACTAAGTTCTGATAAAAAGCATTTAAGACCTTGCATTTTTTGTATCTCTTTGATTGATATTATATATCAAATAATACATTTATTGAAAATCAAACCAAAGTCATCACCTTCAACTACACAAAAATTTTCTGTCTGTCTGTATTGCTCTCCCCTGTATATTTACTCTTAGATTTCATTACTTTGGTCTGTTTATATCCCTTGTTCTCTATGATTTATGGCCTGTATGCCCTCTCCTTTCTGCCAGGTCCTATATCTACATACAACTTATTTGCTTCTGTGTACATAAATGTTCAAAATCTCATCAGATCTGCCTTGACAAATTGATCCAAAACAAAATTTACTCCTAGCATGTCAACTTCCAAACTCTTTGGAATGACTTTTAGTTTAGATTTGCTATTTGTTTTGTTGTTGTTGTTTTCAATTCTAGAAACTACCAATCAATCTACATAACGCATTTTTATATTTAGTGACGGTTCTCTTTCTAATCTATAAATACTTAGTATCTTTTAAGTTCCAAGAATCATTCCTCCAAGGTAAAAAAAACTGGTTTCCAAAAATATTACTGTGCTGGCTTGAATATGCTTGACTCACAGAGTGGAATTATTTGGAAGTGTTGTCTTGTTAGAGTTGTGGCTTTGTTGAAGAAAGTGGGTCTCTGTGGGCTTGGACTTTGAGACCCTCCTCCTAGATGCCTGAGGACACCTCCTTCTGGCTTCCTTTGGATGAAGATGTAGAGCTCTCAGCTCCTCAGGCACATTCCTACCTGAACACTTTTCTGCCTTAATGACAATGGACTGAACCTCTGAACCTTTATGTCAGCCACCATTAAATATTGTCCTGTACAAGAGTTACCTTGATCGTAGTGTCTTTTCACAGCAGTAAAATTAAAACTAAGACAAAAGTTGGTACCAGGGATTTGTGTATTGATAAGATAGGCCTAATAATGCTTTTGTTTGGAGGAATGTGAGACACAATCGAATACTTTCAGTGGGGCTTAATGGCCATATTAGTAGAAGTATGAAAGACAGTGTTCTGCAGTATATTTTGAGCTGCGGCAACCTAGATCAAGAGGTTTCAGAGAAGACTTTTAAGTGACCTTTAATGATTTAATGCTGTGAAAAGATACCATAACCATGACAAGTCTTATCAAGGACAACATTTAATTGGGGCAGCTTACAGGTTCAGAGGTTCAGTCTATCATCATAAAAGTGGGAGCAAGGCAGTATATAGGCAGGCATGATACAGGCAGCCCTGAAAGTTCTAGATATTCATCTGAAAACTGCTAGTGGAAGATTGATGTCAAGGTAGCTATGGTGAAAGTCTTAAGCCCATACCCACAGTGACAGACCTAAAACAACAAGGCCACACTTCCTAATAATTCCACACCCTGAGCCAAGCATATATAGACTATCACAGGCCCAGAGACTATTTGGCAGGATATTTTGTTGAAGGATGAGACTGCTTTTTGCTATTGTCCAAATAATCTGCCTGATGCTAAGGTGAAGAGATTTACATCCATTGCTGTCAGAACGAATGTCTCAAAACAGTCAGATATAAATTCTGTTGTGAGGTTACTAAGGTTCACTTTTATGAAGAGTATTTTAATGAAATATAGCAATCATAGTAAGAAAAAAAATGTGCAGTTAAAAGAGTAAAAGGGCATCAGGAAGTAGAATGAAGCTAAATCCAATGCTCAGGGATATTAATGGAATTATAAGAGACCTTGGGAAAAGATCCCACCCAGCTAATCTTATACTTTGGAACTGAAGAATAGGAATTATATCTAAGCACTATTATGACATTGTTATTGTTTTAATTGGACTTTTAGTCAGGAATTAAGTAAAATCCAATAATAGAGGATACATTTGTGATCCAGATTTTGTGGCTGGAAGACACAGGCTTTTGATGTGGGTCTAAAGGAATAGTGGCCCTCAAAACCTTAGGACTAAGCCTGGTAGCACACACCTTAAGTCCCAAGAGACAGATACAAGCAGATCTCTGAGTTTAAAGCCTGTCCAAAACAGAACAAGTTCCAGGTGGAAAAAAGCTTAGGTCCAGGAATGGAGGTTCGTGCCTTTAATCCCAGAACTCAGGAGAAAGAAGCATGAAGATCTCAATGTTCAAGGCAAATCTACAGAGCAAGCTCCAGGACAGCCAAGCTCAGGCAGTAAAGGAGCTTGAAAACAGAAAGCTGGTAATAATGTAGTAGAAAAAGAGGGCATGTTCCGGTCCCATCAAGCAGCAGAACTTGGCAATTTTTCCATGTGGTTCTGGCTTTACAATCAAAAACTAGAAGAGATTAACGAGACAAGTGATACTGGCTAGCTAGAGCTAAGAAAATAGTGTTGATTCAAGAGACCGGCATCACTGAGGTGAAATCTTTCGGAAAAATTTGTTCTGAGGGCACAAAGAAGCAGTGTTTCAGGGACTACCAAGGATGTACCACACACTAGCCGTTGGACTTGGTAATATATATGAGTCACCCAGATGACATTGATTTCAAGGTATGACAGGATCATAAAGAGCGGCTGAGGCTCAGCATTGTGAGAGGCCATGGAAGGCTATTGTTGACAGTGCAGCTTCTGTTGCTGCTGATGGCACCGATCTGAAGGAGTCATGCAAAGAACTTAAGGCTTGGCAGTACAAGATCGCCTGTAAGAGGCTTATTGTGAAACAGGGTTGCAGCTGAAGATTCCAATATTTTGGAGACTTTGGTACCATAGAATGACCACAAAGAACAGCAGCAACAGTGGATTGGCACTATATGAAGATATGGCCCTGCTGGAAGAGATTGGACCTTATTGAAAAAAGTGTGTCACTGTGGGTGAGGGCTTTGAGATTCCCCTCCTAGCTGCCTCAGGACACTCTACTTATGGCTTCCTTTGGATGAAGATGTAGAAATCTCACCTGCAGCACCATTCCTCCTTGGATGGTGCCATGCTCCTGCCTTGATGATAATGGACTAAATCTCTGAACCTGTAAGCTAATGCCAATTAAACGTTGACTTTTTCAAGGGTTGATTTTGTCATGTTTGTCTGTTCACAGAAGTAAAGCTGCAACTATGACAGTTATTATGTATGAGATATTTGGTTTTGTACAGATAATTATCATGTATCACACAAAACTAATCCTGAACTTAATTACGAGTACCATTTTATTTCAAATCATGATTAAGAAAATTACTCTTAAAACAAAAACATATAAGTGGAGATTGGAAACATTTCCTAAGTCAGCAAATCTTGTCACACAAACATGCAGTCTGGGGTTTCATCCTGATAAGCTTCAGAAAATATGAATATATTAACACACAATTGTCATTCCTGGCCCAATCAGGAGAGAGGTCACTGTATTAAAATCAAGATAGATAGTTCCAAAGAAATGACAGGTAAATATGAGTTCTGGTCTTATACACATACACATATTCACACATACACATAAGCACACATATATGCAAGATACATGCACAAACACACACACACACACACACACACACACACATCACACATCACACTCTGGCCTGACTTCCAAACGTAAAAATGTGAATATAAACCTGATGTGCTATAAAATTAACAACCATATTTAGAACTGAGGAGATGACTTGGTCACCAGTATTTGCACACATATCATGAAGACCTAAATTCTGTCTCCAGAATCTACACAAAAGTCAAACTTCATGGTGTGTTTTTGCCATCTCTGGGCAGGAAAGGAGAAAAGAGGGATTCCTGCAGTTCCTTGCTGACTTCACTAGCCCCAGGCTTAGTGAACAATCCTGTCTCAAACAATAAGGAAGACAGCACCTGAGAAGTGACACCTGGGTTTGATTTCTAGTCTCCTTAGGAGTGCGCAAAAAACCAAATATATACACCCATGTCTATGTAGAGACACACACAAAATAATAACATAATATTTGTCCCATACAAATGTCAAACATTTCAAATAATAGTTCGAAGGATATGATGAATATTAACTGCATCCTAGAATTAGTTACTAGGGATTCTGTTATGCTACGCATGGCCTACTTTCACTGAATATATTAGAATACTGTAGATGCAAAAGTTGCTTATAGATCTGTGTCTGGGAGACTTGCAAATATTTCCTGTCAAGTTTATCATTCTGTAAAGAATAAATATATATCTGGTCTTACAACAAACACAACGGTTTTAGCATGACGCTTTTGTACAATCTTTCTTATTTATAGACTACTTTTTCCCAGCACCTAAATTGATCTTAGCATCTCGTTTATCTCTCAATCACTAATGTGATAAATAAAATTTTGGCACATGTTAACTCCATTTTTGCATAAAAACCATATTAATACTTAGTAAATTAGATCATGTTCTGAAGGTAGCATTATAACACAGATTTAAAATGTTCCTTTGGGATTCAGTGTGGCATACTGCAGTGTTTAGATGAAATTTGAAAATATACTTTTTGCTTTGGTGTTTTGTTACAAAGGATTCTGGCTCGTATTTTTCAGACTTATGATTACTTTATGATTTTTAAACTTTAATGCTTATATCATATATAGAATGTATCTGGATCACTTCTCTCTTAATTCCTTCCCTCCACGCCTCCCTTTAAACATCTCCTTCCCAAATCCATGTCCATCAGACAAGTAGGTCTATATGACCAACCAAGGTTCATGCTTTATATTAGCATACCTGTTTAATGCTCTATGGTATAGCCGTTTACACAACTATTGTAATATAATTAGACAAATAATTAGATTTCCTGCAGATTCCCATTTGTTCTTTTTAATTTTGCTTCCGTATTTCAGACCTGAAAATTACAAATTTTTACAGTTCTCTCCTTCCAATTGTTTATTTACCTTGAGTCAGGTAAATATTGTATTTTTATTGTATTTTTTATATTATTCTATGTGGATTCTTTCACTTACTTAAATACTTTCATGGTGATCCAATCAATATTACATTCATAATACCTCATCATCTGAATGCACCATTATTTTAACGTGTTGTCTCTAACCCACATTATTTTTACCCCAAATTAGTGTGTATATAAAAATATGTGGAGGTAAAGATATACTATTTGAAATGTAAATAGAGAGAATATCCAATAAAATTAAAAAATATACTATCTCAATATACATGTACTTTATTTGGATAGAAACATTTTCAAATTGTTTGGGTAGATGTAGTGTTATTTTTATATTATAGTTATATAGTAGGAGTTAGTTTCATTTCATATTATACAGGGAAATTCACTTCTAAATTGTCTGCACATTTCAGTTTCAACTGGGAAGTAGAGAGAGCTGCTTTTGTACTACATTACTATTATTGAGTTGTGTGGGCATTCCATAGGCTTTTTCATAGATGAACAATGTATTTTGTTTTGGTTTTCATTTGCATTTTCCAAATGAGATGGTGTATTTCTTTATGTTACTATACTCATTTAATTACTACATATGTACTTGTTAAATTTCTATATATTTCTGTTCCACTTTAAATTTAGTTAGTGTTTATTTTTTGTGGTAGAATTCTCTTCTTTTCTTGCTTTTGATAAAAGTTTTGATGTATTTCTTATCTGTCTATTGTCTTCCCATTTTCTTTCAATGAACAGTTGTATTCCATTTTAATTCAGTTCAGCTTGGCAATTATTTATTTTGTAAATTTTATCTTTCAATGTATACCTGAAAATTGATTATTGTATCCAATGCTATCTATGCTTTTCTATTTTATACTCAGGAATGAGTATGGATTTGCATTTTACATTTAGGATTATGATTTATTTTACATTAGTTCTGCAAAGGCTAGAAGGTCTAAGACTGAATGGGATTTTATTTGATTGCAATTTGAAGTTCCTGTAATAACTATTTTCTCTTATCTTACTTACCTAAATTGGATTCAAAATTCTCAACCAGATTACTCAATAGACTTCTTCCTACCACGTAGTTTTTTTTAATTCAAAATGACCATTTATTTTTATCACTAAATGAGAAATCTTCAAAGACAAATAATCTAAAGTGCCACAAACCTTCAATTTCAATACTTTTCAGGCTTAGATAGAAGCATCAGTTTGTAGAACACTTAACCTGTATAGAAAGATGCTGTCTCAACACAAACAAAATAAATAATACACAACAAAAATATATTCAAGCAATGACAAAAATGATTCTAAAAGAATTTATTAATGTTATTGAGATTTGAAGGCCTACAAAAATGTCATAAATAAATCATTAAACTGATAATAGATACATAGATCAGCAGACTATAAGCAAGAGCTCAGATTAATTCTATAGAACTCCGACATCTGAGTTTTTATGAATAGACCAAAGACTTACAAAAGACAAAAGAAAACATCTTTAAAAATGGAGCTGAAAAACTGGATAGCTACAAGTATAATACTTAATCTAGATTTCAGCTCTTATCATGCAAAGTAACCAAGAGGATCAAGGATGCAGACAAAAGATCTGAAATTCTGATAGTGTCAGTAGAAAGAATAGCACATACACTTCAATGTGTGGGAAAATTAAGGATTCTCTAAAAAAAAAAAAAAACATATACAACCAGATTAACTGTGCTAATTTATTTTAACTAATAAAACATTTTAATAAGGATAGTCTGTTAAATACCAACCGCATGCGTTTTTGATATGTTTTACTTAGTTATTTGTTTGTTTATTAATTTGTGGGTGGATGTCGTGGAGGTTTACATTTCAACAATATTTTGTTTAGGGGTTATAATGTTGTATGTCCTTTAACCAAGTACATTTAATTGCACACATACTATAGTTAAATGAAAAGTAAAACTGATGTTGAGTAAAACAGGAAGTCAAACAAATGTTGCAAATTTTCAGGAGTTTGGTGGAACTAGAATCATACATCTGTATCATTAGCCACATGTGGTTTTTAATGGAAAAGGCTAAAGGTTTTTAATTGATTATAACATGAAATGACATAACAGCACCATTGAATATTTAACTTCTTTTAGAATTAGAAAGTGAAATATTTCCAAGATGTACTATGTTTAATATTTAACAATTCCAAGTCAAACTTTATCAGGCCAAGTGACAAATTACTTTATTTTTAAATTGTTAAAAATAGGGTTGCATGTGATGCCTTCTTTACTTAGTCCACAGAGAGATAATTAAATTTTATTTTTAAAATTAATAGCATTTGTTTTTTAAGCTACAAAGTGACAGCAACACCTTTTCATAAAATAAAAAAAAACAAATCTTGTTTATGATCATTTATTTTAAGAATTTTAAGGTTTGAGAAAGTATTCAATTTTTCTAAAATATGTTTTGATATATATGCTTCTGTTTGGATTTTATTTTGTTTGAGGGAACTACAAAGTCTCCTTTTTTGTAGCTCCAGCTGTCCTGGAATTGTGCATTTCAGACTGGCTGCAATCTTACTTCAGGTCTCCTGTTCCAGTGCTGGTTGCTGGGGATGCAAGTTTTTGCTACCATGTCTAACTTTATGTTTTGAGCAGTAAAGCCAATGATCCCATGAAACTACCAACTTGACTGGAATTGTCAATGCCTTGTACCTTTAACAAAATACATGCTCTTCTTTTAAAGAAATATTTGACCAATAATTACAAATTTCTCAAATTTATTAAACACACAACTTGGTTTTTTAGAATTTGTATGTTGTTCATACATAAATTTAAGTATTTTAGACTACTTGAAATAAAAATTGTAAAGTTTTGATATATAAGTTAATTTATCACCTTTTTTAAAAAGTAACTTCAAATTACTGGGGATTTTGCTCAGTTGGCAAAGTGCTTACTACCCAAACAAGAGGAATATACATGTAGCACCATGTAAGACAATGCACACAGCTGTGAGCATCTTTATCACAGTACTGGAGACAGAGACAAGAGAATCCATAGCCCATAGTGGACATCATTCTAGCCAAAGTGAGGAGATGCCAACCTTGTCCATGACCTCAATAAGTACATTCACATAATTACACAAGCACAATTATATACCTCTCCGCCTACAAATGGACACACATTGAAATAAATTATCTTCGATTTTAATGGTTTATTTTTATAACACCAAACCCAATAGGTATATGCTATAGATATGTACCTATCTAAAAACATGTTTGTTGTCATTTTATGTACATATCTTTAAACATGTGTGTTGTCATTTTTACATAAAAGAAATATTTCTTTTTTACTATAAGCCAGTCCAGTATAGACCTAAATACATTACGAGGGATGTAAGTTAAGTTTTGAAGCCAAATATATTGTTTTAGTAAAATACTGTCAGCCTTTTTTGTCTTCAATAATATAGAGTGTCAAATTTAAAGAACATAGAATTGAAAACACGTTTTGTCTATTAAAGTAGACATTTTTGTATAATATATTCTGAAAATATTTTTAGGTGTATAATGGTTTGTATTTACTTGGCCCAGAAATAGCACTATGAGGAGGTGTAGCCTTGTTGGAGTAGGCTTATCACTGTGAGTGTGTTCTTTAGGACAGTCTTTTCATACCAGCTTTCAGATGAAGATGTAGAATTCTCAGGACTTCCTGCTCCAATACTGCCTCATTGCTTCTCTGCTTCCACCTTGAGGATAGTGGACTGAAACTCTTAACCTGTCATTGAACCCAGATTAAATTCTGTCTTCATAAGAGTTATTTTTAGATCAGAGAAGTATCACAAAAGCATTATGGTGGTGATAATAACCATACAGATATATCACACCCAAGATTGTCAGGTGTGTTTCTGAGAGCCCCTGGGCAGAGAAGAAAGTTTGATATTTCATCTAAATAATGCTATACCAGAAATTAGGCACAGACTTCTGTCTAATTCATCTGTGACCAATGATGTTATACTAGCAAGTATGTTATTGCTTATTGTATTTTACAAACATGTAATAATTCTATATAGTAGTAAATGTTTTCCCTTTGCTATTTCAAAAAAAGACAAAGACAAAAAATTACCTCAGTCACAGTATCTGTTTATAGCAGTAAAACACTAAGACAAATTAATACACTCATAAAAAATACGACAAATATTTGTAAACCTTACTGTTGTATCATAAATTGTAAATAATGTGGAAAAAATTCAAAAACATAGGGGAATATTATATTTGCACAAATTCTTTCACTGTTTTATGGAATATACTCAAATACACCCTTTTCAAGAAAAATAGGGTTTTTAGATATTTGAAATGTTGCAATAATAATTTTAGTCCTATTTGTATGTTCACACAGACTCTAATATCCTAGAGAGACTTGAGGTGCTAATGAGTGGGGAAACATGTTGCAAGGGATGGAACTGGGGCTGGGGGAACAGGAACATACTCTTAGAGATGGGGGAGAAGGAATGCTATGCGGAACTGTCAGAGAGCTGACCTATAGGTGGATAAAGTATTAGCTGTAAAAGTATTAAAGATATTTTTAAAACTCCATTATTTTTCATGGGAAGTCTTAATTTAGATAAGTGTTGAGTTCTATTTAGTGGTATAGTACTGAACAGAATTACCCCACCCTAAGACGAAGAAAAGATAAAGATCAAAAGAAAAATAATAGAAAACCTATGTAACAATCCCAATCCCAACTATCTCTAAGACGTAATAACAATTTAGCATAAACTACAAATCTTTTCTTAGGGACACATGGGATATAGAACAATCGTTAAACAATTTTTGTCTTAATATTGGAAATTTACTTTAGAATGGAGTGGCATTTTATAAATATGATATTCTGATGCTGTTTTGTCATGTTTACCTTCAAGCATATTGAAGAAAAGTCATTGTAAAAAACTCCTCAGTAAAGGATGTCTAAAGGACAGGGGTGAAAGACAATGGACTCACATCTTGTTTATGTATAAAAAATATTTGAGTTTTTTTTAAAGTTATCCCAGTTCAAGAGACCTTCCCCAAATAATGAAATCCATCCTTAACAACAAGAAAACACCTGCGGGAATCACTATCCCTGACCTCAAGTTATATTACAAGGCAATTGTGCTAAAACCTGTGCAGGATCTGAAGTTGTGATTACAGAGGTGATACTTAGTTACTATTGTGAACTTTCTATTTCCTTAGTTCTTTGCTTTTCTATGGCCAAAAGTCACTGACTTCTGGTGATGAACACTTACTGTACAGCAGCAGGATATTAAGAACAAACAAACAAACAAATCAAAGTAAAACAAAAAAAATGGCTCTTTACTTGGTCTTTCAGGGCTCCCTCACTGGCCCAGGGCAATGCATGGACTTCATTAATTATTTTTTATCCAGAGAGAAAAGAAGACAGACAGACAGAGAGAGAGAGAGAGAGAGAGAGAGAGAGAGAGAGAGAGAGAGAGAGAGAGAGAGAGAGAGAGAGAGAGAGAGAATTGTCACATGGAGAAAAAATTATATATATATATACATATATATATATATATATATATATATATATATATATATATATATATATATATATATATATATATATATATATATATATATATATACACACACACACACACATATATATTCTGGACATAGCAGAAGTGGCTATTCCCAAATTTTCTTTTTGCTTTCATAATTTTATAGCCTTGAGAAAAAATATATCTCTATTTATGAAAAGGGAATAACAGAAAGATGTTGATAGTAAGTCCAAAGTAGTGTTTCATTCTATAAGCACATTATAATTTCAAAGCTACAATTTCACCAGTCCTTGCTTTACCATAATACACACCTGTGGCTTCATCCTTGACCTAGAATGAAAGTTTTTCCTTCACCCTAAATATGTGCCAAGCCTATTTCTCTTCTTACTGTAATTGTGAAGGATGGTTGTATTTCTTATTACATAACCTTTACTTACTATTTCTGTGAGATTGGGGCACATTGTATTCTTTATTCCTATTCTGCTACATCTTTCTTCCAGAACAACTAAAGGCATCTCCTTTTATATTTTTCTCAAAATTATCTGAATCATTTCAAGAATTCTACAAAGTCATTAGTTCATCTAAACAACATTAATCTATAAATGTTCACCTTTATTTATTGATTTACAGGACATTTGCTCAAAAAAGTTGGCTAAAATTATTATGCTTTATAATAGGGACATAAAGAGACATGACAGCAGCAAAAAACAATCCTGGTATAAAGTCCCTGGTGACCTTACTTCTCAGAGTTCGCTCATCTTAGGCTGTGAAAAATGATTGTTCATCTCCATGAAACTCACTTGCATGTCTTTGACTTTTATAGACAACTTCTGAAAATGTCTTTAAGGTTAAATTTATATTTACGTTTCTCTCTTTCTCTTTCTCTCTAATAAATACATATGTATACATATGTATACATATATACATATATCTGTCTACTCTTTATATTTTCCAACATTTGTATATATATATATATATATGTGTGTGTGTGTGTGTGTGTGATATATAATACGCATACATATGATATATATATATATATCATACACAAGCACACACACACACACACATACATGCAGGTAAAACATTCAAACACATGAAAACAAACCTAAAACAGATAATTTATGATTTATCAGAAATCAATACAAGATTTTGCTGCCTAGGTTTAATAATTATACTGTTCATTTGATAGTGTTCAAAATTCTTACCCACTTAAAAAATATATTGTATAAGAACAATGGTTAATCTTTAGATACAACTATAAAATCATGATGAAGATGGCTTTTATTCCTGGAGCTTATTTACATGTGAGCCTGTTGGTGTGGAATAGTCACCTCTTCCTCTCCAGTCAAAGATCTGACTGTTGTCTTCTTCCTGGTCCCTTCAGCCTCAGCTTCACAGCCCTGGCTTTATTCCTTCTGTATAATCTCTGCAGCAGCAGCACTCCCTTGCTATTTTAGTGACTTCTTTGTACTCACAAAGCTGATAAACATTCTGCCTCGATACACTCTTCTCTCCTCTGTTATGCTGTTCTTCCTGTCTGCCCTTCTTCTCTTCTCATTTTATGTTTTCTATGCCTCTTCCTTTTCCTTCTTGCCACCATCTTCTTACAAAGGTCTATAGATCTTACTTATGCTGTAAACATTATTTTCTACAATTAAAGGATGTTTTTTACTTTATGTCTTGAATTTATTTGCAGCTAGAAATAGCTTGTCCTTCCAAAAGATTAAGGCTAAATTGGATTCGGCACATACTTGTTCAAGCTCCTGCTATTTTAAATTAGTTCTCTTGATTATTTGATTCTTTGTTCAAACATCAACATTTATCTTAATGTTCTTGAAGTTGTCAAATTGTCTAGGAATTAGAGTAATCAAGGCACTAGGATTTGAATTCTCATTATCAAGAGTATTCAAACCTATAATTTTAAAGGAAAAACACAGTCAATATTTACTTTATTGTAGAGGATCATTCTATATTATTAACAAGAAGAAATTGCATTTTTTCCCAAGCTAAATCAATAGAAGCAATTATAGTGACAGTTTGTACATAGCCAATACTTTCACCGTTTTATGACTAATAAATATATTTATATAGTTTTATGTAAAAATTATGTTAAAATCTGAAATAAAAGTACTGACAAAATGTATAATTTTAAGCAAAAAATGTTTAAAATCTGTACATTTATCTTTGTTTTGTAAAATAAAGTTGTTTAAAAAAAACAAACAAAAAGAAAAAACATTACTCTGTAACTTGCTGAAATATATACTAAATTCCAGCAAACAAGTGATTCAACTTATCAGGTATTGATCAGATAAATGGAAGGAACTTTTACATCCTGATCAAAAGGGTGACCTGGAAAGGAGAACATTGTCAGAGGTAAAAAGAGAAAACAATCAAATCAAATAGAAACAACATACCCACATCATCACATCAAGACATAATGATTTCTTTTAGTATTTGGGAAGACCAACTCTTCATCAGAATTATTAAATAACAGATAATGCTCTAATTGAAATGTATCAAATGTAATTCAGTTTACATCTGAAATGATCAGTAACTGATCACTGTTACCATATTATTTTAATCTCTGATTTCTAAGCATTCCAATCCATAGAGTAATGAGGTATCAGGTAGTTGTGTGCGTGTGTGTTTGTGTGTATGTTTGTATGTGTGTTTGTGTGTGATATTTGTATGTATGTACATGCTGTGTATTTGGGTGCAATGGACAGTGCATACATATATGAAAAATATGCTTGACTTCCAGTATCTCACTTTGTGACTCCTCACTGTCAAGAGACTTGTGTCCCTGACAGAACTCCTAACTTGAATTTTTCATTAGAATGGCTGGTCAGTGAACCTTGGTATTAACCTGTGTCTGTATCTACCCCTTACATTTCAGATGCACATTCCTGTGCCTGCCTATTTTGTGGGGTATATGTGTTCAATGCTGGACCTCATGCTTTCATTTTAAGCATTCCCCACACTGATTTACAGCTGTAGTATTATTTTTAAGATTTTATTTTAATATTTACTGTGTGTATGGGTGGGGTTATCTATGGATAGCAGAGCAGAACAGGACACCAGGTTCTCTGAAGTACCTGTCTCCTCAACTCCACAATTGTTCATTCGTACTTACACATACAACTGTACTTACATATGTGTCTACACATTTGCCGATAGAGTAAAAGACTCCTTAAGCAAATTCCAATGAGCGAGTCATAACACAGTAAAAACTCACTCATTCTGGATGAAAAAGAAACTCCAACTTTTATTTGTTTGAGAAAGAAAATTCTTCTTACGTTTTGAGGTATCTAAGAAGAAAAAAGCCTTAGTAAAAACATGTTTTAATTGCTGAATTAAATTAAAAACGCCCTCCCCCTTATTGTCATTCAGAATTCTTTTAAATTCTCAGGGCAATTTATCACATGGTTTTCACATCATCTTCACAGGCCAGTAAATTCATAGAAAGTTTAAGACACTAATTCAAGATATAAATTGATAAAGAGTGGTGACAGAAATGTGTACACATGTTTCCATTTAGACTAGTACCTAACTAAATATGCATTATCTGTTGCTAGCTCCATAAGTACATTAATAGCTTAAAACAATAATTCTTACATCCTAAATATATATTTTTTTTTACAAATAGACAGATCATCTGCCTGCCTGGTATCACATTAGCATTGAAATTTCACATAGATAAATAAGTCAATACATTATTTTTGTTCTTGTAGCTACAATAAATTATTCATTTCCAATTTATGACCTTTAGTTATTAGTTGTCTCACACATAAGCTGGAAGGAATGTTTTGCTTGATCATAAATATATTCCAAGTCTTATTTCTTAACCTAGCTTATCCTAATGCAATAAGCCAATAAGATGTGAGAGTTTACAGACCTCCTATTACAACTCTTCTGTGGGCTAAAACTTACTTGTAAAAATTTAGAAATTCTATAATATTATTAGTAGTAATTACAGAATCATCAGTTTTTGTACTCCTCATTGCTACATAAGAGTATATCTTAATAGTCATGCAAAAATTCTGGCCAATACAGGGGTCTAATAGCCAGAAATCAGTTGACTATGGAATTCAGACAGGAATGACATAGGTATAGCAAGAAACAATCCAGGAACAAAATCTCTGAAGGCCTTAAAATTCAGGGTTTACCCACCACAGCCAAGTCAAGCAGTGGTTTTTCTCCAGAAATCATTCCTGCATGTCATTTGCTTTTACTAGGTGGCTCCTGACACTGAGTATTAGTACTAGTGTTATTACATCATTTCCCTTTCTCTTTGTTCCACTCAATCCTCTTATATCTGTTACCTTACTCTCTTTCAAATATATAGTTTCTCATTTCATTAAATGTTGTTGCATACATGCATACATATGTATATAATCTGTAGCAATAAGTATATACATATACCTAATCTATAAATAAAATCTTATAACTTGGTGTAATGTTACTTACTCTTTTTTTTCAAGTCTGTGATTGAGGCCAGGTTTTGGGCACATGATGGCTGTTAAACTTCTCATGACCTAGATCATGGGTGTATGGTCTGAACACATGCACTCACTGTACTTGGTGAGTGAGGTTAGTAGGTCATTATGAAAAAAAGAGGACTAAGAGATGCAATGGTGGTGTAGTGGCATCCTGAGGAAGTTTAAGATGGGAATAAGGGGTGAATATGATGAATCTTTGCTACAAATGTATTAAATTTTGAAGTATAAACATATTTTTTAATTAAGAATATAAAATGATCATGCAAGGCTGTGATGGTTTACATATGCTTGACCCAAAAAGTGGCACTATTAGAAAGCTCGACCTTGTTGGAGGAAGTGTGTCTCTCTGAGAATGGGCAAGGAGACCCTCCTCCTCTCTGCTTGAGTATGCACAGTCTGTTCCTGGCTTCCATTAGAGGAAGATGTAGAACTCTCAGCTCCTCACACACCATACCTGCTTGGATGCTGCCACACTCTCATCTGAAGATATTGGACTGAACTTATGAATCTGTAAGCCAGTACCAATTATACGTTTTCATTTATAAGACTTGCCTTGGTCATGGTGTCTGTTCACAACAATAAAACCCTAACTAAGACAGACGTGCCTTTTTTTTTTTTTTTTTTTTTTTTTTTTTTTTTTTTTTTTTTTTACACAAGAGAAATGTGGTGATTTTGATTGAAGAAAAACGAAAATAAGCTCTGCCTGCAAGGTCTCCAACAGCAAGCACCGAAGCACTGATTGTGCCTTGTGCCCTGCATGCTCCATTTTCTAGCCTGAAGAGATGCCAGCCTGCCAGCCTGGACACTTTCTGGCTCCAATGATAATGAGTTAAAACTCCTTTTCCCTAGTCCCCTGACTGGCAAGTTTTCTTAAAGCAAACCCAACAGCTAGAAACCATAGCTGTTCTGCTGTCCTCCATTTTCCAGACCACAACTATGCCTACATCATGAAGACCAGCTGGCAACTATAGCTAAAGGCCAGCATAAGAAAATAATAAACAAGAGGCAGGGCAATGTGGGACTGTGAGAATTCTGCTGCCCTACTACATTAAGCCCCAGTTAACCTACCATAGGTTAAGCACAAGAAGATGACCTTAAATCCTACCTTGTGAAGATGATAGAAGCTCTTAAAAAAGAAACTAATATATCCCTTAAAGAAATAGAGAAAAATACAGCCAAACTGGTAACAGAAAGAAATAAAATGGTTCAAGACATGAACATGGAATTACGAACGAAAAAGAAGACACAAACTCAGGAAATCTTGGAGATGATGCAAAACTTGGTCAAAGATCAGGTAACCATAGGTGTGTGTGTTTAATTCTGGGTCTTCTATTCTATTCCATTGTTCTACCTGTCTGTCTCCATACAAGTACAGTGCATGCTAATTTTATTATGATTGTTCTGTAGTGCAGCTTGAGTTCAGGAATGGTGATTTTCCCAGGAGTTCTCTTATTATTGAGAATAGCTTCTGCTATCCTGGAAATTTATCCACAGTCATCCTTATTTCTCAACAATTCCGTGACTCTTCCAAGAAAGATAATCTTCTTTATGAAGATTCATGCAAAAATTAAATACTTGCAAACCAAACTCAAGAAGACTTCACAACAGTATCTACCATAACCAAGTAGAATTCATCATAGGGATGCAGGCATGATACATCATGGAAAAATCTATCAATGTAAATCACAATGTAAACAAATAGAAAGAAAAAAAATAGTTTCATTTTATGTTGAAAAAACCTTTGAAAATACCCAACACTTCTTCATGATAAAGGTGTTGGATTGAGAAGGGATGCAAGGCATATATTTAAATTCAATGAAGACAATACATAAGAAGTTAATAGCCAACATCCAGTCAAATAAGAAAACTTAAAGAAATTCCACTAAAATCAGGAATAAGACCTGGCTGATCACTTTTCATAAATATATTAAGTATAATACTTGAATTTTTAGCTAGAGCAATAAGAAAATTAAAGGTCAAGGTTATCCAAATTGGAAAGGAAGAAGTCAAAGTATGATGATTCACAAATGACATGATTGTATACATAAGTGACACCAGCATACTTACAAGGAAATGTCTACCTCAGACAACCACCTTCAGCAAAGTGGCAGGAAAAAAACTTTCAAATGTCAGTAGACCTCATGTACACAAATAATAAATATAGCTTAGAAATATATTATAGAAACAGTACCCTTCACAATAGTCAAAAATAGCATAAAATACCTTGGTGTAAATCTAACCAAGAAAGCAAATACCCTGTAAGACAAGAATTTCAACGTTTTGAAAAAAAACAAAGCTGTAAAAAATACATGATGATCAAAATGTCTCCCAGTGTCACGAGTCAAGAGGATACACATGGTGAAACTAGTCACCTTACCAAAAGCAATTTTCCTATTTAATTCAATTCTTTCAAAAATTCCAAAAATTCTTTACAGCCCTGAAAAAGCAAATCTCTACTTCATATTTAAAAAAGCCAGACTATCTAAAATAATCCTATAAAATTAAAGAATTTCTGAAACTATTATAATCTCCGATTTTAAGTTGTTCTACAACGCAACTTGTTGTAAGAAAAACAACATAGTATTATCATAAAACGGAAAAGTTAAATAATGGAATCAAATTAAAGACCCAGAAATAAACCCATACACGTACAGACACTTGACTTTTGGAAAATGTCCGATTATATACAATGGAAAAGAGTAAGCATATTGAACAATGGGTGCTTGTCTAACTAAATATCTCCATGTAAAAGAATACAAGGAGTTTCATATCTACCTTTCTGTACAAAACCCAAGAGCAAGTGGATCAAAATCCCTACCATAAAACTGGATACAATAAATCTGATAAAAAGAGGAAGTAGAAAATAGCTTTAGAATCATTAGCACAGGAGACAAATTCAGAACAACAACATCTTAGGCTCGAAGATAAACAGTTAATAAGTGGGAATCTCATGAAAGTAAAACACTTCTGTAAGGTAAATGATTTCATGAATAGGAAAAAACAGCAGCCTAGAGAATGGACAAATATCTTCACCAATCCTACATGTGAAAGAGGTCGCATATCTAATTATACAAGGTCCTCCAGGAATTAGATGTCAACAAACAAAATATCTCAATTAAAAATTTGGTATCATAATATTCATAGAATTCTGAACAAATGACTTACTAGTGCATGGAAAGCTTTAAAAGAAATATTCAATATCTTTAGTCATCATGAAAACACAAATCAAAACAACTCTGAGATTCCTTTTAATATCAGTAAGAATGGCTATGACTAAAAAAAAAATCAAGGGAAATCTCATTTTAGAGAAAGGAAAATGCTCCTCCATTGTGGGTATGTCTGTGAACTTGTACAAACATGCTGGAAATCAATTTGGTGGGTTCTCAAAAAACTGGGAATATTTCTATCTCAAGACCCAGTTATACTACTTCAGGGCACATACACAAAGGATGCTCTACCATATGGAAAGAAGGATTTGGAAGAAAGAATCATAATCAGTGGTGGTTGTGGGCTCTGTGGAAAGAACTAGAAGTCTAGGTCAATGGAAACTCCCAGGGATCTATGAAGGTAACCATACCTCTGACTCCTAGCAATCAGAGATAAGGAATCTGAAAGAGCAACCTCTTATAAAAGGAAAGTCTACCAATCAAAAGATGTGCGCACCCATCCATACGGCCTTTGACTCACCTTCTTTTGACTACAAGATGGTCAGAAATAAAGAAGTAAAAGAAATAGTGTGAATGGCCATCCAATGACTGGCCTACCTTGAAACCCATGCTGTAAGAGACAAACCATCCTTGATGCTATTCATGATATTCTCCTACACTTGCAGTTATGTAACTGTCCTATGATATGCTTCATTTAGCAACTTAGGAAAACAAAAACACAGACCCACCGCTAAACATTAGGTGCAAATCTTGGAATACTGTGAAAAATAGAGAAGAATAGAAGGGTCCAGGAAATCCAGGGTATCACAAGGGAACGTGCAGAATCTACTAACCTGGGCCCATAAAGACCGAGTCACCAATCAAAGAGCAGATATGGAATGGACCAGTGCCTGTTATACATATATAACAGATGTGTGGCTTGATCTTCATTCAGAATCCCTAACAGCAGGAGCTGTCTCTGACTCTTTTGCCTGCCTTAGGATGCTTTACTCTGAACTGGTCTGCTTTGTCCAGCCTCAATAGAAGATGCACTTAGTCCTACTGCAACTTGATATCCCAAGGATGTTTGATACCCACAGGAAGACTCATGTTTTCTGAGGAGAAAAAAAGGAGTGGGGGAGGAAATGGAGGAACTGGAGTAAGAAGAGAGAGGAGAACCTGTGATAGGAAGGAAAGACAATATAAATTAGTGAATTAAAAAAAAATGAATACTGGATTTCTGTAGCTCATTAAAATTGCAATGTCATGTATTGTGATTTTTTAGAAAACAGGATTTCTTGTTGGAAAAAAAAAAAACAGAACACCCATTCTCTGGGTCCACTGGGAGCTTGTTTGCATAATTCAAGTAATCATATTTCTTGAACAGAACCCCAAGAAGCTTCTACTTAAGCCACTGGAGAATATATTCTGCTTGCCACAGACAGCACCAGACTCTCTAATATTCCATATATCCAGTCTAAATAGTGCTCATTGTACATTGTTTTTCCTCTGAAATATCTTCATCCACTACCTTTCTTCACAATCTAAACCAACACGTTACCTATTGTTTTTCCTGGACTAAATGCCATGAACAATATGTGTGCATGGTTTTAGAGGCAAGGTTTTATTATCACCTTATTTGGTAACTGTTGAGTCTTGAGAACATAAACAATTTGACTTCACTGTCATTATCTCACATTCTGAGGTATGAAAGGTTTTGTGTTTTTGTTTTGTTTTGTTTTGTTTTCAGTAAAGACAATGCTTCTTTATTTCTTCAAATATCTGATCGATGACTTGGTACTTGATTTTAAATTTTCACTCATTCTATTATTCATGACAGTGTCAATGTGCTCTTTTGTGCTTTACATCCTGGATCTCTACTAACAGGGTGGTATGTACCTGGAATATAGCATCTGGAATGTGAATGGTCTCTGGATGAGTCTTGCATAATCAGGAGAGTTGCCAAAGACTTTAATGAAAAATAGCAAGAGGTATTGGCAGGCCTGACTATCTAATCTCCAGCATGTTCACTTCTTGACGAAAATTGTGTGCTAATTTCTGGCATTCTCTCTCTGGCTTGGAGCAGAAACATACACTAGTCTTGTAGCTCTCACAAAAACGTCTCCAGTGATGGCCTTCCAGAGCTGATGCAGCTGACCTTGGCTTCTACATCACTAGCAGTGTCGCCTTGTGTGAGCTTCATAAGGAATCTTCTTTTGATACAAAACATGACTTATACAAATATGTCTCAAACCAATTTAAGAATTATGAGTGTCTGAATTTTGTATTTTTATTGTTTATCATATATAATATGCAATTGAAATGCCTTATTAATTGTCTTATATTTGTTTTCCTGACTTATGTTTATTAATGCCTTATCAGACTTTTGATTATGTAAGTTAAAATGCTACCAGGTGAATCATGTATCTAAATGAATATTGTTTGTTTATATTTTTTATATTAACAATTAGCTTATATATTACACTGAGAGTGGAGAAATATATAGAAACAGAAAAAGAAGAGATTCAGAGATTAAAGCAGAAAAAACAGCAAAAATTCTGGCTTTTGCAAAGGTAAATCGATATTATGTTATGTATAAAAATATTTACTTAAAACAAATACAGAAAAATTTGAAGGAAAGAGCAAAGGAGTTTGACCTCATTTCTAGAATCAAGGATATTACAGGTATATTATAAACTTAGCATAGAAATAGGAAGGAAAAAAATCTCAGAAATATTGAAGGGTTGTGTGTACCAGACAAAAAATTTGATAGCTTTGTAGTTTCCCAACCTATCAATAATTTTGAATTATTCATAATTCAAAAGCTTACGGAATATTTTTTCATATTGTATGTACTAGAAAACCATATTGTATATACTTAACACATGCACAGTATAAAGTTAGTTCATAATGCTCTTAAGCATATTAAAATACATATATTTTAATCATACTGAAATTGTTATGTCAATAAGGGAACCTTTCATTATGTATATTTTCAGTTACTGCTCTTCCTTTAATTAATTGTATACATTTCATATGGCATCCAGATCTCTTTGGAGATAATAGAGGGAAAATATTTTATTATAGAAACCATGTTTATGGATGAAAGAGCAATTTTGTTTTATTCTCCAAGAGTTAGTAATTTTAATGGCAACTCTGTGTTAAAATTCACTGTACAAGAACACTAAGAACTTAATGCAAACCAAACCATATCAGCAGAGTGCTGGCGAAGGCTGCAAGCACAAACTTTATCACGTGTATGCTTGTGTCATTTGCTTTAATCATGTCTTTGACAATTTTTACTTAATTTCTACTTCAGGAAGACCATGTAAGCATAATATTGTGACGATAAATTACAAAGTTTGAAAATCTCTCCCATTCTAACTCTAGAACAGAAAGACAGAAAATGCATTTAACAGGGAGAAAGTTAAACAAAAGATTTCTCTTTCAAAACATAGGCAAAATTCAAATGCACAAGTGCTGAGAAACAGTCCTGAGTTTTCAAAAATGAGATGAATAGGGAAGAAAGAGCTCTATCAAGCACACTTGGAAGTGATATTCCTTTTTTTTTTTTTATTTTTTGTAAGAAATTCTACACAATTGGCAATTAGCAACCCTTGTTTGTTGTGTAACTGCAACTCTATTTTAGTTTTCTTTGGAAGAAAGCCCAGAGCTGAAATTGCAAAGATAAAAGCTTTATACGAAGAGTAAGGTACTTTGATAACCCCCCCAAAAGTATATGTTATGCCTCAGATGCCTGTGTTAAATGGCTTTTTATTTAAAGAGCTTATGAAAACAAAAATAAATGTTCTGAACAGTAACAGCCAGAGGGCAAATGACAGGCAATGTCTTAGAGAGAAATGATGGTTTCACAAAATATTTTTATGATATTTTCACATTGATATGGATTTTTTTTACTCTTTTATACATGAAAGTCAATGTTCCCAAGGACAGTAACAACATACAAAGTAAGTAACATAATTCTCAGAAAGGTCAGTGTTTAAAGCATAGGGTTAAGCTGTTTAATGTCTGCTCATGCCTGTTTTAGTCCTCTGAAAGTTTTCTATTTAATCTATTGCAATTAGTAAGTAAATAGATATCAATGTCTCTATTGAATGTTTGAGAGTCATTTGTTATGGTGCTTATAGATTTGTTGTTTATGTTAAAATTAATATTTGTCTATTTGATACATCTTGAGGTTGTATACATTATTTTTCTATATTTCTATAAAACCATTACTTTTGGTTTATGTTGCTTGTTTGTTTCTTTTGAATTTTTAAATAACAGAATTAGAATCCATTTGTAAATTATTTTCCTGGTGTTATGGAAGGAATCAGGAAATTTGTTTGTTAGCCTGTAGCATGACTTCAAGATAAAGATGACTTTAGGAAGCAGGGTCAAATAGAATTATGATGAATGCTATTGTCAAGCTAATAATATCTAGAGTTTAAAGGAATTTTAATTCATCAGCATGGCTGTTCTTTCAAGGGATCACATCCAAAGACGTAGGTCTTGTTGATCCTAATGGAATGAAGATGTACCACGCAGTTTTAGTACCCCTGGCTGGAATGCAGACATGGCCATAGTGCATACTCTTAAAATAAAATTGGTGTGTTGAAAGAAGCCAGCTGTGTTTGAAAGTGGAATCTAGTTGAGGAGCAAAGTGATGAAGCAAAATTTAAAATATTGCCAGAATATGTCAGATATATGGTACACCCAGTCAGTTCTCAGGAGAACAGCAGAGGAAAGAAACTATTTGAGAACAGTAGGAGGTGAGTCCATTGAGAGCGAGGTGACCACAGAACAGTAGAGTTAAATTCATCCCCACATTCATGCATTTCAGTGCAGGTCAAGGGAAGCAGTTAAAGCTAGAAATTAAAAAGGAGCCAGAAGTTTAGAACAATATCAAGAGATAGTTTGAGATAAATCAGGGCAGTTCAGAAGGGAGAGGTGCTAGATTGAATCAGTCATCATGGAAAGGCTTTTGTGCCAGGAAGGGTTACATCTTGTTGAGTTGCTGATCAAATGGTTCCCATAGAAATATGTGACAAGCTATTTACAAAGCTATTGGTTGTCCTCTCAGATCTGATGGTAAAGACCTATTACTGTAAGAAAAGATTATATTATTATATAATGATAAATCAAGCTAGTATCTAACAAGAAGCTTTACTATTGACAAGTAATCACGGTGCTTGGATTTACTTTATATACTAAGAGAGAAGAAAAGTAGTCATGAAGCTCTCTCTTCTATGAACCTTGATACCTACCACAGTATGTAAGGCATAGTGGTACAAACATGACACAAATGTTATGGGAATACAAAGTCATATGAATAAAATGACTTGTGATGACATGTAGCCATATTCTTAAATCAGTGCATCATTCATCTCTAACTCAAAAAAAAAAAAAAAAAAAAAAAAAAGCATTACCAAACCCAGTCACTATTGCTGATGCCAAGAAGAACTTGCTGACAGGAACCTGATATGGATGTCTCATGAGAGTCTCTGTCAGAGATATACTGATACAGATTAAGATGCTTGAGGCTAACCATCAGACTGAACATGAGGACCCCAATAGAGGAGTTAGGGAAAGGACTAAAAGAGCTAAAGGGGTTAAAAACAGAGATCAGTAATAGTACCATTTGTTGTTTAAAAAGAATATAGAAACATCAATGAATGTTATATTAGTCATTAAGTTAAAAATACAACGCAAAATAATATATTTTTGTTCAGATGAAGCAGTGTCTCATGGTTTTGGAATTTAATTTGGCAAGGGGCTGAGGTCAGCCTCTGGCAATACTTATAAAAAATGCATGCCATACAAGTTGACAATCCCATGTGATGAAAGGATAAGACAGAATTGTTAATAAAACTCTCAACATCAGACAATGAAAATACCAATGACAAAATCTCAAAATTTATAGACTACAGATTTTTGAAGCTGTAAATTTAATGGGCTGTAATATTTAATTTTGATTTTTCTGAAGTTATGAAGTAACTTACTTTAAGTTAATGAATTTTCTAAATAACTTAAACATGTGCAATATGTTTTATTAAAATATTTGTATAATAATATGACTAGCTAATTAAACATAACATTAAAAATGTGGAAAAACATCATAGTTAACAGAGTACAAAGTCCAGCAGTTAATGGCTTCTGTAAATATAAACTATAGCAAGGCAAGATGCCTCAACAGTTAAAACCTTATACAGAAATATAATCTCTGAATCAAAGGTGGAACATTAGAACTGATACCTGGAGTTCACATCTGACCTACCCATACATGGTCATGTAATACACTCACAGTCACGTACATCATAAGCACACATCAGCAAATTAGCAATATTTTGTGATAATTCAAATTTTAAAAGAAAATTAAATAACCACATTAAATATCCAACCACATCTCTGAACGTGTATATGTGTGTGGTTTATGTAGTGCATACATATCTATGTGAGCAGATTGTTGAAAATCATAATTTATCCTATTGTATTTCTAGATATAATTTGTCTTCCATCTTTCAATTTTCATTTTCTCTGTCTACCAAAAATCCTAAAATCAAATCAATCTCTACTGTTGATTTTATCTTTTATTTAACATCACTGAAAGTTCTCTCAGGTACTATTTCTCAGAAAGTTTCTTAAGTGAGTCTCAAGGCCTGTACAATACTAGTGATGTTTAAATGACATGAATGGTAATGATTTTATTTTTTTAATGATTTATTTAGACTTTTCTCTTATAATAGAGTGTCCTGATGACTATATGACTAGGATTTTTCAAAGATTAAAAATGATTATTCATTAAGAAAAAATATCAAAAGTAGCTCATCCCATTTAGGACTAGATATTATAAAATCATCATAATCTTAATATGCTTCACAATTCACTTACTAATTTAAAATGTAGAAAAGTACATGTTACCAGATATAAATAAAAATGCACATGCAATAATATTAGATTAAAATTCTGTGTAAAAATTATGGCAATAAATTTATTAGTAGTAATCATCATATTTGTATGGTACAACATATCTTCTCTTTTTATCAACTACAACAAGGAAATATTATTTAAGAAGATATGATAGAAATTATGAAGAAAGGACAGAAAATGGATGCCTCAGTCCTTTTTACAAAGAAGAACAAAACATGCAAGAGAGGAAATTATAGAACAAATAGAGGAGCAGGAATAGGAGAAAAGATCATCCAGAGACTGCCTTATCTGGGGATCCTTCCCATATGCAGCCACTTAACCCAAGCACTATTGCTGCTGCCAAGTAGTGCTTACTGGCAGGAATCAGATATGAATACCTTCTCAGTGGCTCTGCCAGAGCCATACTGATACAGAGAGGATACTTGCAGCTAACCATCAGACTGAACATGGGAACCCCTATAAAGAAGCTAAAGAAAGGACTGCAGGAGCTGAAAGGGCCTGCAACCTCATGAAAAGAACAAAATGATCTACTAACTAAACCTACCACAGCTCCCAGAAACTAAAATAATAACCAATGAGTTCGCATGGAGAGACCCCATGACTCCAGGTGCATATGCAGCAGAGGATAGCATTCTTTGGCATCAATGAGAGAAGAGGACTTTTGGTCCAGCGGAAGGCACTTTTTCCCAGTGTAGGGAAATGCCATGGCCCTGCATTGGGAGAGGATGGTTGGGAGATGAAGCATATTCATGGAGGCAATGGAAAGGGGATGGGGGATGGCATTAGGGGAAAGGGAATAACATCTGAAATGTAAATACAGAGAATATCCAATTTAAACGAAAAAAGAGAAAAGGAAGATATGATAGATTAATCACTTAAGATTTAGTAACACTTTAACATATTTCTACTTTAGTTATTTTCTAGAATATCAATTTTTATTTTTCATAATATTAATTGTAAGTAAATTACTCAAATATTTTCATAGACTTATAAGAAAAGCACAGGAGAGTGATAAAGTTAAGTACTTTTATGGTGATAAAATATTTAAATGTATCCTGGGAACCAAAAAAAGTTCAGACATGAGTAGTTATGGATTTAAAAATCTGGTTCATTCAGTAGGAAGGTTTGGATATTTTCTTTATTCAGTTACTTGTTAAATATGTAGAAAAATAATATTTCCCTGACTAATGCAGGGTTTTATATTAATATAAAAATAAAATATCTGGAATATAACTGTTTACATATAACGACTATGTATATATATTTGTATATACTAGTTTCATTTATAGAAAAAAATGAACTATTTGTAACTCTATGTATATTATTAATATTGTTAGATAATTTATTTTTAAATTTATTTTTCCTCATTAATGTTTAGAAGTTATTACTTTTAAAATTTTGAGAATATAATTATACCATTTCCTCTTCACCTTCCTTATCTCCCAAAACTTCCATATTTCTCTTCCATATTCCTTGCATTTTTTTTCAAATTAGTAGCCTCTTTCTTGATTAATGGGTGTGTGTTTGTGTGTGAGTGTGTGTGTGTGTGTGTGTGTGTGTGTGTGTGTGTGTGTATTCAGAATAAAACATGATCATTCTGTAAAACATTGAATGTAAGGATATTTTCAGTACTGAATATTTGATTCTGTGTTATTAATTAATGTACTCTTCCCTGGAAGAATTTTTTTTCGCCTTCACAATTCCTTAGTTACCTGTATTTATTTGATTATAGTTGAGAACTTATGGTAATTTTCCATTAGAGTACAAATATGCACATAATTTGTAAGTAAAAATTTCGAATCTGAGCTGATATTCATTCTTCCAATATCCAAATTCTGTCTAAGGAAAAGCCTACCATGAGCCATAAGACCACTTTTGCATTGTTAGTCATTGTTTTGAAAGAGATTTTCAAAAAGTACCAGCGGTTGCCACTGACTCTGCTGCCTTTCTTACTGTAGAAGGTAAGTTCCTATTTCTGAAAAAACCATCTCAAAGCTCCCTCAATACGTTCATAGTATCAGAAAGACCCATCAAAGATTACAAGGATGAAAAGCGCAGACAGTCTTTCCCAGGAATGATGACTATAACACACAACAAAGTCCAGCATGATTTCCCAATATTGAGCATGCATACTATGCTAATGACCAATAATAGCTTTTCTAATTGAGCTAAAGATCTATTGAACAAGAAGAAAACAATAAAAAAATACTTAGTAAAGGAAACCTATATAAATATATAGGTCTTTGTAAGTCCTTGATCTTAAAAGCAATTGCCAGTTACTAAACTGCTATAATACTTAGCCTCAGTCATCAATTCCTTGAGCATTTCATGGGAAGGGGGCTTCATGGATCTAAAAACACAGGGGCATCTGCATTATTAGCCAGCTTCTCAGAAAGATGTTAAAGAAAGAGATAAAGAGATTTGGGGAGTGGTAATTGTATAGCAAGATCCCAACCAGCTAAATTTATTGTTTGTGCTTACAAAGGCAGGAGATCTCTGGGTTCATTTACTGTTAAAAAAAAAAAGTACTTGTGCTGTCTCTTATTAAAAATCAAGGGGCTAAGATCATAAAATACTTATTCATGGGATAAAGAAAGGGGACCCGGGAGTAATGACTGAATTTATATGTAAATAAAAGATTGTGCTTTGGTCAGCCAAAGCTGAGTTATTTTCACATCATTCTGGAGAACCAGCTCAGCCAGAACAAAGATCTGTCAGCTTGTACCTGCCATTGATTTTGAGTAGTTTCTTGGTAGCTCTGAAACATCCTTTCCTCAAAACCCCTTCTCTATGCTGAGACTGGTCCTTGGCATGAGGTGATTTTCTCTTGATAACTTTCTTTTAGGGATAAAATGGCCCTTAGAGATAGTTCTTGATTAGCAATGGTAGTTCATGTAGACTTGCTCTCAGTTCTGGGATCCCATGCTGCCACATACTCTTTGAGTTCATATGTGCATAAGATAGTTTTGTGCCTGTAAGACACTCCATCATTGGTTTCATCTATCTCTTCTAGTTACAATTAACTCCCTTCCTCCTGTCCTCTGCATAGTTCTCTGAGCCCTAAGAATACAGTTTGAAGAAGACATCCCACTCAGAACTGAGTATTTTAATGTATCCTATTTTCTGCCTATTGTGAGTTGTGGCCGTCTGGATGTGCTATTATCTACTGTGTGAAAAAAGTTCCTCTGCTGATGGCTGAAATTAATGTTGATGCAGTATAGCTTATCAAAATGGTATCAAAGTGTCATCAGTAGTCATTTGATTGCTGTGGCCTTTTATAAGAACAATCATATTGGGGATTCCCCTAGGCTCATATATGTCTAATCTCAAGTTTTATTTCTCATTCCATTTTAATAGTTTTGTTGCACTTGGTAGCCTTGGTTGACACATGGTCTTTCAGAATATTTAAGCATGGGGTGTTTCTTTCCTTGAGTGTCTATATTGTGTTTTGTATTCCTCTTGTTCCTGTATGGAAATATCCCTTTGCTATGGTTATGTTACTGAGCTCCTTGTTCTTCTACACCTTTCAAAACACTTTGCCCATTATCCAAAGGATAAATCTTTACCTGTTGTCTGAGCTCCCTTTCTAATTCTATATTTTAAAAATTTTAACATAGACTTTTACTGACTAATTAAATTCCTCTACCTTGCCTTAGAGTCATAATGTCTTATCCCCACATGATCTAGTCTATTTCCCAAGCTTTCCCACTGAAGTTTCTTTTGGCTTACCAAGTTTTATTTTGCTGAAACTTTTCATTCTAGCCAATCTCAGTATTTGTCTATCTTTAATTAGTTCTATTTTTATCACTTTTATTGATTTTCTTCTTTTGTTCTGTTGTTTTTTTTTTTTCCATTTTTTTATATATATTCATGGGGTTTTGTGAGATGTTTGAATGTGGTATCAATCATTTTTTGGATTCTCTTCTGGAATTTCTTCCAGGTTTTCCTCAATGGAGATGATTATTGCAGGATTAACAGTTTTTGGAGAGTACATTTTTGCTTTCGTGCTGTTATTGCTTCTGCATAGTGATCTGGGTAGCTGAAGTAGTTTATTTACATTTGTCTTTCTTTTTCTTTCATTTATCTGTATTTATTTACTTATCTATCTATTCATTTCCTTAGATGAAATCAACATTCTTTCAGTGGATATGTTTACATTCATGAGAGAGCTAACAAGTCTTTGTATGGTTTAAATGTCTATTTTCTTTGATAAGTCTGTTATTGGGGGTTATGAGCTTTATCCCCCAGATTTCTCTGATAGGGGCTACTGGCTAATGCCTAGAATAATGGAGGCAAGTTTGGTAATACAGATATGCCTACATAGGAGACTTTGTAAGTCGGGTACCTGGAAAATGCTCCTCACTGATACAGCTGTTCTAAGCAGATAAAACTGTGGTCTCTGATTTCATGCAAGAAGTTTCTGGGTTACATGAAGGAGGAACATTGGGAAGACACATTTGATGCAAGAGGCTGTGTCATCAGGGATCATGGTACTAAATTCTAAAGTGTAAGCATGTATAATGTAGGAGACCACTCAGGCTGTACACCTAGACCAAGGTTACAAGGCAGTGTTATGCCAATCTCTGATGGTTGTACTTTTGAGCAACGCTAGGGTAATTTCTAGTATTATTAGAATGTTTTGTTCATGGGTAATTTTAGTTTTATTGCTATAAATAGTTTTGAATATATTTTATATAAAACATTTTATTATTCTTGCACTATATTTTTAAAGATTTATGTTTGTATATGAGTATACCCTAACTATCTTCAGACATATCAGAAAAAAAAAACATTGGATCCCAGTACAGCTGGTTGTGAACCACCATGCAGTTGCTAGAAATTGAATTCAGCACCTGCAGAAGAGCAGAAAGTGCTCTTAACTGCTAAGAAACCTCTCCACCGCCACACTTTATTTCCTTATACCAATTTTTATGTTTAGATAGAACAAAGATTATTTTCTGAAAAAAAAGTTCAAGTTTCTTTCTTCTCACTTTTATTAGTTCTTCGAGAATCTGGTACCATCTATTTTCATCATATTCATCCCGGATTTCTACTCTCAGAACCATCTTCTACCCATTTAAATTTGCATTCTTCTGTTTTTTTTGTTGGTTGGTTGGTTTTACACTCATCTAGTACATTTGATGCTGCCTATAAACTCTTGGATGTGTGGCTTTTCACAGAAACATAGTTAACTAACTAGGCCTTGCATGCGTAAATAGAAAGTAACTCACTCACTCTTCCGGGAGCTCTTAATTGGAGGCTCTTAAGTCTCATTTTAGTTTCATTGGCACTAAAACCCTATTCCTTGACTGTCCTTTCATAGTTTTTGCCTCTTACTTATTTATTCTGGGTCAAGGAACTCTTAACCAGACAATAGTCTAGGATTTCAGAGTTTAATCAATTTATAGCATAAATTTAATGTCTCAAATTACCTATGTGCAATCTTAATTTTTAAATTAATATTTTGTATATCTCTGTATAAGCTGTGTGCTTTATCTATATTTCCTATATCGTATATGTGGTCAGTGAACAACTTGAGCCATCTCAAGAGACTCCAGTAATGATCTTGTAGGTAATCTTCTAGCAAAATTTGAAACTTTAGCCCAATTCATGGCTTTTCATTCTAATTTTAAATTTGATTATTTGCTTAGATGCATTATGTATGTAGTAGAAGATATAAGTGTACATGAAGAAAACTGAGCATATGAAGATGATTGCCAAGATGACTAGAGGAGAGAGAAGCACATTACATTCTTAGATCCATGATTCTGCATCCCCTTGACATGACTTAAGAAAAATAAACCTTTCTACTCTATTAGTATTATTTTCTACTAGATGTTGTGGTACCATGAGTCATTACATTAATATCTATTTTTCCTATAATTAAATTGCATAAGTAAACCTCCAAAGAGTACAGATTGTTGTCAATTCTTAAAATAATATAAAACAAAGGGCAAAACGCTTTCTAGGGTGTTTAAAATTCCAGACAGAAAGTGATCTACCTGTCTAGTTAACCCCATTTCGCTCTACATTTTTACTTAACCACTATCAAACTACTTCCAAGTCTATAGCTCGCACCTGCATGTAAATTACACCATTTCTCACCTGAGCAGCTTCTTTTGGATGGCTTCCCAGATTGAACCCCTTTATACATGAAATTACCTTTTTGGCAGGAGAAGTTCTAAATGAAGTAAATAGTCTTGATTGGTTTGTACATAAAACTCACAAATGGAGAGTTAGAAAAGAAAGAGTCTATGCTGCAATTGTCCCAAACTCCCTGCTTGACAGTTGTAAAACGAAGTATTGTTATTGAATCTTTTCATGCCAAGAGGACAAGTTTGCAGTTTTCATTTGGTAAATGAAATAAATCCAGCCCTTGTAATTTCCCATTCACTAGCACTTATTTGTTGCCAGAATGTCACTAGAAAGGTTCCCCAAGTGACTTGTACCACTGCACTTGGACTCCAGCAGAATCTAGAGTTGTTTAGGTATTCTGTGACTCTGTGTGTGTGTGTGTGTGTGTGTGTGTGTGTGTGTGTGTGTGTGTGTGATATTGTAATTGAAAATACATATTGATTTAACCTAAAAGAACAGCTCTGGGAACTCTATCTACTAAGGAAGACTGATGACATATTGAAAGACTTAAAATTTCAAGTGAGCCTCCACTAACCCTGCCTTGAGGACAAGTATGTCTAAGGCTGAGAACAAAAACTGCAGATCACCTGGTCTCGATAAGGTCTGACTCTGCAGTCCTGAGAAAAACAAGTATGAAGGTCAGTGTGCCCCAAAACAGAGTGATCTGGAGTTGATTCATATCCAAAAGCAGACAGAATGTGCCAATTTGAATGAACCAATGAAATCGTTATGTGCTTGATGCTAACTGCTTATGTAATTTTCCCTATAAGTATGTGCCCCTAATTGAATTCAGGGTCGACTCCTCTATCTCCTGCATGAGATATGTGTCGTCCCCAGAGCTCTGGCCTTCCCTGCTCCTTAAATAAACATCTTGCCTGAGTACAGCATGATTGGATCTCTGTGAGTTCTTAGGTTCGAGTTCTCCCGGTACTAGAGTGAGGGGCTTCCCCAATTCGGGAGTCTTTCAATATCACATGCAGCACTATAATGAAGAGCAAATTCCTCACATTCTTGGCTTCTATGGAACTTAAGATAGAAATATGTGCAAAAAAGCTTTAAATTGTATGGGTTTCAGGATCTTAAGCATTTATTATAGACAAAAATTGAGCTAATGCTTCATGGTTTACATTTTGGGAAGCAAAGAAGCAAGACATTTAAATAAGTAACAGAAAGTCGAAAAAGTTGATCTTAATTCATAACATGAGGCAAAGAAGCAGGCTAATAGTAAACTATTTACATATTTCTATTATATTATAAAATTAATCATATAAATTTATAATTATTTTTATTTTACAAACAGTTAAAATTCATTTTTGGAAATTTAATACAATTTAACTTATGAAGAATTCCCCAGAAGACCAAGTTTCTTTTTATGTACTATAATTTAACATATGAAAAAATTGACATTTAATCCTGACTATTATTCAATAGTAATAACAAGAAGAAAGATAATTACCAGTAGCAATCACCTTAATTCCTCTCTTAATTATTCTTACTACTAACTGAATAAAAGTGTCCACTTTCCTCTGGATCTTTCCCATCACTCTGTTACTTGATAGTTGACTACAAATAAATTAAAATTTTCAATATATTATTTGTATTTTATATTGTATGAGTCACATAACATTAAATACATATTTTAAATATAAAGTTAAATAACTTTTCATAAAACTAAAATTGATATATATATATATATATATATATATATATATATATATATATATATATAGCAACGATTGGAATGTAATGTCAAATTGGAGTTGATACTAGATTATTTTGCCTGTTTAGCCAGGCAAAAATATTAAATAAGTCTATAACTGTTCTACAATAAATTATAAACAATAATTGTTATACAAAACTTGAACTCTCTCAACCCATAAATTCAGTACTCTTTGAAACGAGACATATTAAAAAAAAACATAGAGAAAGAAATTCCTTATTAAAAAAATTTAAAGCCATTGAGAACAAATTTACATGAAACTCTATATCTGCTCATGACAACCAATTTTTTTTAAATTAAACTCTGTAGGTCAGACTGGGCTGAAGCAGCAGTTCTACAACCTTGAATTCAAAAATGCCTCTGGCATTACTGTGCATTTATGCCATGCATATTAATACCTCATATTCAGAAAAATATTAAATAACAATAAAGAACGTAGCAAAACTAATTTCACTTACACCTTAATCAATACTGATGTAGATGCTCACAGACAACCATCAGTCTGAGCAAAGGAACCCCAATAGAAGAGTTAGGGAAAAGGACTGGAGGAGCTGAGGGCTTTACAGTCCCGGAAGATAAACAAAAATATCAACCAACCAGAACCCCCTGAGCTCCCACCAACTAAAGAGTACACATTGAGGGGACCATGGCTCCAACTCCTTATGTAGTAGAGGATGGCATTATCTGGCATCAGTGAGAAGGGAGGTCCTGTGTCAGTTTGATGCCCAGGTGAAGGCGAATGCTAGAACAGTGAGGCAGGAGTCAGTGAGTAGGTGAGGGAGCACCTTCATAGAAGTTGGAGGGGATAGGATAGGGGTTTGCAGAGGGGAAACTAGGAAAGAGGATAACATTTGAAATGTAAATAAAAGCCCCCCCCCCCACTGGCTGCTCTGAAAAGCCATCTTTGCATTGTTCAGGGTCCTGCTCCTCACTCACTGCAGCCACCTTCACCTCCCACTGCCTCCTCCAACACAACTTTCTTGCCAGAGTCTTAGAACTCCTTACTCAGCTTCAGACCACCAGGGTGTCCCACCCTGTCAGAAGCTGCAGTGGACACCAGAACTTAGATCACCACCAAGGACTTGAAGGAGAAGAAGGAAGTTGAGGAGGCAGAGATTAGAAGAGATGTGCATGCCAATGGGAGCGCTCAAAATGAGCAAAATCGGGAGAAGGAGGCTGACAATGAGACAGACGAAGAATATGAAGAAGGTGGAAAAAGAAGAAGGTGACAGTGAGGAAGAGGATGGAGATGAAGATGAGGAAGCTGAGGCTCCTACGGGCAAGAGGGTAGCTGAGGATGATTAGGATGATGATGTTGACACAAAGAAGCAGAAGACTGATGAGGCTGACTAGGCAGCAAGAGGACAAGCTAACTTTATGCACCATAACATTTATTTACCCTTTACTTCCGGTCTCAGAATTTAAATGTGGTCACCATTGAGTAGAGAGGAAGCCCCGCCCACAGCAGGCAGTGCCACCCACAGATGACATGTGCTCTCTATCACCCCACAAAAACCACAACATGAATATGCACCATGGGAGGAAAAATGAACCAGAACCTCCCAGGCCTGGCTATTTTTCTTAAAAAAAATACTTTAAAAGGAAAATTAGATTGTATTTTTTATTTACATTTTATATTTTCGTACGTATTGTTAGGGGTCACCCATTTTAATGATAACGGGTGACAGAACCAACTTTCAGAGTGTTTTCTGACCTACTTCACACTTTACTTGTAGTGTGAGCATGTTCATTATAATTTCAAAACAGAAAAAAAAACTTGTAAAAAAAAGAAAAAAGACACCAATCTTATTCTGAGCATTCCAGTAAAATTTTTTGTGTATGGTCTTAGCTGTACTATGAATAGTTGGTTTGTATGAGATGGTTAAAATGGCCAAAGATAAAAGGTCTTTTTTTTTTCTATGAAGTTGCTGTATAATTTGTTGGTCTGTTTGTTGTATGTGTAACACAAAGTCCAACAATGAACTTTTTTATTTTGCTGAGTTGTTCTAAAAAAAAAAAAAAAAGAAATGTAAATAAAAATTATCCAAAACTAAAATAAAATAAAGAATATTTTTTACTTTTTTAATTAGCTTGCTTTTTAAGACTATCATAAATTTTACTTCAGGAAAAACTTGTCTCCTTACAAATAAAGACACATTAATAAAAGTTAATAAATAAAAACTAATAAAATAAATTAATAATTAATAAAATTATATTAATAATTATAAAATATTTTATATTGATTTAAATAATGAAGTAGGTAGTACACCATTTATTATTTCAGATATATAAACGGTTTTAAAAATACTAAATGAGGTAAAAATTCAATGTAGAAAACACAAACACACAAAAAAATCTTATGATTGCCACAAAAATATAGTTGACTACAAAATAAAAACAAACAAAACAAATGAGGAAACTCCAAATGAAAGCTTTATAAATGATATCTAAACTATTAAGGGAATGGAAAAATTTATGAGTATACTTATTTTAACATGTGTGTGTTAGAATTAGACTATTTTGAGCATAATCTGGTGATTTGAGAGATATGAGTGATAAAACAAGTTTTCTCAACTTAATCAACAAAAAAAGAGGGGACATTTTTCTCATTGGATTGTTCATATTACTATAGTAAATATCAAGTTATCTAAAGAGTATATGCTGACAGGACAATGTATTTTAAAGTTAGGATCAAGTAAGAAAGAAATTATGATTACAGAAATTTATAATTATTTTTCAGATTTTACTGAAGAATATTTTAATAATTTAAATGATCTCAACATTTGGGTCTAAACAAATAAACAAGTTAAGTTCTTTTTATATTTTAGGCATTTGAAATATTTTGGATTCATTTTATTATGAAAAAAAATGGGTAAAAATGAGGTGCAGGTGAATGCTCACCTCCTCTGCTCTTTTTGTTTTGTTTTCTGTTTTGTTTCAAGACAGGGTTGCTCTGTGTAGCCCTGGCTGAAAAAAAAATTAAGAATCTACCATTGTACAGTTATATGATGAGTAGCTTACTGTAGCAAGTGAATGATGAAAAATAAATTTAACAATTCATCTATGGAGAAAAAAAGTTAGTGTTAGGGTATACTGGTGTAAGAATATATTGGTGGAAGCACATGTTGGTGTAAGGATATGTTGATGGAAGGCCATGTTGGTGTAAGGGCATGTTGGTTGGTATAAGAATATGTTGGTATAAGGACATGTTGGTGTAAGACCATATTAATGTAAGGCCATATTGGTGTAATGCCATGTTGTTGCTAGGACCTGTTGGTGTAGGAACATGGTGTAGGGACATGTAGCTATAAGGACATGTTTGTGTAGGTACATGTTTGTGTAAGGCCATGTTGGTGGAAGAATAATGGAAATCCTATGATTAGGAAAAAGGGTGATAGAAGTAAAAAGACAATTTTGGATGAGGGAGACAGTGTTCTAGTTTGAGTAAGAAAGGATAAAATTGTTTCAGGAATGTAATAAACATTATTAATTTCCAGATCTTTTGGTAAAACTGTAAGTGATAATCGAAGGATTAGGATACAGTGTTAATTAACAATTTCAAAATGTAATGTTGAAAAATGATTAGCCTGTCAGAGTTGAAACAGGGATGAATTACAACAACTCTTTAAAAACTATTTTAAGAAAGGAACAAAGAGGTTATCCTAATATGGGTTTTAATGTTGGCTGATTTGTTTTGTGTTTGCTCTTGACTACCAAAGGAGATTTACACCAATTTAAGTCCTTAAATATTGGACATATTTAAGGGTAATTTATTTCTGGGTACAGATATTCAGTCAAAGATGCTAGAAGTGACAGAGAGTCATTCTTCCTCTCCAAAATATAGCATTTTTGCTATAAACTATAGAGGAGTTTATCAGCATATGCCTTTGAATGGAGAAAACAGTGAAAATGGCTAGATGTGTCAATCCATGCTTGAAATGTAAGCCTGGTGGTCGGAGTGAGATACTCAGAACTCACTGAGAGGGTGAAGGTGGAAAATGACTTCAGGGACTTGTCCTCTCTCTTCCCTATGAATGCCATCACACATATGCTCACAGCTACCATCATACCCCCTCCTATGTAATGATACATTTTAATTACATAAACATGAAGCAAAAGATGATGAAACCAACAAGGCATTTCTATTTAATTTAAGACAGTTGTGTATTTAAGCCAGTGAGAATTTACAGTCCACTTTCCAGCTGAACTAAAACCATAGTGCTAGACATATAAGACCTACTCTCAGGTTGTTGGTCAGGGGAGTCCAAGAAATGACTCTAATATAACCTACTGTTGTTACCCTTGGTTTTCTACTGGAAGCCAAAGACAAGTTTATATCAATGAAAACATCATCTCCTGGAGAACAGACTCAGAAGGATCAAGCTGGGTCTTGCTGGAAAGCATTTTCCCAGAGGATTAGCTTTGTAGCATTGACAGGTGCTGAGATAGCTGTGAAGTGAAAGAAGGGATCAGAAATCTTGCTCACAGTGATGCCTATTAACCACAACAAAAATCAGCATGTCCAGTGGTACTGTGTTATTCATTTCTTGGTGGTAACAACAGCTGTCCAACTAGACTTACAGCCAACTTAAGAGTGGGTAAATTATTCCTGCTATTGGAAACCTAGACAATTAGTTAGTTCATGGGTTATAGAGTAGAATGCTCTATACTTTGTAAGTTACTATACTCTATAAGTTACTGCTAACTTACTACACCAGCATAATTCTCAACTGCTTTCTGAATACTTGTGATTCTTTTTTAAGAGTATCTTTCATCTGTCATCAAAAAAGTGCCTCTTCTTGGCAGATATAGTCTATTATGGAACAGCAGAACAGATCAAAAATACTCAGAAAGGTTGACTGTGATGTGTCCAGCTTGAACTGATATGTCTACTGAATTACACACACACTTCTAAGCCTCAGTAATTAAGTTAGTGAGAGACCAGAAGGATTTTTAAGAGCCTTAATACTAGAAAGTTTGCTTTGACATTTTTTTGTCTCTGTCTGTTCAGCCACTCCCTCTAGTTATTTTATTTATTTGCATTTCAAATGTTGTTGCTTTTTCTGGTTTCCCCTCTGCAACCTTCCCATCCCTTCCTCCCTTCCCTACCTCTATATGGTCCTCCCCCACCCTTGTAACCACTCCTGCCTCACCACCCTAGCATACCCTACACTGGGGCATCAAGCCTTCAAAAGCCCAAGAGCCACACTCCCACTGATACAAGATAAGGCCCTCCTCTGCAACATATGCAGGTGGAGCCATGGGTCCCTCCATGTGCACACTCCGGTTGGTGATTTTATTCCCTGGGAGCTCTGGGGGTCCCATTAGTTGATATTGTTGCTTTTCCTAAGGCGTTGACAATCCCTTCAGCTTCAGTCCTTCTCTTTAATAATAAGGGGAAGATGCACTTGTTAAATGTAAGTAGGACTTGATTAAGCATAAACACTTGCAAATTCAGAAGGGGCAGCTTTCATAATGCTTTACCCATAAACTAATAGATACAAAGGCAAATTATTCTTCACCTGTGGTGAGGATTCTGGTGTTTATCCTATACCAAATATATGGCAATGAGTTCCTACAACACAGGCAACACTTAAGTTGTTTCAAAATTTTTCTTTATATATTGTATGTGTTTGGGATTCTGTGTGCATGCATGCAAATGTGTGTGTGTGTGTGTGTGTGTGTGTGTGTGTGTGTGTGTGTGTGTGTTAGTAACTAATCAAATCAAGAAAAAAAGGCCACAGGTTTTAGACGAACAATTCAGATCAGAGGGAGTGGAGAAAGTGAAGTGCTGATGTAACTATAATTTTATTTTAAAATTAAAAAGGAAAAAACAAATTTTGCAATCCTCCTTACTTGATATAAGATATACTTACCCTACAAATTTTTCATGTGAACATCAGCTATACAATTTCAAAACTATTTCTTGTACAAATGGTGTCACTACTGTTACATGTGAATCCACCTGCTTGTGACTTATGTTGATGGAAAGACTATACCCATGTACCAATTATATCATAACTTACTCATTAAGAAATTCGATCTGCAGATGAAGCATGTGCATCTATTCCGTACGAGCTCAATTCAGAGTTAATTATGAAATTGAAGCTCCTTAAAGTCATTACAAAATGTGATGGAGTGGAGGAAAATGTAGAGCTAGTTAGTGATCTGTGAAGGGAATGCAATCAGTACATCTCTGACCAAGTAATGTCAAAATATGCCTTTAAATAAGTAAATGTTTCTGTTTAGCTCAAAACAGTGCTAAAATTTTGAATCTAGATGTGAATTTTTGTTCTATTTTAGTGGGCCAGGGGGTTGTTTACTTCCTATTTATTTAACTGGACATCCATTCTTTGAAATGAGAGATTTTCAATCTAATAAATAAAGTTTATGTTCCTTAGCCCAAGGTTTATTAGGTTACTTAATATCACAATACTGAGGCTTAATTTATACATTGTTGGTAATTTTACAAATTATAAATTTATGTTTTTTATTTAACAATATCGAATACTTTATTTACTATTTATTGATTATTTTACACTCCAGATTTTATTCCCTTCCAGGTTGACCCTCCAACCGTTCCACATTCTATACATCCCCCAACTTTCTTAACCAGGATGTACCAACACCACCCTACCACCTCCAAACAGACCTCTAAACTCCCTGGGGCCTCCAGTCTCTTGTGGATAAGGTGCATATTCTCTGACTAAAGCCAGACCCTGTAGTCTTTTGCTGTATATTTGTTGGGGGACTCATATCAGCTCGTCTATGCTGCCTATGATGCAGTGTCTGAGAGATGACAGGGACCCATGTTAAATAGATACTGCTGGTTCTCCTACAGGGTTGTTCTCCTCCTCAGCTTCTTCCAGTATTGCCCTAATTCAACCACAGTCATCACCAGCTTCTGTTCATTGGTTGGGTGCAAATATCTGCATCTGACTCAGGTGCTTGCTAGGTCTTTTGGAGGGTAGTCATGATAGATCTATTTTTGTGAGCACTATGTACCTTCAGTAATAGTGGCAGGCCTTGAGGCCTCCCTTTGAGCTGGAGTCCAGTTTGGGCCTGTCACTGGTTCCTTTTCTCCGAAGTTTCTTCTTCATTTGCATCCCTGAAATTTTTTTCAGACATGAACAATTATAGGTCAAACATTTGACTGTGGAATAGCCACTACATCCCATACTTGATGCCCTTCTTTTCTGCTGCTTATGGGCTCTACAAGTTTCCTTTCCAACTCTAGGGCATTTTTTCTAGGGTCCCTCCCTTTGAGTCCTAAGAGTCTCTCACCTTCCAAGTCTCTTAATTTAGTCCCTAATACGTTTTTTAATCAAACTGTCTCTTAACAAGCTTTTCAGAGAATATTTAATGTGCTGAAATATTGTCACCTGTTCAATGTTATACTAAAGATTTCCATATATTGTAAAACATTTTAAATACTTTTTAAGTTGTTTTAAGTAATAAATACTGATTCTGTCTCTGTCTCTGTCTCTTTGTCTCTTTGAATTCATTGTGCTAGAGCTTCTTCAATTATTTAAAAAATTACATATTAGGAGCTAGAGAAAAGACTGAAGGAGCTGGAGAGGTTTGCAATCACATAGGAAGAACAACAATGTCAACTGACCAAGCCCTCCCCCACCCACAGCTCCCAGGGACTAAAACACCAACTGATGAGCACACATGGAGGGAGCAATGGCTCCAACTGCATATGTAATAGAGGATGGCATTGTCTGACATCAATAGGCAGAGAAGCCTTTGGTCCGGTGAATGCTTGTTTCCCCAATATAGGGGAATGCCAGAGCAATGAGGTGGGAAGTGGGTGAGTGTGTGAGAGTGGAAGCATCTTCATAGAGGTAGGGCAAGTGGGAGGGGTGACGGTAGACAGGAAAGGGTTATAACATTTGAAATGTACATACACAAAATATCCAATAAAAATAATAACATAAACGTAAAAAACTGGTAAAATGGATCTCCTTAAATACATAAAGTTCTTATCTAATTTACAATAAATATGCAGCTATAAGGAAAAACATAAATTTCATAATGCACAATATTCTAAAATTAGTTTGTTTCTTTTGGAAAACCTGGAGTGTAATGGAAAATATAACAGTTTGTCTTCAATATTTAGATCACTTGATCCTCAGTATTTACATGTAAGATTTATTATATTTTAACTTGTTCTTGGTTTCTCTTTGTCTAGATCTTTGGTAGCTGGAAAAACAAACAGGATAGCTGCCATCCTGAATATAAATTATTGCTATGTGATTTGCACTGTTTAATCTGTTTTAAACCCCCTGGACATTTTCATCACTGGGATCTATTTACTTTCAATTTATTTCAGAATCCATTCATTGGGGAGAATATAAAAACTATTGCTTGTTGTAGCATGAACTATTTAAAAAGGCACCATTTCATGCTAACACCAGCTACTCGCTGGTCCCAGTTATCTTGATGCCTTCATGGCTAGCCCCATGCAGGACCACCCATGTCTTGATCCTCTTATTGAGGATTCTGCTCACATTCCCAGACATCTTTTCCCTGTGGTTAGCTGTCACAAAAACCCTATCAACTAGTAAAATCAAAACTCAAGAAGCTTGCAATTTATATCAGTAAATTCTCACTGCACAAAATGTCCACACAATTAACTCAGAGCCAGTTAATATTGATATAAAGTGACCACCTGGATAAGAACAATTGGCCTGTATTTATCCATCACTTATAAACTGTTCATAGCTACCTATGGTTATTTAAAACCACTTGTAATCTGGGTCATCTTTCTCTTCCTCCATGTTACTTACTTCCTCTCTCTCTCTCTCTCTCTCTCTCTCTCTCTCTCTCTCTCTCTCTCTCTCTCTCTCTCTCTCTCTCCTCCCCCTGACTCTGTGTACTTGTCTCTAATTTCTAATTTCATAATATGTCTCTATTATCTTAACCAGCAATTGATCTTGAACCTCCAACAGAGAAACAGGATATTTAAACAACTAGAACTTCATAGAATATAAGACAAACTTCTAAGTCCATGTGTACCCAAACATCAACCTACTTATAAAGCAATTCATCAGTGTGTTAATTTATGTAGATATTTAGAGAACTTCCAATGAAGACTTCAGTGGTTCACAAAGCAAAATATAAGGATATGTCAGGATTTGCTCATGGGAGAATACAGACTTGGTAGATTAAGGATAAGAGAGCACCAATAAAATCACCTTCAGCAACAACAAACGCCAAGAACACAACAACATCTCAAATGATAGGTCTGATCCTCAGTGATGTATGTATTGACCATGGTGCCCAGGTTTCTATGTCAGCATAATTTCCAGCTGTATACTTTATATTTATTCTTAAGCTCATAAGTAAGCATAGAACACTCTGATGCCAAGAGAACACTGTGATGCCAATAGGCCAGTATAGAAATCTTCAAATGATCAAAAAACAGAGAACCACTAGCTCAAGTCTCCATAATTTTCAAAATTTACTTGAAGAGCTTTAGAAATTAAATTTAAGTCATGATCTTATACATGCTCAGACGACTTGTTTCTGATCACTAGATCTGTGTCCATGGGATTCCTTAAAACTTTAAATTTTATAATCAGCATTAAGATATTTAACAAGATTCTCAGGTTTTGTTATTATCATCATGATTATTAATTATTTTACTTTATTTTACTCTAAGGCTGTGGTTCTGAACTTTTCTAATTCCTTGACACTTTAATATAATTTTTCATGTTGTGGTGATCCACAACGAGAAAATCATTTTTGCTGCTAATTTATTGCAGAATGTTTGCTCCTGTTATGAACCATAACATAATTATCTGTAATTTATGCTGGTCTTAGGCAACCCTTGTGAAAGAGTCTTTCAATACTGCAAAGTGTAGTGATTCACAGGTTGAGAAACAATGCTCTAAGTCCTGGTAGCTTCTTAGCAAATACTATTAAACACATAGTGTTTGATATATATTTTGATCATCCTACAACTCAGTGGTCTTGCTCAGGTATTGTTTAGCACATTTTTTTCCTAAATGAACTTAAGGGAATCTATTGCTATTTAATTAGATTAATTGTATAGTCGAAGAAAATGATTTAACTTTTATACTGAATTTTGTATAGGAACAAAATATAGACAATATCTCCACACACTCAAAAAATAACAACCAAGTAACTATCCTCCCCTAGTTAGGCTCTAGTTTTGTCTTAGGAGGAAATGCTTCCTTTTGTGAAAGGCTAAGAGGATAATTTAAAAAATTAATTTGTTAGACCTGTGTTCATGTCACTAGGATTCCATGACACATTTTAACAGGTCTGGTCTCTTTTGTAGATTATGAAGCTTATCTGTAGCATCAGAAATAGAAAATAAGCTCATTAATTGATATGAAGTTTACAGAATTATTGGATATTATGAATTTATTAATGGTTTATAAAATTATATGTCTAGACACCATCTCCTTTCTCCCCAAAGTGAATTGACCTCTGAATGGAAAGATGTATGTCTATCTGCAATATAGAAAGTCCTATTAATTCTGAGTAAAGTAAAAATAGCTAAATATTTGGAGAGGCCAGTGAACTAATTCGTGCATCAGTGCAAAAATTAATGGCCCAAGCAGCAACTTAAATAGGAAAAACTACAACATAAATTTAATTCTAGTTCTTTAAGTTTTGTATGGTTGTTGTGTATGTAAACAATATTGAAACCAAAAGTCAAAACTATTAATTTATACAACAAAAGTACCAAGAAAATTACAACATTTCAGAACTGTTTTGAGGGGAAAAGGAACAGAGTAAAAACATAATGGTTATGCTCCAAATATGAAATTACGGTATCCAGTATGAACAAAAATTTTACGTTGGTTCACAGAATTATATGATGTAAGCCTCATACTTCAACTACATTATTTGTAATGCTTTATAGAAGAAAGCAGTTTTCTTAAATAATAAGAGAACCTATTTATTCAGAGAAATGGCAGAAGGAAAGTACTCCCTTTGTCATGTATATAACTGTTAACTTATGGCCAGCTATTGATTTTCTAGTACAGTCAAGACTATGGCACAATTCCATGTGTTGGCATACATCTAAATATGATGTCATTTTCATCAGTTTATTGCAGTACTACATATTTAAACATGATTACTGGCTTTTTTCTCTTTCCTAAAGCTGTTCATTCCAAATTCTAGTAATACCTTTAGGTAATGAATGTAAAAAATATTTTAAAATATAGATTAAGAAAAATATAGGCAATAAATTTGTCATATATTTCAATGTTCAGATAGCAACTAACCAAACATCGGTGTCACATCAATAGAAAAATAAGCACCAATGTATTTGTTATAGTCAAATTTCTACCAAAGTAATAAAATAACTGTTATACATTATTAGAGAGAAAGTTAATTTAAGATCTCATATTCTGGAGTTTCAGGACGGGTGATTTGGGTTTCTGCAATTTTGTGGATGTGGCAGGGCTCCCCAAAACATGATGGGAAATATATGACAAATGTAAAGATTTTCACTTAATGACAGCATGAAAAAAGAGTGAGGAAAAGGAATGACAACATTCAGAAAAGACCTGACAAAGGCAAAGATCCAAAGTTCTGAGTTCCTTTTAGGAACCCCACACTCTAATTTGTTTGCCATTGTTCATTCAACACCCAAACATTCAACAGTGAGCTTGAATATAAGCTGACCCTAGGATGTCTCATTGAGTAAGAGCACCTGCTAAGCAGGCATGAGGACTAGTGTTCAAATCCACAACACCCATTAAAAGCAATCATGTGTTTATCTGACTGTAACCCTCGGCCTCTGAGAGACTGGGTCTCATTAGATCTTGCTAGTTGCCATCCTGACTTCTGGTTCGGTGGAAACACATTGTTTCATGATGCAAGAAAGAAGAGACAGCAGGACACAGAGACATTCTCCATTCTTTTCTGATACTGTGCGTGCCTGTGTGTGTGTGTGTCTGTGTGTGTACAGCACACACATTTGTACTAACATATACACAAAGATATCCAACAGCCAGTTTCACAGGATTGTTAACAGCCAGAATAAAAAGATCTCTTGTTAATTCTTTCTTGCAGTAATGATTCACAAAGCTATTGATTCAAAAAAAAAAAAAAAAAGAAAAAGAAAAAAGATCATTGTTTGGTAAATATTGTCAAATAAAATGGGTAAAATTACATTTAGTTTTAAAATTATAATTTAACTGTACCTTATAATTAACACAAAAATGTTATTCATGTTGTCTCCTCCTTTTTGTTTTATTGCCTACAACTCAATGTTAAGTCCTAATGTTCTTAAATTCAGAAATCCTTCTTATCCTCTCCTAGGTTCCAAAACTTAATGTGTGTTAAGTTGTGTTCAGATCATGTTTACTCTTATAGTGCTATTAATTTCAAGTTATGTGAATAGCACAGCTCAGGATATTATCAGATTTATTTATAGTTCCAATAATTATTTTAAGAAAATAAACTGAAACATGTTACCAAATGTTCTTACTAAGCAAAATCTCCTGACATTACTTTTTTTCCCATTTGTCCAGAAGAAGATCCTGTGGCTGCACAGATGTCAATGTGACTCAGAAACTGGCTGTGCTGCAGCCCCCATTCACATCCACCACTGACTACAAAAAATATTCATATTTTACTTAGTTTGTTTTTCATTTCACCCTGTGATTATTACAATCTTAGAAAATAAAGAAGTGATAGTAAAATGTGAAAGCTTTTCTAAGAAATCCATTTAGGTTATCTGATCCAGCAGAGAAACACAGGGGAAGATTGGATTAAGATGGGATCAGGAGCTGAAGATTTAGAGGACGCAGGTAAATGGGACATGCATTTGAAACAGGAGCAAAATTCAAAGTCATTGCAACTGCAAGGCTAGTGTTCAAGTTAAGAATCAGTACACAGTGGAGTATTACAGAGGGGCAAGTACTTAAAATAATGCTTACATTAACAATAGGTCAAGTAAAAACATGTTTTTTGATTTTCATTTATTTTAAGATATCTTATACTAAATCTATTCCCCTATCTATCACTTTCTAACCTGAAAAGAAAGTGGTGTGCCATTCTTCTTTTGGGAAGCACTTATACTTTGTTGTATGGAATAGTTAATTTTGGGACGAGATCAAACATAAATTTTCAAAAATATATTAACTAGATTTTTTTCTCAAATGAAGTGAAGGACTTTGTTTTAGTAATGTATTATTTCCTTTAATATTTCTATCCATACACTGGCTGAAACAATTGTAGTATATCCAAATCTACAGAGACACATGCACTATAACATGACTACCTGCACAAACATATATGAACATAAATGCACACACGCACACACACAGTGACACACACACAACTTAGCATTTGTGTATTTTTGCTATTTACTATAGAAATTTACCCTTAGGGAAATTTTTCTTTCCCTTTTTAATAAATGTCATGGTGTTAGAAACCGAGCTAACAGCAAGATATTGCAAAGGAAAACTTTATTTTTTACAGCCTGGCAAGGATAACATGCAGTCCTCCTTTATAGGAGGATGAAGTGCTATCTAAAGTATAGTAGGAATTCTCAGATAGGTCTTTTATGAGTGCAAGCACATAAAGCTAAACCAAAGAGAAAGAGAAATTTGTGCACCTGGAGTTTAATATACACTCATTGTTATGAGTTTTGTATTTTTAAATTGAATATTTTTATTTATATTTTAAATATTATCTCCTTTCCTAGTTTCTGCTGGAGAAACAACCCCACCCACCCACTCAATCACCCACTCCCTCCCCACCCTGACATTCCCCTATACTGGGGCATCAAGCCTTCTCAGGACCTCTCATTGATTTCCAATAAGACTATCCTCTGCTACATATGCAGCTGGAGTCATGATTCCCTCCACGTGTACTCTTTGGATGGTAGTTTAGTCTCTGGGAACTCTGGTTGGTTGATAATGTTGTTTTTATGGGGTTGTGAACCCCTTCATCTTCTTCAGTCCTTTATCTAACTCCTTCACTGGGGACCACATTCTCAGTTTAATGATTGTCTGTGAGCATCTTGCCTCTGTATTTGTCAGGCTATAGCACAACCTCTCAGGACACAGCTGTACCAGGCTCCTATCAGCATACACTTCCTGGCATTCACAATACTGTCTGGGTTTGGTGACTGTATATGGGTTGGACCACCAAGTGGTTCAGTCTCCTTCAGTTTCTGCTCCAAACTTTATCTCCACATTTCTTCCTGTGAATATTTCCCCTCTTCTAAGAAGGACTGAAGCGTTTGCACTTTGGTCTTCCTTCTTCTTGAACCTCATGTGGTTTGTAGATTGTATCTTGGGTATTCCAAGCTTTTGGGATAATATCCACTTATCAGTGAATACATACCATGTGTGTTCTTTTGTGACTGGGTTACCCTAATCAGGATAGTATTTTCTAGTTCTATCCATTTGCTTAAGAATTTTATGAAGTCATTGTCTTTAATAGCTGAGTAGTACTCCATTGTGATGAGTTTTTAACTTCATTTTCCAATTTTGGAAAGCCTCCTTTTTAAACTCAAATCAACCTGATTTTCAAAGGTCTTTGGGATCTCTTTTTGGAAGACCAATATTTGCACTAGGAACATAAATCTTATTTTACTTAAGAAACCTATGTACAAATATCAAGACTCAAGAAAAAAATCAGGAAACTGAATAATGATGAGAATAGAGACCAGGTTATTATTTAACCCATAATAAAATCGATAATAAAGGCAGAATTAGGGGTGTCAGGTTCTAAGATAAAGTAGTAATTAAAAATAAAATGTTTTCAAATGTCTTACATATAAAATATTAAAAGAAGTGATTTTGAACATGCTAAATATGGGTTTTCATATAGCCAAAACATTCATGGAATAGTCTCCTTTGTAAAAAAAAAAATTAAATATACTATGTGATTAAAAATTTACTATGGAAAACATTCATTCAAGTACATTATAAAAAGTAACTCGATCATATTTTTAAGTTATTTTATTTATTTACATATCAATGGTTGGCTTCTTTTGGCTTCCCCTCCCACAGTTCCTCATCCCATGCTTCTTCACCCTTGACTCTGAGAGAGTGCCCCCAGCAATAGGCCTCCCCCTTCTCTGGGGCCTCAAGAATTAAATGCATCTCTTCCCACTTCAACCAGAAAAAGCAGTTCTCTGCTATATATGTTCCAGGGCCCTGGGAACTGCTCTTATATAGTACTTGTTGGTGGCTGAGTGTCTGGAAGCTGTCTTCAGAGTAGGTTAGTTGAGTCTGCTAGTCTTCCTATTGGGTCACACTTTCCTTAGCTTCTTGATCCTTCCATTTATTCAAATATAGAGTTCCCCAACTTCAGTCAAATGATTGAATGCAAGTATGTGCCTATATGTCAGTCGGTTGCTGGTAGGGCCTCTCAGAGGACAGCCATGCCAGGCTCCTGTATAAAAGCACATCACAACATCAGTAATAGTGTCAGAACTCCAAATAGTTTGGACCAGAAAAGAAATTCCTCCCAACACATAATAGTCAAAACACCAAGTGCCCAAAGCAAAGAAAGAATACTAAAAGCAGTAAGGGAAAAAGGTCAGGTAACATATAAAGGCAGACCAATCAGAAATACACGCGATTTCTCTACAGAGACTCTGAAAGCTAGAAGAGCCTGGACAGACATCATACAGACCCTAAGAGAGCACAAGTGCCAGCCCAAGCTGCTATACACAGCAAAACTATCAATCACCATAGATGGAGAGATGAAGATATTTCAAAAAAATCTAAATTTACACAATATCTGACCACAAACCCAGCACTACAATGAATTATAAGTGTAAAACCCAATACAATGAGAGGAACTACATCCTTGTAAAAACAAGAAAACTCCTAAGCAAGAAAACCAAAAGAAGAAAGATACACAGACACAACTCAACTTACAAAAGCAATAATAACAGGAAACAGCAACCACTATTCCTTGATATCTATTAATATAAATGGACTCAATTCTCCAATAAAGGGACATAGACTATCAGACTGGATCCATAAACATTTTGCTGCATACAGGAAACTCATCTAAGAGACAAACACAGACACTGTCTCAGAGTAAAAGGGTGGGAAAAAAACTTAGAGAAAACAGCCCCAAGAAGCAAGCTAGAGTGGCTATTCTAATATCGAATAAAGTAAATTTCCAAGTAAAAGCTATCAAAAAAGATAAGCAAGGACACTTTTTACTCATTACAGGGGAAATCTATCAGAAGGAACTCTCAATTCTTAACATATATGCTCAAAATACAAAAGCACCCACAATCATAAAAGAAACCCTAATAAAACTGAAAAAAAGACATTTCATCCCACACAATAATAGTGGGAGACTTTAATATCCCTTTCTCACCAATGGCTAGATCATGGAAACAGAAAATGAACAAGGACACTGTAAAACTAGCAGAGACTGTGAACCAACTGAAATTAATAGATATCTACAGAACATATCATCCTAAAGTAAAAGAAAACACCTTCTTCTCACCACCGCATGACACCTTCCCGAAAATTGACCACGTAATTGGACACAGAACGAGCCTCAATCGATATAAGAAGATTGAAATACTCCCATGCATCACCATGGTCTACGGCTGGTCTTTAACAAAAACAAAGACAACAAAAAGTCCACATACACAAGGAAACTAAACAACACTCTGTTAAACGATAGCAGGGTCAAAGAAGAAATAAAGAAAGAAATTAAGAATTTTCTAGAATTCAATGAAAACGAAAAATCAACATACCCATACCTATGGAATGCAATGAAAGCAGTACTGAGAGGAAAACTCATAGCTCTGAGCGCTTTCAAAAAGAAACTGGAGAGAGCATACATCAGCAACTTGACAGCACAGCTAAAAGCCCTAGAACAAAAGGATGCAGATACACCCAAGAAGAGTAGATGGAAAGAAATAATCAAACATAGGGCAGAAATAGACCAAAGAGAAACAAAAAGAACCATGGAAATAATCAACAAAACAAGAGGTGGTTCTTTGAGAAAATCAACAAGATTGATAAACCCCTAGCCAGACTAACTAGAGGGCAAAGAAAGAGTATCCAAATTAACAAAATCAGAAAGGAAAGTGGAGACATAACAACTGAAACTGAAGAAATTCAAGAAATCATTAGATCCTAATACAAAAGTCTATACACCACAAAGTTGGAAAATCTGGAGGAAATGGACAAATTCCCTGACAGATACAAGATCCTAAAGTTAAACCAGGACCAGGTAAACAATCTAAATAATCCCATAACACCTAAAGAAATAGAAGAAGTCATCAAAAGCCTCCCAACCAAAAAAAAAGCCCAGGTCCAGACGGGTTCAGTGCAGAATTTTATCAGACATTTATTGCGGACATAACACCAATACTCTTCAAACTATTCCCCAAGATAGAATCAGATGGAATACTACCTAACTCTTTTTTGGAGGCTACAATAACCCTTGTTCTTAACCACACAAAGACCGTACAAGGAAAGACAACTTCAGACCAATCTCACTTATGAACATTCATGCAAAAATACTCAACAAAATCCTTGCAAACCGAATCCAAGAACATATCAAAAGGATCATTCACCATGACCAAGTAGGCTTCATCCCTGGGATGCAGAGATGGTTTAAGATAAGGAAATCCATCAATGTAATCCACCATATAAACAAAGAACAAAATCACATGGTCATCTCACTAGATGCTGAGAAAGCATTCGACAAAATTCAACACCCCTTCATGTTAAAAGAACTGGAAAGAACAGGAATTCAAGGTCCATACCTAAACATAATAAAAGCAATATGCAGCAAGCCAACAGATAATATCAAACTTAGAGGTGGGAAACTTGATGCAATCCCACTAAAATCAGGGACTCGACAAGGTTGCCCAATCTCCCCCTACCTATTCAACATAGTACTGGAAGTCCTGGCTGGAGCAATTAGACAGCAAAAAAAAAAAAAAAAAAAAAAAAAAAAAAAAAAAAAAAATCAAAGGGATACAAATCGGAAAGGAAGAAGTAAAAACGTCACCCTTTGCAGATGATATGATAGTATACTTAAGTGACCCCACAAATTCCACCAGAGAACTCCTATAGTTGATAAACAAGTTCAGAAATGTGTCTGGATATAAAATTAACTCAAACTAATCAGTAGCCTTCCTATATTCAAAAGACAAAGATGTGGAGAAAGAAATTAAGGAAAAGATAGAAATCACAATAGTCAAAAAAAAAAAAAAAAAAAAAAACTATGAAATACCTTGGTGTGACTCTAACTAAGCAAGCGAAGGACCTTTATGACAATAACTTCAAACCTCTAAAGAAGGAAATCGAGCAAGATCTCAGAAAATAAACTGATCTCCCATTCTCATGGATTGGAAGGATCAACATTTTAAAAATGGCCATCCTACCAAAAGCAATCTACAGATTCAATGCAATACCCATAAAAATTCCAACCCACTTCTACATTGAGTTGGAAAGATCATTATTTTGTTGGAATAACAAAAGACCTAGAATAGTGAAATCCATCCTCAACAACAAGAAAACTTCTGAAGGAATCACTATCTCTGACCTCAAGCTATATTACAAGGGAATTATACTGAAAACTGAATGGTACTGGTACAGAAATAGGCATGTGGATCAATGGAATATAATAGAAGATCCAGATATGAACCCTCGCATATATGGTCACCTGATTTTTGACAAAGGAGCTGTAAACATTCAATGGAAAAAGGACAGCCTATTCAACAAATGGTGTTGGTCCAACTGGCACTCAGCATACAGAAGAATGAAAATAGACCCTTTCTTATCTCCTTGTAAAAAGCTCAAGTGTAAGTGGATCAAAGATCTCCACATTAAACCAGATACACTGAAACTATTAGATGAGAAAGTAGGGAAAACCTTAGAACACATAGGCACAGGAGAAAATTTTTTGAACAAAACACCAATGGCTCAAGCTCCAAGGTCAAAGATTAACAAATGGGACTTAATGAGATTGCAAAGTTTCTGTAAGGCTAAGGACATTTACAAGAAAACAAAACGGCAGCCAACAAAATGGGAAAAGATCTTTACCAACTCCACAGCAGATAGAGGCCTAATATCCAAGGTATACAAAGAACTCAAAAAGCTAGACACCAGAGAATCAAACAACCCTATTAAAATATGGGGTACAGAGCTAAATAAAACGTTCTCAATTGAGGAATATGGAATGGCTGAGAAACATCTAAGGAAGTGCTTGACATCCTTAGACATCAGGGAAATGCAAATCAAAACAACCGTGAGATTTCACCTTACACCAGTCAGATTGGCCAAGATCCAAAACTCAGATGACAGCAGATGTTGGCAAGGTTGTGGAGAAAGAGGAACACTTCTCCACTGTTGGTTGGGTTGTAAACTGATACAACCACTCTTGAAATCATTCTGGCGATTTCTCAGAATATTGGACATAGCACTACCTGAAGATTCATCTATTCCACTTCTGGGCATATACCCCAGAGATACTCCAATATACAACAAAGATACATGAACCACAATGTTCATTGCAGCTCTATTTATAATAGCCAGAAGCTTGAAAGGACCCAGATGTCCTTCAGTAAATGAATGGATACAAAAATTGTGGTACATTTACCCAATGGATTACTACTCAGCTATCAGAAACAATGACTTAACCAAATTCTTAAGAAAAGGGTTGCATCTAGAGAATATCATCCTGAGTGAGATAACCTAGTCACAAAAGAACAGACATATTATGCAGTCACTGATAGTTGGATGCAAACCCCAGAGGCTTGGAGTGCCCCAGAAACAACTCACAGAATGTGTGAAGTTCAAGAAAAAAAGAAAACAGAACAAAAACAAAAACAAACCATAACAAAACAAAACAAAAAAACCATTATGCTCAATCCTTACACACCAAGAAAATGTTGATTAATTCTGGGTTACATCCTGTTTTACATGCACTTTTTACTCATTGTAACTAGTAAGACCTTAGTGCAGAGTATCAAACCTTAAAAAAAAAGAAAAAAAAAAAAAAGCCAAGCACTTACAAAAATGTATTTATATACATTTATGCAAAAATGTTTAAATTTTTTTCTTTTATCTTTGTTTTTAAAAATAAAGTTAAATAAATAAATAAATAAATAAATAAATAAATAAATAAATAAATAAAGCTGCTGTTAACTTTGTAGAGAATGTGTCCTTCTGGTATGATGGGATATTTCTGGGTATATACCCAAGAGTGGTATAGCTGGATCTTCAGGGAGAACTATTTTCTGTTTTCTGAGTAACGGCTAGATTGAATTCCAGAGTATTTGTGAAGTTTTTAATCTCACCAGCAATGAAGTAGTGTTCCTCTTTCTCTACATCTTTGCCAGCATCTGCTGTCACTTTGAGTTTTTGATCTTTGCAATTCTGATTGGTGAAAGTTGGAAACTCAGGTTCCTTTGATTTGGATTTCTCTGATGACAAAGGACTTTGAACATTTCTTTAACTTCTTAGCCAGTTGAGATTCTTCTGATGTAAATTCTCTATTTAACTTTATACCATATTTTACAATTGGGTTATTTGTTTATTAATTTCTTAAGCACTTTTTATATTTTGGATTATTATCCTATGTAAGAATTGTGAAGTTTTTCCCCAATCTATATGTTTCCTTTTCTTTTCTAATGAAGATATCTTGCCTTGCAAAAATTTTTCAGGTTCTTGAAGACCCATTTATCAATTGTTGGTTCTAGAGCCTGAGCTGTTTGTATTTTATTCAGGAAAATTTTCCCGTGTCAGTGAGTTTGAGGCTCTTTCCCAATCTCTCTTCTGTTAGATTCCATGCATCTGGTTTTATGTTAAGGTCCTTGACCTTAGCTTTCTAGAATATGTAGAAAGTATGGTGTGAGCATTGGACTAAGAAGAAACTCAAATCAGCAAGAGATAAGCAAGGTACTCAATCCCTCTCTGAATGGAAACTCCCTAGGATGGTTAGACAACAACCAACAAAGTACAAATATTTTCTGTTAATAGTTGTGAGGGTTTATATATGCCTGGCTGTCCTGAAACTTGCTCTGTAGACTGACTTTTCTGATATCTGCTCTTTCTTGTTGAACTACAGTGATCTCCCTTGGTTTGATTTAGTATCTTCCTATGCCCTGGACTCTTTGAACTTATCTGCTTCTTCTCTTCAATCTTTTTCCCTGACTGCCCACTTGGACCATCATAATTCTTCACTTCTTTCTGTAATTTTCTTTTTAGTATCTTCATTTTTTTTCTTTCTTTTTCTGATTTCTTAGGTGACACTTTCTCTTCCTTGTCTTATAGATGCTTGTGTCTAGGGGCTCCTGTCACTTGTATTCTTCTTGTTGCCAGTGATTTTTGAGCTGCTCTTCTCATCATTTTCATTCTTCATTTCTTTCTTAGAAGGATCACCTTTGGTTTTCTCCACAGAACTCAGTTGTCTATGTAGCTCTGTGTGTTGGAGAGTTACAATACATCTGGCAATTTCTGTGCTTCAAGACATGATTACAAAGCCTTAGCATTTTGATCCAGTACTTTGAGTGTTTGTAACTACCTTTGTACTTAAAACTTTCCATGTTTGCCTAAGAGGTTCTTCGAAACAGTAGCTTTGGTATTAGTATACAGTCCATTGACCAAAATATTCTTTTTTTTTTTTTGTTTTGCATTTTTATTGGACATTTTGTCTATTTATATTTAAAATAATATCCCCTTTATGGGTTCCCCAATCTTTAAATCCACCTCTTCCTTGCTTCTATTACCAGGGTCCCCCACCCACATACCCAGTCCCACCTCATCACCCTTGCATTACCCCACACTGGGGAAATGAGCCTTCACAGGTCCAAGGACCACTCCTCCTATTGATGCCAGACAATGCCATGCTCTCCTACAAATTTGGCTGGAGCAATGTGTGCCTCCATGTGAACTGTTTGTCCCTGGGAGCTCTGGGGTATCTAGTTGGTTTATATTCTTTTTTTCTATGCTGTTGCAAACCCCTCTAGCTCCTTCAGTCTCTTCTCTAACTCCACCATTCGGGTCCCCTTGCTCAGTCCATTGTTTAGCTGTAAACATTCTTATCTATATCTGTAAGGCTCTTTCCCAGCTTCTAAGGAGACATCCTTATAATGCTCCTGTCAGCAAGTACATCTTGGTATTATCCATAGTGTCTGGCTTGGGTAGCTGCATATAGAATGGATCCCCAAGTGGGGCAGCTTCTAGATGATCATTTCTTCAGTCTATGCTCCACTCTTTTTTCCTTGTATTTCCTCCTGTGAGTATTTTGTCCCCCTTTCTAAGAAGAACTAAAGGAAGCATCTACATTTTAGTCCTTCTATAGTTTCATATGTTCTGTGAATTGCATCTCAGCTAATCTGAGCTTTTGGGCTAATATTCACTTATCAGTGAGTGCATACCACATGTGTTCTTTTATGTCTGGGCTACCTCACTCAGAATGATATTTTCCAGTTCCATCTATTTGCCTTAGAATTTCATTAAGTCATTAGTTTTAATATCTGAGTAGTAAGTACTTCATTGTGTACATGTACCACGTTTTCTCTTTTCATTCCTCTGTTGAAGGACATCTGGGTTCTTTCCAGCTTCTGGCTATTATAAATAAAGCTGCTGTGAGCAGAGGGGATCATGTGTCCTTATTCTTGGTTGAGCTTCTCCTTTGGAGTATCAGTTGAAGCAGTTCATTCAATATTATCTGAATCACCTACTTCTTCTTCAATAGCCTGATTCAGTAGGGAGACTAGTAACTTCTTGAACCCATTGATGTCCAAGTTGCGGTGCTTCAGCTCAGAGCTGAGATCATTGACTTGCAGCTTAGTAAAAATCCCTTCTGCCTTCCTTGAAGTATCCTAGGCTATCATGGCCCTGCCAGAGGAAACCAATTTGGGAAAGCAAAGGGCTGTGGAGGCAGAGAGTGATCTGCAGGGAGGCAGCAGTAAAGGAGGATGCAGCAGTGGAGGAGGAGACAGCAGTGGAGGAGGAGGCAGTAGTGGTGGAGGTGGTGGCTGTAGCAGCACCAACTTCCAACTGTGCCCAGGCCCAACAATACACACAGCAACCAGAGAAAACTAAACTAAGAATTGTAAACACTGAATATTGATATGTTACATAACATGGCATTATTGGTTCACTGTTTACATGGCTGTGAAGTGTGAGTTTTTGTCATAGAGCTGGGCTGGAATATTGGTGTCTAATTTTCTAGTTTAATTGTATATTCATTAAGATCCCTTTGTATCTTGTTATGTAAAACAAAAAAATATATATAGAAAAAGAAACCCTGCTGAATTTAATCAAAATATATACCTTAAAGACCTCTTAAAATCGGTCAGTACTTGTGCTGTGTTGGGAACAGGTTTTGTCTCTATTTGCACAGGTAATGAAAGAATACAGGTTAAATCAAAATTGAAAAAGATTCAATCTACTTAGGACAATCATCTAAATGAAAAGCACAACTCAAGAAAGGAAGAGACTCAGAAGACATGAATGCAGATGATGCAGGTGAAGCTGATCCCCTCTGCCTGGGGACAGCCTGGCAATATGTCTGAGTAGGGAAAACCTGGTAGACTGAAAATTCTTAATGTTGAACAATGTCTATGATTCAAGTGCCATGAAGACACTAGAAAACTTGAAACTATATAGGGTAACCACACCCAAGGAAACAAGGAAAATATAATCCCAAACCAGGAAATCAAAAGAGTGCATATACACACAGAACATACACACACACACACACACACACACACACACACACACACATTCAATGACACCTAAGCTTATAAAATAAAAAACAAAGAAATGACTACAGATTTATTCACATCTTGCCACTCATATTCTGATAGGGAGAGACTCAGTACCCAACTCTTAACAATATATAGTTAATACAGACAAAACTAAACAGAAGAATACTGATGCTTAAAAAAGTGACCTAGACTTAACATTTAACACCCTGTCTTAGTTAGGATTTTACTGCTGTGAAAATATACTATGACCAAGGTAACTCTTACAAAGAACATCCTTGAATTGGAGTTGGCATGTAGTCTCAGAGCTTCAATCCATTATCATCAAGGCAAGAAGCATGGCAGCATCTAGGCAGACCTGGAGCTGGAGAAGCTTAGCAGTCCACCTCTTGTTCTGAAGGATCTCAGAAGAAGATTGGCTTCCATGCAGCTAGACTGAGGGTTTTAAATCCCACATCCACAGCAGCAAACTTTCTTCAAGAAGGCCACATGAACTCCAACAAGGTCATTACTCATCATAGTGCCAATCCCTAGGCCATATATATTCAAACCACCACCACCCCCAAACATACAAAGAATATAACTTCTAGGTGCCTCATACATCTTTCTCCAGAAATATTCTTATATACAAAGACACAAAATAAGTCTCAACAGACAAAAGGAAATTGAAATTGTACACTGCATTCTATGAAACCACTATATACTAAAGTTAAATATCAGCAATAGAATCAACTGGATGCTTACAAATTTATAGAAACTTAACTAATCTTTATAATAAACAATGATTAAAACCATAAATTAAGAAAAAAAACACTAAAGATTAGTAAAATGAAATGAAAACACAACATACCAAAAACATTCAGGATACAATAAATGTCATCCTAAGATACAAGTTCATAGTCCTAAGTACATACATGAAGAAAGAGCAAGGTGAGGGAAAGGGAGAGAGAAAGATATCATACTAGTAACTTAATAGCACACATATAAGCTCTAGAACAAAAACGTAGGTAATACCAAAAAGATAGCAAGAAATAATAAAACTAAAGATTGAAATTTCTAAGCTAGAAAAACAAATACAAAGTATTGATGAGAAAATCAATAGGATAGACAAACTGTTATTCAAATTAACATATAGAAAGTATATCCAAATTAATGAAACTAGAACAAAAAGGGGAGATATACCCATAGACACCAAGAATTTTCAGAAAATCATTAAGATATATGTCAAAAGCCTGTATGCCCAAAATTAGAAAATTAAAAACAAATGAATCATTTTCTTTTTTTCATTTTTATGAGATACTTTGTATTTACATTTGATATGTTATTTCTTTACTCTTCCCTGCTCAGATCTCCCATTCCCTGCAGTTGCCTTAACAAAGGTGCACTCCCTTCTGATCCCCTTCTCTACCCTATTGCCTTGTCTTTCCCTGCATTGGGACATGCCCTCTACAGAACAAAAGCCTCTCCTCACATTGATGCCAGAAAGTGCTATCTTCAGCTACATAGGCAAATGGATCAATAGGTCTCTCAAAGTACACACAGAGGTTGGTGTTTTACTCAATGAGGGTTTTGGAGGTTTTGGTTGGTGGATAATGTTACTATCTTCCCATGAGGTTGCAACCACTTTCAGCTCCTTAGATTCTTTCTTTAGCAACTTCATTGAGATCCCCAAGTTCAGACCAATGATTAGCTGCTAACATGCTCAACTGTATCTATATGACTATTGCATAGTCCAGGAGGGGGAATTTCTGTCTGGTTCCTGCCAGGAAGTACTTTTTAAGACCAGCTATAGTGCAAAGATTTGGTGACTGCATATGTGGTGGATCCCCAGGTGAGTCAGCTTCTGAGTGATCTTTTTTTCATTTCCTGTTCCTGTATTTGACCTTGAATTTCCTCCCATGAGAGTTTTGTTCTCTTTTCAAAGATGGACTGAGGCATCCTCATTTTGGCCTTCCTTCTTTTTGAGCTTCATAATGTCTGTGAATTGTTTTTTGGGTATTGGGTGTTCCAAGCTTTCTGGGACTAGCATCCCCTTATCAGTGCGTGCATACCATGTGTGTTCTTTTGTGACTGGGCTACCTTACTCAAGATGATAGTCCCTAGTTCCATTCATTTGCCAATGAATTTCATGAAGTCATTGTTTCTCATAGCTGAGTGGTACTCTATTGTGTAAATGTACCACATTTTCTATATCCATTCATCTGTTGATGGATATTTAAGTTCCTTCTAGCTTCTGGCTATTATAAATAAGGCTGCTATGAACATGAAGCATGTGTCCTTGTTATATGTTGAATAATCTTTGGGGTATAAGCCCAAGAGTGGAGTGGCTGGGTTTTTATGTAGTACTACATTCAATTTTCCAAGGAACCACCAGATTGATTTCCAGAGTGGTTGTAACAGCTTACAACCTCACCAAAGTGGAGGAGTATTCCTCTTTCTCCACATCTTCAACAGCCTCTCCTGGCACCTGAGTTTTTGATCTTAGTCATTCTGACTGGTGTGAAGTGGAATCTCAGGTTTGTTTTGATTTGCATTTCCCTGATGATTAGGGATGTGAAGCATTTCTTTAGGTGCTTCTCATTTGAAGTTACTCAGTTGAGAATCTTTGTTTAGTTCTGTACCACATTTTAATAGAATTATTGAATTCTCTATAGTCTAGCTTTCTGAGTTCTTTGTATATATTGGAAACTAGCCTGCTGTCAGACATAGAATCGGTAAAGATCCTTCACCAATCTGTAGCCTGCCATTTTGTCTTCTTAACAGTGTCCTTAGCCTTACAGAAGCTTTGTAATTTCATGAGGTCCCATTTGTCGAATCTTGATCTTAGAGCATAAGCCATTGGTGTTCTGTTCAGTAATTTTCCCCTGTTCCTATGTGTTATAATCTCTTTTCTACTTTCTCTTCTAATAGTTTCAGTGTACCTGGTGTTATGTGGAGATTATTGATTCATTTGGTCTTGAGTTTTGTACAAGGAGATAGGAAAGAATCGATTTGCATGCCTCTGCAGGCTGACTGCCAGTTGAACCAATACCATTTGTTGAAGAGGCTGTCCTTTATTTATTGAATGTTCTTAGCTCCTTTGTCAAAGATCAGGTGACCATAGGTGTGTGGGTTCATTTCTGGGTCTTCAATTCTGTTCCATTGATCAACCTGCCTATCTCTGTACAAATACCAGGAAGTTTTTATCACAATTGCTCTGCAATATAGCTTGAGATCAGGGATGGTGATTCCCCCAAACGTTTTTTATTCTAGAGAATAGATATTTCTATTTTAGATTTTTTGTTATTCCAGATGAATTTAAAAATTGCTTTTTCCAACTCTATGAAGAATTGAGTTGTAATTTTGATGGGGATTGTATTAAATCTGTAGATTGCTTTAGGCAAGGTGGCCATTTTTACAATGTTGATCCTGCCAATCCATGAGCATGGGTGATCTTTCCATCTTCTGGGATATTCTTCTCTTTCCTTTATAAGAGTCTTAAAGTTCTTGTCATACAGATTCTTCACTTGCTTGGTTAGGATCACTCCAATGTATCTTATAGTCTTTGTGACTATTGTGAAGGGTGTCAGTTTTCTAATTTCATTCTCAACCTGTTTTTCCTTTGAGTAGAGGAAGGCTACTGATTTGTTTGAGTTAATTTTGTAGCCAACCCATTTGCTGATTTTTTTTTATTAGTTGTAGAAGTTCTCTGGTGGAATTTTTACAGTTACTTAAGTATATTACATATCATCTGCAAATAGTGATGTTTTGACTTCTTCCTTTCCATTGGGAATCCCTTTGATTTCTTTTTGTTGTCTAATTGCTCTGGCCAGAACCTCTAGTACAATATTGAATAGGTAGGGGACAGTAGGCAGCCTTGTCTAGCACCTGACTTTAATGAGATTGCTTCATGTTTCTCTCCATTTAGTTTGATGTTGGCTACTGGGTTGCTGTATATTGCTTTTACTATGTTTAGGTATGGGAACTGGATTCCTCACCTTACCAAGACTTTTATCATGAATGGATATTGAATTTTTTGAATGCTTTCTCATCATCAACATGAGAGGATCATGTTTTGTTTGTTTGTGTGTTTCCTTTGAGTTTGTTTATATGGTGGATAACCTTGATGGATTTCCATATGTCAAAACATCCTTGCATCCGTGGGATACAGCCTACTTGGTTATGGTGGATGATTGTTTTGATATCTCTTGGGTTCGGTTTGCAAGAATTTTGTTGAGTATTTTTGTACTTTATACTCAAGAAACCACTCACAGACTTTAGGAAGCTCAACAAGAAGGAAGGACAAAATGTTGAAGCTACAGTCCTTCTTAGGAGAAAGAAAAAAACATTCACAGTAGGAGGTACAGGATCAAGTGGAAGAGCTGAGATTGAAGCAGGGATCATTCAGAGGCTGCCTCACCTGAGTATCCACCCCATGTGCAAACACACAGGGCCCAAACACTATTGCTGTTGCTGGGATGGATGTTCTTGCTGGCAGGAACCAGACAGGGGTGCCTCTTCAGGAGTTCTGCCAGAATGATGCAGCTGAGAAGGCTTGCAGCTAACCATCAGCATGAGTACTGAGACATGGTGAGGGTGCTGGGGTTGGGGGGGGTGAAGGAGCTGAAGGGGGTTGTGGCTGTATGGGAAGAACAATATTGTTGACCAACCAAATCCTCCACAGTGACCATGGACTGGATGACCAACCATCAAGCAGGCATTGAGAGGCCCATAGCTCCAGTTTCATATGCAGTGGAGAATAGCACTGTCTGGCATCAATTTGAGAAGAGGCCATTGGTCCAGTGAGGGCACATTTTTTCCAATGAAGATGAATGCCAAGGAAATGAGGAAGAGAGGGTGATTGAAAGCTAAATGCATTTTCCCGAAGACAAGTAGAGGGGTAGGAGGGAACAGAGCAGGGTGGGCAAGGGGATAACATTTCAAATTTAAACACAGAGAGTATTCAATAAAACTATTATTTAATAAAAAATAAAAAAGTAAAAAACAAAATAAAAATAAAATAAAATAAAATTAAATAAAATAAAATAAAATAAAATAAAATAAAATAAAATAAAATAAAATAAAATAAAATAAAATGGCATGTCATCTTATCGAGAAGCAGAAAGCCAGGAGGCAGTTGTTTTCTTCCTCCAAGCAAATCATCTCCTAAAGATCCCAGAACTTTCTCATAAAATTCCACCAGATGGATATGAAGTCTTGGAAAACATGAATCTACAAGTCAGATTTTATGTTCAAACCACTATATTCCAAGGATAAGAATAGATATTTCAAAATATATTTGTTGCTGTGATATACTGTGTCCATGAGATTTCATATAAAATGCAATTTTACTAGCATTAATATTAAAGATGTAAGATGATAAATTATGTTCATATGATGCATTATATATATATATATATATATATATATATACATATATATATATATATATATATATATATATATTAGTTAATTTGCTGAATGTAACCACTATCATAGGTATTTATTCTAGCTATACTATCATATGTATTCAAATATGTTCTCAACTATGGAATCATACCTTGTAATTTTAAATATTTCCATCCATATGATGATTCTTACATATATAAAAATCATCAGTAGTGCCATTCATATATATATGAATATATTTAAAATTTGTATTTTCTTATTACGTGAATACACCATATTAAAATAATTAATGGAAAATGATTCACACATTAAGTTTTTTTTTTTTTGTTCTGAAAGTTATGTTTTTCACTCAGATGGGTTTTAATGAGAAAAAACTGTCACTGGGCTTACGTGTCAGCTAAGAGTTGATACTACTTTGGCACAGAAAAGAAAAGAGTGACAGCTTCCCGAGCTCTGTGCTGTAAGGAATCGTGGACTCCTGAAGATTCACATCAAGTCATGTTCAGCAGTTGGCATTTTCAAAGGTCACTTTGATTCTCAGTACTAGCCAGTTATTAAACAAAATATATTAGTGACAGTTAAACACTCCTGAACAATTATCTAATCTGCGTGCTTTTTATTACTGAAAGTAACACTGCATTTTTGGAAAATGTTTCTGGATACACGCTTTCATTCTTATTCTGATGTGTATATTAAATGTACAATTTCATCCCTCTAAGTCTCTCAAATTAGTTCTAAATTGTAAAATAATATTCAAATTTTGAATTATTATTTCTGTTCTGAAGACTTGAATTTTCTGATTTAATGTCTGTTACAATAATATTTAGGCACAATATTTACAATTAGCTGTATTCTACAGAAACAGTGTGAGTATGTAGTCCATGTGTATATATGCATACAATCATGCACATGTATATGCATTGGTTAATAATGCAACTCATCTAATATTTTAGCCCATTGCTGGAAAATAAGCTAAATATAATTTATGTTTTCAAAGAGGTATTCACACATACCATTACCAGCTTTCATTTTATATTTAATAAATATTAACTCAATTAAACAATATAAAAATAAATTGGTATTGGAAAACTGAACTATTTAGTTACTTTATACATAGACTAAACAATACACATTATAGATGCATACACACATATATATGTATGTATTAATTACATAGATATTTTAAAGGTGGCTTAAATGTAATGGAATTAATTCAGTAACAAAATCTAAACCAAAGGTCCACAGGTCTAGCTGATATAACTCTTTGCCGTACTACAGAGGAAAATGTATCCACTACTAAACTTTATTTGCTGGACTTGAATATCTAACCTGATGTATTTGTTATGCTTGTCAAAGGACAAATGCACTGAGCATGTGCCAATAAGATCTTTAAAGTGAAGAAGTATCATTCATCTTCTTAGTTCTACATTCTAAAACCATAACAAAATTGTACATGATGGCATACCTAACAACAAAGTCACTTGAATTATACAATTATGCTAAATGATTAAATATTAAAATTAATGATTAAGTAAAATGCATGGTTTTGCATAAATTAAGCAAATCCACAGGATTAAATATTCTAAAATAACATTCATGTTTTAATCTTGTACATGTGAATTTGAAATACTTAAGTGATATCATGGCTGGAATAACAAATAAAATAATATTTATAATGTATAATATTTACATTAAATACAATATATTTTTTATTCTTTAATCTTCTTTTACATTCCAGACTTTATCCCATTTCTGGTCCACCCTCTGACTGTTCCAAATCCTATACCTCCTTCTCTGATCTACAAGAGAATGTCCTTATCCCCAACACCACCAGACCTCACACTACTCTCTGAGACCCCAAGTTTCTTGAGGGTTAGGTACATGTGACCAAGTCCAGACCCAAGAGTCCTCTGCTGTATATGTGTTGGGAGCCTTATATCAGCTGCTGAATACTGGCTGGTCAGTGATTCAGTGTCTAAAAGATCTTGGGGACCAAGTAAGTTTAGATTTCTGGTCTTCCTATAGGGTTGCCCTCCTCCTCAGCTTCTTCCAAATTTGCACTAATTCAACCACAGGTGTCACCAGCTTCTGTTCATTGGTTGGGTGTAAATATCTGTACTTGACTCAGCTGCTTGTTAGGTCTTTCAGAGAGCAGTCATGATAGGGCCTATTTGTAAGCACAGAATAGCATCAGTAATGGTGTCAAGTCTGGGGACCTCTGAGGTGGATCTCAATTTGGGCTTGTCACTGGACCTTCTTTTTCCCAGGCTCTTCTCCATTCTTGTTTCTGCAGTTCTTTCAGACAGGAAAATAAATATAATATAAATTACATTAAATATGGTGACAATAAATATTTTGAAAAACATATCTGTAAAAGTATCTTTTATTCACCAGATGTAATTTTCATTTCAGAAGCTTTCTGCTGAACAAGCTCACTCTTTCTAGACCTTTCTGAGCTCTGGCTGTCTGGATCAACTCAGCTGTTGTAGTTTAAGCTCCTTTCCAAGAAGACTAGTTCTGTCTAGTCATCTTGTCTTCTCTCTGCTTCTCACTGAGTTGCTCTGCTGGGCCTAAAATTTATCCTGCCATCTGTTCTGTTTCCTTATTCTCTAGTTCCTTCTTTCTTCACTTGCAACTAGTTTCTTTAAAATTGACAAGGTCAAAACTGTCTCTGCTTCTGTCTCTCTCTTTATCTCTGTCGTTCAGTCTTTCTTTCTCTCTGTCTTACGTTCTCTCTGTCTCTGTCTCTGTCTATCTCTCTCTGTGTGTCTCTCTCTTTCCTCTCTCATCCCCCTCTCTCTGTCTCTTTCTCTTTGTCTCTGCCTCTGTCTCTCTCTGTCTGCCTCTCCTTCTGTCTCTTTTCCTGAAAGTTGGGTATATCCTATCTGTGAATCATTCTGTTACATCTTTCCCTAATTGATCATTAGTTGTCTCTTTCAAACACAGTTTACTTTCATTGTTTTGAACTAAAATGGTGTGCTAAGGGCTGGACTATATTCCAGCCAGATGGATTAAATACATGTCTCATGTCTGCCTTCCAGCCAGGTCACACAGAACTGTAAGATTTTTAGATGCAATACCTTGTCAGAGCTGCAATGTTCCTGGATTAAAATTTCTCTCTATATATCTGAGGATCAGATGTTGGGAGAAAATTTATTTATGTATGATGATACTCTTCTAGTTAAAGTCAGGAAAAGCAATGTGTATTTAGACATCAGCATTCTAGATTTCATAATATTTTGTTCATAGCTTCAAAATTAAAAATTGATGATATTTTTCATTAGTACCTCTGATAGCGTTGTAATAACTTAAATAAAACTCATTTGTTTCTATTTTTAGACTATTAATATAGTGACAAGATTATGGAAGAAAATAATTTGAAAGTATACCAAAACTTCAAATTTAGGTAGGATTCTCAAAATTCAAAGAGAGGTATGAACATTATTTTATTTTCTGCAATTGATCCTAGTTGAAAAAAAAATCTAAAAAGAGATGATTGTGTTCATGCAGCTTTTTTTGTCATGAAATCAATTATGCCTCTACTGACCACTAAAAGGCATTTAGTATAGTATAATATTTTACATAATTTTATTCAGGATGTAAGGGATTTCAAAGAGTCACTTTTTTCAGTGTATATAATTAACGTGTCACTTGAAAGTTTCTGTAGTACTTATTTCTCAGCCTAGACTTATGGCCATTTCCTCTTTTAATGCTTCAGCTAGTGACACATGATTAAATGAAAGTAACTTTACATGTATAGCCCTATTTTGAAAATTCAGAACATGCCTCTCAAAAATGAGTGTCAATGATGTTCATGGAGAAGATGTGAACATAACCTTCAGCAGACGCTTCAATGCATACATTTTGTACACAGTAGTTGATGCATAGGTAGGTGTCATATAAATAAAAATGTACTATTTAAATGCACAGCTTATATTTTATGTAGGCAGTTAAAAGTTATTTGTGATGAGAAAGAGTGAACAAAATTCTTTGGACTTTGAAACCAACAATCATCTCAAGAGCATTTTTTCAGTAGGTATGCTGTACTAATTTTCTAAATACATTCACAGCTCAGGACCATGTACTCTTATTAATATCCTTATAATACGAAGTTGATGAGGAGATGGAGTGATTCCTATTTGACATTATTATCTCTGTGTGGCATATAGCGATATGAAATATATACTTGATTTTGACTTCTATTATTTCCTGATGATAATGATACTAAAGGAAGAAGATGTGGTGGAGAGTTTTAGTTGTTTATTTGACACATTCTGGAGTCATCTTTGAAGATAATCTCAGTGGGGGTTAACCTATATCCAGACTTGTAGGGAAGTATTCTGATAGCCTCAATTAACTTATGACTAGTGTGTGTGTGTGTGTGTGTGTGTGTGTGTGTGTGTGTGTGTGTGTAGAACTTTCCACAATACATAAATATATCTATATGCATTATACCTACAAGAAGATGTCTATACATGCATATCTGCATGTAATTAGAAAGACAGAAAAATGTAACAGTAACAAAAGAGATTTTGATTGCATTTCATAAAAAGTATTCACCAAAATCCAATTAAAATCATAAAGAAACACTAACTTCTATAAACACCAGGTCTATTCAAGTTGCTTGTACTAGAGTTTCTGAAAGATTCCTTATGATTGCATTGCATCAGTGAAACTGAAAACCCTCACAAGGATATAAATGTGTTCAGCAAACAAATCATTGTGCTAATGTATTCTTTGTATAAGAATAATTGAATGCTACACTATATAACAACATACAAACATATTTGATTTTATATACCTAAAGATTATACTATTAAATCAAACTTAAAAAAATAACACATAATTAAGTCAGAAGCTTGCATATTTTATACAATATATGGTGATGTACAATACTACATATTGTAGTAACATTGTAATTTTGTCAAAAACAGGCAATACAAGCACTTTGTGTTTTCTTGTTATTTGGTAAAAATCTGATAAAGGCTCATCTATGCAGCACATACACTGTGTCATGTGCTTTATCTCTGGTAATAGACTTTCCTAATATGCACATTTTTATAGCACATCCTGCTACCCTGTACTGTCATTTGGGTTAATTCTTTTCTGAATTGCATAAATGTGTTCATACTTCTCTCTTATCTAGCAGGCAAGTTGACCTTTGTGCTAACTACTGTTCCTCTAACAGTTTGACTATGATATGTATGACTTGCGTGAGGGATGATTTCAGCATGATGAAAGCGTTTCATAACAGGACAGACTTTTACGAAATTCCTGACCTTCGCTTTCACATTAAAGACAATATTCATGATGTTGACACTTTAATATATTTCATGTCTGTACTACATAAGAACAATTCTATTTCATTCAAACATGACACTGTTAAAGAGAGAGAGAGAGAGAGAGAGAGAGAGAGAGGAGAGGAGATGAAGGGACATGAAGATTAGAAAGGACAGAGGGAAAAAAGAAAAGAAATGGAAAAAGGCATGATTAATTCAGAAAATTACATTATGTTTTATTCTAAATAACATTCACCAAAATTGCAAGAAGTGTATTTTCTATGTACTCACTGCACCAAGAATATACATTGAGTTTTATGTGTACATAAAAATTTTAGCAAGTATAGTAAATATATAGAATATGCCTTAAATTATCATAGGTAAATCAATAATTTAAATATATTTGGACTTAGTGTCCAGTGAAGATAAGAATTCGTTAAAATATGTAATAACCATTATCTTTTCTTGTAAGTACTTTTAGTTTCTTCTTCTTAATTATCTCATATATAGAGGTCAACATGATGGCTAGGTTAATAACACCCTATTCTGTGAACGAATTATCTACATTTACAAATGTAATGAGTGACGGAATTATTCTTTTCTTTGCAAAACATTTAGGAAGAAAAAGATAGACTAACTTGGTCAGCAACACTTCCTTGGGTCACCAGTGCATCTCAGCCCTGCCTACACCTTCAACACATTTATCATTACATTCATCTCCCATCTACCAAATCTGTCTAAACAGTGCTCTGACATGGGGGCGTATTCTCAGAAAGTAAGTCGAATAAAGGCATTGGCAGGTAATAAAGGATTTTTGAAACATCAGTATTTTATATCAATAGCTTTAATTTTTTCTAATACTGTAACATGCCAAGAAACACCGAAAAAAAAAAAACTTGGGGGGATGACTCTATGGTTGATATCTTCAGAGACAATCATAATAGTAAAATGTAATTCCTGTGTTTTCAGCAAAAAAAAAAAATGTAGATACCTGTGCGCTGCAACTATTTCTAGTGGGAAATACCAAGACTAGTTCATTCCTTTAAGCTCTTATTGGCTTGAATTAGCTTTTACAGTAATGTGTCCATACAAAGAGACTTCAACAAGTTTCTATGCTGTTAGTTTAAAGGCAATACAAACTGTCTCAATCTTATTCATTATAAATTCAGACGTCTAGTGATTTTTCAGGATTAGAGTATTTTCATTTGTGTTAGTTAATTCCTACTTGCCTAGAACAAACATCTAACCCAAACAATTTCATAAAAGGAGGGATTATCTTGGCTCACAGTTTGAAGTACTGTTTGTCACAGCCCTGCAGGCTTGAGACACCAGAAGCCTTTCTATACAGTGACAGCAGACAGAGGAGCAAATGCAGAAAGTCAGCTCACTTCTGTTAGCTGACTTTACATTTGATCCCACCTGGTGAACCTAATCTAGAAAATACCTTACAGCACACTAACCTGAAAGCCCACAGTTCCTATTAGTATGGCTGCAGCGTATTCAACACCTGCTGGGCTTTGATTCCATTTGCAGGTGAGCAGAGATACACATAAACGTGCTCATGCAAAAATAAAATAAAATAAATACTAGTATGTCAGGTAAAACTTCATATTTTCATTTAGCATATCCAAGAGACCAGATTTTGAGTGTTTACAACATATACGATCAGTGTTTAAGATAATGTACTGATTACCATGATTAGATAATCACATAGTTGTTTCCAAATTAAATTATTACTTTGGATAATTACTTATCTTGTTCTTATGTGAAAACATTTTGCCCCACAAACAAGTGCAATTATTACTTTTTATTTTTAATTATGCTACAAATTTATATTTTTAGAAAATGTATCATTTAAGTCATTTTGTAGTTTGTTTTCTTATAGTGCATCCATTCATTAAAATGATATTTTAAAACAATTTCTTCATTCATGAAAATGAAATACCACTAAATTTAGTGTCATTGATAATTACCATTATTTATTATGATTTTTGTTATTCTGAACATAAACCACATATATTTAAACTTCTCATAAGATATGTTTTTACCAAAATAAAATATTTCCCAAATGGCTGGTTTTGACACTGAGAAGTTTTCCTGTTTTCAGCTGTTGGGGACTATATATGCTATTTCCTAAAGAAAATGTTTAACACAGATATAGAAGAAGGAAATGTTTTGCTGTAGTAACATGCTTTTTGGGGAAATAATGTCAATGAAATAAAACCAAGTTGCTGTGTAAATTCTAAGCATTCAGGAATTTCTCTGAATACAAAAACCACCTGTTCTTAGATGATGCTTCTGTACTACTGATGAAACCTTTGCAATTGTTTGTCTTCTATTACCTGCCTAACAAAGAAATTGTCCAAAGAAAGAAAAGAAAAAAAAAATGTCTTTAATAATCATATAGCTCTACTCTCAATTAAGGACTTTTTTCTCTGAAACAGTTTTCTTTTTTCTATCCTGTGCAAGTGGTTCAAGTTAAGATGCAAAGAAAATGGCAAACTAAAGCACTGGGGTTGGTTTTGTGAAGAAATTAGAGTTAATCACCAATGCTACACCTGTGCAGCAGAAGTAGAAAACTCAGGACAATGGTAGTTGATTGAGACCCTTGTCTTGAGTTATTTCGACTAAAAATCTAAGTCACAGAAAAAAAATAATGAAAAAAATTTTAGTCAAAACTCTGCTATTCTTCTAATGTGGTCTTTGCACAATGGATAAAAACATAAACAGCAATTATATTGTGTGTAAAGCATCATCCATTGCAGAGCCCAACAGAGATGGGATGGCCTGAAATACCCAACAAAAGGGGAATAGAGACCATATCCAGTGGATTGGCATGGTTCCTGGTTGAGAGAAGGGACACCCACCCATCCCAAAATATTAACCCAGAATTTTTGTTCCTGTCTGAAGGAAATGCATGGATAAAGAGTGCATCTAGAGAATATCATCCTGAATGAGATAACCCAGTCACAAAAGAACAGACATAATATGCAGTCACTGATAATGGGATACTAACCCCAGAAAGCTCTGAACACCCCAGAAACAAATCACAGACTGTGTGAAGCTAAAAAAAATAATATATTTTAATTAAAATAACTGTATCACACCTGCCTTTCCTCCCTACAGCCCCTCCTAGTCTCTCTCCTATCCCCTCAAATTAATAGCCTCTTTTCCTATATTATTGTTACATATATACATATGTGCATGTATATGTACCCACAAATGCTTAATTACAACCTTAAAAATGTATTCAAAAAAAAAAATATATATATATATATATATATATATATATATATATATATATATATATATACATATATATATAAATAAATAAATAAAAGTCACACCAATTATCTTAAAAAGAAAAAGCTTGGAGCAGAGCCTGAAGGAAAGGCCATCCAGAGACTCCTCCACAAAGCCATCCATCCCTTCTGCAGACACCAAACCCAGACACTATCGCTGATGTTAGGAAATGCTGGCTGATAGGAGCCTGCCCTGAGAGCGTCTGCCTGAGGCTGAGCAAACTACAGACGGATGCTCGCAGGAAACTATAGGATTGAGCACAGGGACCCAGTGAAGGAGTTAGGGAAAGGGCTGAAGGAGCTGAAGGGGCTTTGCAACCCCATAGGAAGATATCAACCAAACTACAACCTCCTTCCCTCCTACTTCCTACATCCTACCCCTGCCCAGAGCTCTCAGGAAATAACCTACCTACTAAAGAGTACACATGGAGGAACACATGGCTTTAGCTGCATCTGTACAAGAAGATGGCCTCAAATGTCATCAGTGGGAGGAGAGGCTTTTTGTCCTTGTAAGGCTTGATTCCCCGGTGTAAGGAAATGCTGGGTTGGTAAGGCTGGAGTGGGTGGGTAAGGGTCATTCTCATAAAAGCAGGAGGGAGGTTGACAGGGTAGGAAGTTTGCAAAGGGGAAATGGGATAACATTTTAAATGTAAATAAATAAAATAACAACAATTAAAATCAAAGTGAAAATGAAAAAGGAAGCGTTGATTTTTAACAAAAAAAATACTATGTAAACTGGACCATATCAAGCTGAAATTTTTCATGTAATATGTAGAAAAGAGTCACATCACAGTGTGTACTTCAGTGAGTCACTATTGTGCGGGCTTGCATAAAAAGCCAAAAAAATCACAGTTTATTGAATATCTTACTGGCTTCTAAAGACATTTCATTGACTTGTGAAAGAAATTATTAAATATCATTTTAACATATTAATTTAAGTTATAACTGATATTAATATTAATTGCAAGTTAATTTCACATATTTGGCAATGTATAAAGACAAAAATGTAAAAACATCAGTCAATGTTGTGTTTCCTGGGTTTTAATAAATATATAGAACAATATTCTGTAAATTTTTTGTTGAACATAAATAAATGCAAAATATAAAGCTATCATGTTCTTGAACCCCAAGAATATCACAATTATACATTTTAATGTTCATCCTGCCATGAAATACAAAACAGCATATTTAATGTGAGTAATATGTCTGAACAAAGTGTAAGAAAACAGAGTTGTTTTAATTTTTTTTTAAATTTCCTTAAGCACAAAGTACTGTACACAGGGAAACTTAAAAATCAAATGTGCACTGTTTAAAACTTCTCTAGGTTCAAATTTCAAAATCAAAATGTCAGGTTTACTTTCAACAATTATTATGTAAGTTCTACAAAACCAAGTAACTGTTCTCCAAAATAGCACACAAGGGAAATGGTCATGAAATGAGTCTTACACCAGGATATATTGCAAACTCTCTTGTAAACACTCTGGTGAGAACAAAAAGCAAGAAAAATAACTTACTCTCTTATCTAGACCAACACATACAACCAACTGCAGATAACCTGTCAGTATATAAGTTTATAGGTCTTAATGGAATATAGTCATTGTGTAAATGCACTGAACATTTCCAGTCATAACAGTTCTCCCTTACATATGCCTCCTCATTGTCCTACATAATTTGGTTAGCCAAATGGTTCTATCTCAAAAGAAAACAAATGTATCATACCCTGCACATCTTAGTCAAATATATTTAAATTAAAATGAATTTATTTCACCCATCAAGTTACACTTATGGTGTTCTCCAAACTAGTGTCAAAAAAGATGGTGTGGAGAAAGGAATCAAATTACATTTTTAAGCAGAAAGACACATTTTTTTTCCCACAAACATGTTTTTTTTTTTTTTTTTCTTTCTTTTTTTTTTTTTTTTTTTTTTTTTTTTATTGGAAAGAGGATATGTTCTCTCACAGTTTGTAGATGATTACCTCTTGTCTCTTTTGTTGAGTTTCTGGCAATATCTAAATTCTGGATATCCTTTACTGTGTACCCTAATTGAAATCTTAACTTTAACCTACTATGATTTTAGCAAGTATATTACAGCTGTTGCATTTAACAACTCAAGGAAATGCCTAAATCCTACCAGCTTCCTATAGAGTGGTGGCGTGGGAAAGCTTGGGAATGCAATGATACTTTCCCCATAGTTTCAGGACACAGTTTGCAGTATCCAGGAAGGGTGACACTAGAATTTTAAATAACAGGAAGCTAGACAACAAAACTGCTCTGTGTATATTTATAGTCACCATCTCACTTTAATTAATTGCTTATCTCTTTTTTTCCTCTTTTGTACATCCTCTGATTACCTATAATGCACTCAATTATGTTGAAATCTGCCATATTGACATAAAATATCAAGCTAGCCTCACATGCCTGTCCCTTTTAATTTTTACAATAAGAAACAGAGAAAGTTTTATAGTGTTGGAGGAATTAAACTGTCTCTAAAAGAAATTAATGTTCAGGTGTTGCAGAAGAACAGAGAAAGGGAAGTTCTTCCACTTGTAATCCAATGCTTTTTTTTTTTTTTTTTTTTTTTTTTTTTTTTTTTTTTTTGCAAAAGAGTTTGGCAGTTAAGTATTAGTTCGCATGGTGATTACTATCTATCCCCGGCTACTCCTCAATTCACAGTTAACTTACTGCCTCAGCCTCGTGCATGGTAGGATTATATCTGTGAACTAGAGTATCTGGCTCTATGTTTTTTTTTAAGTACTAAAAACGACTGTATTACACAGACAGAGATCTAGTCTAGAAGCATTGCAGTTCCCTCCGTGGCTTGGTAAACTATGTCAGGTATAATCTTCAATCTTGAAATGTATATTAAACTGTAAAGCAAACCCTGTATTCTCAGGACATATGGAAGATACTCTGTGCCAAAGCAAGTAAACAGTGGTTTGGATCTGGCAACCTCATAAAGCTGGGAGAAAATACATTTTACTCATTATTGGAGTAGAAATTTCCTTGCAGTTTCACAAAACAGATCAAAGAAAATCCATTTATTCTATTGAACACAAACCAAGAGTCATGGATATATTTAAAGCCTATGGCGATTTTGTACTGAACCTTTATTGAAATTTCCTGCTCTAGCCTGTTCTCTGGAGACAGAAAGCATACTGGAGAGAAATAGTCTAAGGCCTGATGAGTATAATTTTCAAATGAAATTCTGTGACAAATCCTCCTTAGAGAAGCATTTGAATACAGTGTTTATTACCAAGTGCAAGAGGGTTGCAATGAAGATCCAAGTTCCTTCTTGCAGCCAAGTAGGTGATTACATCTGCAGAAAACATTTGCTGGATGCAAAGTTTTCCATTGCTTCCTCTTCTGAGATCTGGAGTTTTGACTTGCCAGTGTTTTTAGAGATTCCCATCTCTTTAAACAGAGATATTGACCTCTAAAATATTAGGGTAATGCAAAAATTAGAGATAAAATTAAACTATGTCATGAGCAAAAACAGCCAGTTTTAAAGCCTAGGTAGAATAATACTTTATAATCAGAATGGTAGATGAAATGGACCGAAATACAGGAGGAGCAATGGGGGAAGAGGTGAATAGACTAAAATTTAAGGCAAGCACACAAGCAAGACTGTAGATGATGCTCAGTGGCCAAACTAATGAAATAAAACCAAAGTCAAATGTTTCCCATGGCAATTTATTAAATTTAAGAAAGTATAAAAATAAAACAATATACCTTCATCTAATCAATGTTAAATGTTTTACAATTACATACTAATCTCCCTTATTAGCACATTGCTTTCCAGTATGTATAAGTCCTGGTGTTCATTCTGGATCATCACACAAAAAAAATGAAAAATTTAAATTCAATTTCACAAGGTAACTATGACATCTCAGTTTTCAAAATATAATTTAAAATATCAATGTTTTATAAAATTTTACAAGCTTTGATGGCTGAATACTATATTAAAACATATTACTCTCTTGACACTAAAGCCTGTTTACTGTGTCGTACCAAAGTTATAAAGTAGTCCAATATTTTTGAAAATCAGAAATCCAGATAAAATATAGTTAGCAGTTAAAGGATGACAACATTTATTTGTTCCAAGCCTTCAATTATTTGTCTGAAGGAGGTACATATGCAATATTATGGGATCTATATAAGTTTCAGGAATATAATTGAGAAACGATCAAAAACAACATCTTTCTTTAAGGATTATTATCTGTTTAAGAAGGACAAAATTGAACTAATTGAATAGACTATATATCTATATTTTACACTGAAAAGTATCAGTATGTCAGTAGGGATTTGTCAATTGATACAGTTTAACTATTGAATACACATACCATTGTAATATAGTTTATATGGTTAATTCATATGACTTGCGAAATGGCTGCTACTTTTTAAAAGTGATGATATGGAAAGATAAAATTTAGTCTTTTTAAATAGACAAGGTGTTGTTCTTTGTTAGCTCTTACCTGTAAAGAATATTTTTCTCTCTTACAACTTTATTTTTTTAAAAAATAATACATATATAGATTTTTAAAAGGCATTTTGGCATAACACTATATGAATATTTTTGTCAGTACTTAATTCTTTTAGAGGTTTGATAGCATGCATTGAAATCCCACTAGTTACCATAAGCATAAAGTACATGTAGGACAGAAAAAGAATATTTTAATGGTCTCTAGGGAGAAATACCAGTGCAGCATTCCTGAGTGAGTGTCACATCTTGAGAAAGCACAGATTAGGTTCTTAAGTGATAATGAGTAAGTGATAGATGTGGGCACACTAATGAGTTTCCTCTAGTTCATGCTCAGTCCTTGTTTCAATCTTTGTTTTGAAAAGAAGCACAAAACTGTTAATAGCCGACACCATCAGAGCAAATAGAGGTAACTTAGACATCATCTTTTCTGGGAGACTTTGGCAGAATAGGTGCCATGGAAACAATCTCTCAGCAACAAAACTGTGCAAATTGGGACATAAACTTCATGTCTACTTATTCTTTTGAGTTAGACATTTGTGTTTTAAGATGTATTAATTCTCCCATAACAACACGCCAGTATTAAAAATAAAATGGACTCTGCTTCATTACTACTATTAGAAATCAAGTCTATAGAGTCCTGGATTTTGGTTGGTTAAGCAACCATTTACAGCACATCTATTTGCTATAGGAGGAAAAGAAGCCCTGATGTGTAATCGCCATAGCAGGGTCTCAGTTATTTGTAAACACTTCAGAGAATTAAAATACCAGTACTTTTGGGCAGAGCTGTGCTATTTTACTATAACAAACAACAGTTATAAATCAAAGGAATGTTGCACATAATGAAGTGCATACAATTATTTAATGATGACTTTTAAAATCAATCTTGTAAAAAATCTTAACCTTATTAATCTGTTCCCCTAATATAAACTTTACAATTAATCCTGTTTAGAAATAATTATACTGTAAAAAATTAATGTAAATGTTATATATCATCAATGTGAATCAGTAACTATAATATTGAACTAATTTTTCAAAAAGAAAAAAATAATTCTATCTAACTATAAATATATTACTGAAAATTATATCACAAAACAGGAGTCTGAATGGCAAATGCTCAAATAATGTTTTCTCCAAGTTTGCATAATCCAACTGAATATACTTTATTGAATTTAATTGATTTTTTTACATAACATGTATTTTTCATGTGAGCAACTGCCATCTGTTCCAAAGAAAAAAAATTGGAATGCTCTTTTAGCTTGTGTGATTCTGAACAAGTGGTTCCAGAATTGCCTCTGGCACATTAACACTGAAGAAAAACAGAAAAATGATGAAAAAGTCATTGTAGAAATTTAAAATAAAAACTACCTTATAACTTAAGTTACTTCATCTTTGTGAAATTATAATGCAGTCAGATGAGTAGCTCGCAGTATATTTACTTAGAAATAGTCTCTTTAAAGTACTTAAAGAAAAACATGGTTAGTTCTAATGATTTTTTTGGACAGTGTAAGGTTTTTGTGAGGAAACCTTCACAGGTTCTTAACCCAGCTACTTGATGTTTCAATAAAATGAAGTGAAGAAGAATCAGTCAAATTATCAGGAAAATTATATGAATTCATGTAAGTGACCAAACCTGTGCTGAAACAGTGAAGACTGTCTCTGTAAGTGTGCAAAGCCCACTTTGAGATTGACCAGGAAATGAGATTTTAAAGACTGTGAAAGGAACAAAATGAAGGCTTTGAAGAAACAAAGCAAGTCATGTTCTGTCCATACAAGACAATACCTGAAAGGAGTTTGGGGCCAATTGCATATCACATTTACAGAAAACATAAAATAAATCAAAAGGTACAAACAACCAAAAATGGGTATTGAGACAAAATCAGTAGATCATAACTGCTATGATCTAGTATTAATGTCTCAGAGAAATGGTAATCCTAAATTTCATTTTTCTAATTTTAAGTATATGGACCAATACAAAATATAATCTATATTTTGAAAATTATTGACCATGGTATAAATAAAAGGTTTTGAAGAAAATCAAATCTTTGGGCAGCAAATCAAAAGAATCTCGTGCATGAGCTACTTGTGTATAGAAATGTATAGATCAGATCATTTAGAAGATAACCATCAAAGCATTGTGTCCAGATGCTAGAAAGTGTTAACAATGATATTTCTGTCTTTTATTACTGAATAAATGTTATGTTTCTTAGTAAATTAAGAGTTGGTCTGCACAAAGATGACCACTATTCAGAAGAAGGGAGCATGACTTCATTTGGTTCTCTTGAGTTCAACATTCTTTAGGCTCAGCCTATAATTTTAAAAGTCTGGTTGCCTGTAAACCCACAGATTTAGTAAAAGCAGATTATACAAGATTACCAATGGACATTTATTAGCCAGAAGAATTAAAAATATTGGTACTTTTAGCTGATTATGCAAAAACCCATCAATAGCAGATTGTGAGATCCTTAAAAAAAATTCTACCTTAAAATATATCCTCAGACATGAAAATGACTAAACTGTGTATCTCAGTACAGAGTAGATGATTTTACTGATCTGGTGGATACTAAAAAATCAATTTTCAGAAGGATTATGAGAAATTTAAAATGCTAGACTGTAGCAATAAGAAACATTCAGAATGTTTATGGGCAATCTCCAGAAACTGATATATAGGAAGGTCATAGTAGTGAGGATTTAGAAAAAGATCAACATTTATTCATTGTTGGTGGGAGCAAACATTGTGATTGAAATTATTGTTACTGTTCCTTAAAGAGTTAAAAATTTATCTGAAACAAAATACAGCTATACCACTCTTGGGTATATATCTGCAGAGAAATTTGCTCACTCATGCTCATTGCAATTCTATTCATACTATAAAGAGTTTGGAAACAAGCCTATGACTTGAAGAATCAGTAATGAAAGTGTGGAACATTAACACAATGAATTGGAATTCAGTCGTTAAGAACAAAATTGGACAGACAATGGTGTTATCATTCTAAAGCCTTTTCTGTCTCATGAACTTTTATTAATTTTTCTTAGTTCCAATGCTACTCATTTTCTGTTAAGAATGTTTTTTTCTATGCCAAGGGGCTGGAGACCATTCCCCACTTTCTGTTCCATGAGATTCAGTGTGTCTTGTCATATGTGAAGGGCTTTGATCAATGTGGAGTTGACTTTCTTAATGGTAATCTGTCCATGTCTATGCATAATCTTCCACATGCCATCATCCAGGTTTACCAGCACTGTATGTTGAAGATGATGACTTTACCTTTATTCCAGGCTGTATTCCAGGGTTGTTGTTTAATGAAATGACAAGTGTCATTTGCATGGACATACATATGGGTCTTCAATTTGATTCAATTTGATCGATTTAACTCTTTCTGTGTGTGTGTGTGTATATGTGTGTGCGCGCACACACACAAGCACATGTGTGCATACATTCAAGCACAAATTCCATGTTGATTATACTGCTACAGCTCTTTAGCACAATTCTGATAGGGAATGTTGATATAACTTGCAATTTTGTTATTCAGGTTTGTTTTTGCTGACAGCATTGTTTGGAAAAAGAGTCAGGCTACAGAATACTAAAATATTTTGAATAAATTTGATATACATATGATAGAGGAATAAAATCTAAAATATACTAAGAACACATACAAAATATTCTCAAACATCAAGAATACAAAGAACCTGATTTTTAAAAGGCAAATATTGATAAGAATTGCATTGAATGTGTAGACTGTTTTGTTACAAAATGGCCATAATTACTATGTTAATCCTATTGATCCATGATCATGAGAGACCTATCCATCTTCTGATACCTTTCCCATTTCTATTTTTTGGGGCTTCATGCTCTTTTTTAACAGCTCTTTCACTTACTTATTTTGTTACAAGATGTTTTATATTACTTGTAGCTATTGCAAATAGGGTTGTTTCCATAATTTTATTGTCATCCCACATGTCACTTGTTTAACCATTTTTTTAGTTAAATTTGTATCTAGTCATTTTTCTGAACGTGTTTATTAGATGTAGTAGTTCTTTGGTAGAATTTTGGGACTCACTTTCATACACTATCATATCATCTGTGAATACTGATGCTTTCACATCTTTCCATGTCGGTATTCACTTGATCTCCTGCAGTTGTCTTATTGTTCTAGTGAGAACTTAAGCATTGTACAAAATAAATAAAAAAAGACTGGGCAACCTTTTTTGTCCCTGATTTTAATGGAATTGTTTTAAGTTCCTCTTCATTAGATTTGATGTTGGCTGTTGGTTTGTTGTACATTACCTTTATTGTGTTTCAGTATGCAACTTATATCCCTTATGTCAAGACAGTTAACATACAGAAGTTTTGTCAAAGGCTTTTTCAGCATCGAATGAGATGATCATGTGTTTATATTTACTTTCAGTTTGTGTATATGGCGGAATTTTCATATATTGAAATACCCCTGCATCCATGGGATGAAGCTTAAGTAATCATAGTGGATAATATTTTTAATATTTCTTGGATTCATTTTGCATGTATTTAATTGAGTGTTTGTGCATCAATGTTTATAATGAATATTGGTCTGAAACACATTTTTGTCTAGACTTTAGGTGGTATCAGAGTGACTATGGCCTCATAGAATGGGTTTGGCAATGTTCCTTCCCTATCCATCTTGTGAAATAATTTGAAAACTATTGGTATTATCTCTTCTTTGAAAGTCTGGCAAGATTTTGTGCTAAAAATTTTTGGTCCTGGTTTTTTATTTTTATTTTGTTGTTGGGTGACTTTTAATGACTGCTCTATATCCTTACAGGTTATAAGGCTATTTAAATTTTTACCTGATCTTGATTTAAAAACAGTAAGTTGTATCTATCAAAAAGTTGTCCATTTTATTCAGATTTTACACGTTTGTGGAGTTTAGGCTTTTGAAGTAAGATCTAATAGTTCTTTGAATTTTCTCAAAGTCTGTAGTGAAGTCCCTTTTTGTTTTTGATTTTGTCAGGGAGGATACTACATCTCTGCCTCTTCATTAATTTGGCTAAGTGTTTGTCTATCCTCTTGATTTTCTAGAAGAATCAGTTTTTGGTTTTGTTGATTCTTTGTATTGTTCTCTTTATTTCTAATTTATTAATCTCAGATCTTACTTTTATTATATCCTCCCATATATTTATCTGGGTTGTGTTTGCTTCTTTTATTTCTAGAGCTATCAGATATGCTTTTGTGCTAGTAAGAGATCTCGTAGTTTCTTTATGAATCAACTTAATGCTATGAACTTTCCCATTAGCACTTCTTTCATTTTGTCTAGTAAGTTTAGGTATTGGTAAGTTTGCCTTTATTTTTATTGACTTCTGGAAAATTGTTAACTTTTTTCTTTATTTCTTCCCTGACTGGGTGGTCATTGAGTAGAGAGATTTTTATTTTCCATATGTTTGTAGGCTTTCTTGTTTCTGCTGTTGTTGGAATCCAGCTCTAATCCATGGTAGTCAGATTAGACATCTTGTAGATGTTGAGGCAGAGAATTTGATCAATGGAATAGCATCAATTACCCAGAAATAAACCCAAACAGCTACATACCCAGATACCTGTCAGACTGGATAACATTAAAAACTCAAGTGAAAGCACACACTGGCCAGGGAATGGAACAAGGAGAACACTGCTTCACTTCCAGGTTGGGGGGAGGGTGCTTGTGCAACCTCTTTGGAAATCAATATTCTAGTTTCTCAGAAAATTAGTAATGTCTCTACCTCAAGATCCAGCTACACAACTCCTATGCCTAAACCCAAAATATGTCCCATCATAACACAAGAACACTTGTTCAGTTTTCATCATAGCTTTATTTCTAATGTCCATCAGCTGAAAACAACCTAGCTGTACCTTGACCAAAGAACAGCTAACAAAAAAAAAAAAAAAAAAAAAATACATTACTTGTACACAGTAGAATCCTACGTGGTGATCAAAAACAAAGACATCATGAAATTTACAGGCAAATGGGTTGAACTTAAAAATATCACCCTAAGTGGGTTAACTAAGACCCAAAGGAACCTGCATGATATATACTCACCTATAAGTGAATATCAGCCATAAAGTGCAGTATAGTTATGATACAATTTACAGACCCAAACAAGCTAATTAAGAAGGAAGGCTGAAGGTGGATTCCTGAATCTCTCTCAGAAGGGAAAATAAAATAGACAGTGGATGTGGATGGGGGGAGGTAAGCAGATGGGAGCAGGGGAGGGGAAGAGACAAGGGGTGAAGATTTGATGAGGGGAAAGTAGGGGAAGCAGGAGTGAGTTGGGGCAGACAAGAGGAGATCAACTTTGGGGGATCAACTCTGGAGATAGTTGAGATCTGGGATGAGGAGAAATTAAGGACTCTATGGGGGCATCCCTAGCTGAGACTCATAGCAGCTAGGGATATTGAGACTAAACTGTCTACCTAATCTAGCCAGGTAGGACTTCCAATGGAGGTAAGGAAACACCAGAACACCTACAAACTCTTCAATTCAAAATTTTCCTGCCTACCAGATGTGCAGAGCTAATGATGCAGCAGAAATTGGGGGAATGGCCAACCAAAGAATGTTCCAATTTGACACCCACCCCACAGAAGAAAATCAAACCATGACATTATTAATGATACTCTGTTCTGTTTGCTGACAGGAATTTTAGCATAACTTTCTTCAGAGAGGCTTTGACCACCAGCTCTCAGAAACAGATGAAGAAACCCACAAGCAAATATTAGGGTAAGGTCAGAGTGGAAGAGTAGAAGGAATGATTGAAAGAGCTTGCAGGTTCAAGGACACCACAAGAAGACCAAGAGAGTCAACCAACCTGTGTAATGGCACACACACAGAGACTAATCCACCAACTAAAGAACATGTATGAGCTGTACATAGGCCTCCTACACACCTGTAGCATACATGCAGCTTGGTTTTCATGAGGGTCCCCTAACAACTGGATTAGAGGCTATCTCTGGCTTGGTTACCTGCCTTAGGATCCACCTCCTCTTCCTGGGGGCTGCCTTATCTCTCCTCACGAAAAGAGGATACACTTTGTTCTGCTGTGACTCTTTGTGTGAGTGGCACTTGTAAACCATGGGGATCTTTCACATCTCTGAAAGCAGGAGAGTAATGAAGAATGGGTATGTGAAGGTCTGACTAGGGGATCAAAAGAGGGACACTGCATAATATAAGTGAATGAATAAATAAATTAATGAGGAAAAAAAGACAATTCTAAATGGAGAATTCTCAATAGAATAAACTCAAATAGCTAAGAAGCACACAAATAAATGTTCAGCACCCTTAGTCATGAGCAAAATGAAAATAAACTACTTTAAGATTTTATCTGACACCAGAAACAATGGCCAGATCAGTGAAATCAATAAAAGTTCATGCTGGTAAAGGTGTATATTAAAATGAACACAATGTATTGCTCTTGTGACTATAAACTTGAACAGCTACCATGAAAAGAGTGTGGCACTTCCTCATGAAGTTGTATACTGCTTTTTCTCTAGATGAAGTTATATCACTCTTGGGCATGTGCACAACAGACTCTTCAAAGACATCTGCAGAGACAATTGTTCAACCATCTTTGTTGCTGTTCTTTTCATAGTAGCCAGAAACTAGTTTGAACATCATTCTCTTCCAAAAGATAAATAGATTTAAAAATATATGGTAACCTTACAAGTAAAATATTACCCATCCATTAAGAAAATAAATTAAATTTTCAGGAAAATAGGTGGATATTAAAAAAAAAAAAATGATCACCCTAAGTAAGGTAATCCAGACCTTGAAATACAAAGATATCATATATTTATTTTTATGTGGACATTAGCTATTGAATCTTTAATAGATAAGGTACAATCAGATAAAAGCATATGTTAAATAGAGAGGAAGGGACTCAGGGGATGCAAGGATCTCCCAAAAAGTGAAAGTAGAATACATGGTTATGAATTGACCAATGGGAGTCAGGAATAAGAGAATCACTCATAGAGACTAACAACCAAAAAATGTAAAGATATAATGATACTTGAAAATACTGAATCCTAAATGGGATGCTTCTATCAAATTCCTCTTCTCAGGGCTCAGAGAACTTGGTGGAAGAGAAGGTAGATAAAGATTAACAGCTAGAGGTATTGGAGGACACCAAGGAATCAAGACCTACTAGAAACATCACAAAATATAAACATACAAACTCAAAGACACGGTGACAGCAGACTCAGGTCTTGCAGTGAATCTTCATCAAATAAGTAAACACACATCCTAATTTACAATCCCCAAAAGCAATCTCCATTGAAAAATTACGTACACATAAAAAAAAATGAGCATTCTCCAAGAACATCTCACTGGGGAAACAAACCACTACTGAGGGTAAGTTTTGACCAGCAACAGATGGTCACCACAATACAAACTATATGGTTTATTTGAAGATTAATTGTCTTATAATTTTGTGTAGGGGTATTTTTTATTTGTCTTTGTGTATTTATTATACCAGTGGCTTCCAGTTTTCTGTTTTAATTGGAGTAGAATATATATTACCATGTGTGCCTCTATAAAAATATGTGTTTCTTGTCCTTCTTTGGATCTTTGTCTTATGTTTGTTAAGCCCTATTTCAATTTGTCTCTTTTTGTCTTATCCTATTGTACTTTATTTTAGTCTGTGGGTTTTCAAATCAGATATGAAAAAGATGTGAATTTGTGGGGTGGGGGTGGCAGGAGAGGTTCGGGGAAAGTAGGAGGAGTTGGTCTTGGAAAACTATTCAGCAAACATTGTATGGAAATCTATTAAAAGTAAAAGGGGAAAAAAGGATATTTTAAGAGCCCAAAGGGACAGAAGCCACCAAGAAATCAAGACCTTCTAAATACAGCAGGGAGAGCTGGCACATGTATGAACTCAATAAGGTTGTATAAAAATTTTATTTTATCCACCTTTTCTATGGTTCAAATCACATTTTGGAATAGTGACCGAGAAATATACTTCAGCTGTAAAGTAGAGTTAATGGCTATAAAAGTTGATAAATTATTATAATCATTACCCCCACTTAAACATAGTTACCTGTATACTGTTGGCACATAAGGCTAGCATTATCAATAATTCATGAAAGAAAGACAGTCTCACAGGGCTCTATGACTCATTTGTGAAATGCTGAGTTTGGAAAGATTCTAGGAAGATGCACATTACTGCCTTTAGTCTTCTATCATCAATTACCTCAGCCAGCCAATGCAACTCATTGTCTTTACATTCAGTTTGAAAGCTTGTTTCAAAAGTTAATGTGGAGAATGATAAAAGAAGACACTTAATATCAAATCAGTCCTCCATACACATGTGCTTGACTCTTATGTACACTACACACACACACACACACACACAAGATTATTATGTTAATACCATTATCAAATTTTGCATATTTTTTCTGAAAAATACTTAATAGTAATATTAGGTTACAAAGGAGTAATATAACCATGACTCCAATAAAGTTATATATAACAAAACTACCAGACAATGGAGTCTTCTTGTGAATTGATGTTAATGTTACTAGTACTGATGTAGAAGAAGAATAAAAGAGGCACATGTAACAGAAATGGAATCATCTTACCAAATAAAATTGAAAAAAATGTGATGAATACAGAAAAACTGCAATTTATAAGCAAAATAAAGGCTTGGGGAGATTACTCACTTTCATGCACTGACTAGTTCAAGCAGAAGCATCCCCAAAGAAATGCTTTCAAGTTCAGAGAAAGTGCCAGAAGTCAATAAAGAAAAGAATAATTTGAATAAAGATCAACCAGAAAGAGATTTCTAAAGGCCACCCTGAAGACAGTTTTATGATCTCCCTAATGATTATCTTGTCAAGAATTGATTGCTACAGTTTCGATATTTTCCCATGCCATATTAAAATGTATTCATTTCATGATATATTTAATATAATGAGTTCCTAAATTTAATCTGTATTCATATCAATCCATATAGTTTTCTGGACAATCACACAAGTTTTATTTGCATCAAAATTAAGATATATGTAAATATAATGCAAGTAATGTCTGCAAGTTAGGTGCAGTCTAGGTCAAAAGTGTCCTGAAAAACTTCTTTATGCTAAATATTAAATAAATCCAACATTGTTGGTTTTATTTCTTACCATTATGAGTGTTCATTAACTTTTCTTGTTTGTCATAAAATATATGAATTATTGTCCCAAAAATATTCTGAGAATGCAGAATTTTATTACAAATATGCTCTAAATGATGACTCAAGAATAATGTAAAATGGGTTTGTAAAACTTTTTAATAAGAATTTCAGACATTAAAAATAATATTAGATACTTCAATAGTCACATTTTTGAAGTGATATTTTTGGATATTATTAGGCAAATAGGTTTCCTAGGTTTATACACATTTAAGATATTGAATTGTAATGAAATTTGAAGTTAGAATTTATGATGATATGTGCAGAACTTATATATGTATTCAGGGTTTTATAAGCTGGATTTGATGAAATCCTTTGACATCTTAAATCAGTACTTTAGGAATTTTTATGTGGATAAATATCTTTAAAGTTATTTACATTCTTTATTCTGTCTCCATTAATGACCCTCCTGAAATGCAATAATTTCAATAATACTAAGATAAGCTCATCACCATCTGGGAAGTAAATGAATTCATTTCAACAACTAGGAGAATATGACTTCCTTTTAGAGATCAAAAGTAAAAACATACATCTCCGTGCTATTGTAAAATTAATCTGCTCTTGTTGTAACCTGTATATTTCAATTTCTATTATCATGGTCTAACAAAAGAACTGAAAGATAGTCAATCATGGACATCATTATTTATCTTCATAGATTTAAGACTTGAAATTGTTATGTTTGATAGCTTTAAATGGAGAGAAGGAACAAATCTGAATGGGCATACACATCCATTTATTTTAGAATGCCAGTGCTTGGCTTTTTTTCCCAAAGGTTTGAGAGTGTGCATTAAGGTCTTACTAGTTACAATAAGCATAAAGTACTTGTAAAACAGGATGTAACCCGGAATTAGTCAAAGTAGAATGTCATACAGTTGCTAGCACTTGAAATAGATAAATAGTATAGCAATGTGTCCTTTTAAAGCTTATGGGAAACATTAAAATGTTGATATTCAAACTGATGCTATTCCCCTACACTGGAAAAATTGTACCTTTACTGGATCAAAGGCCTCTTCTCTCATTGATGCTAAACAATGCAATACTCTGCTAAAAATGCAAATGGAGCCATGTGTCTCTCCATGTGTACTCCCTGAGGAATGCCAAAACACTGAGGTGGAGAGGATGGTTGGGAGAGGGAGCACCTTCATGAAAGCAAGTGGAGGGGAAAGGGGATGGGAATGGAGGGAAAAGGAATGATTTGAATACAGAGAATATGCAATAAAAATATAAACTGATATTATTTACACAATTATATTTTAGAAACTACCAGATGAAATGAGGAGTGATAGACCAGTTCCCATCTGTATTTACCCCCTCATCCTGCCTCTATGACAGTGGTCTTCACCAGTTCACCCAGTCCTGCCTCAGTGCTTAGCATTCCCTTACCCTGAGACATTTAGCCTCCACAGGACCAAGGGACTCCCCTTACAGTGATACCTGTTAAGACAATCCTTTGATACATATGAAGCTGGAACTATTAGTTTCCCAGGTGTACTAATAGCTGAATAGTATAATGTATAGTATAATGTATAGTAATGAACAATATAAAGAATTGTGTAAATGGACCACATTTTATGTATCTGTTCTTCATTTGTTGAACATCTAGATTGTTTCCAGTTTCTGGCTATTACAAATAATGCCAGTGAGGGAATATTTTGGCTATATGTCCAACATTGATATAGCTGAATCCTTGGGTAAGTTCTGCTTCCAATTTTCTGAGGAACCATGACATTGATTTCTAGATTTAAGCATTTTTAATATTATTTTGAGAATTATTTTTGAGATCATATTTTGAGAACTCTTGCCTTGGTTTTCCATTAATCTCACTTTGAACCCAACTTTATGTTATTTATCTCTATCTCAATATATCAAAAAACAAAATAAGCCCCACAAACCACAAAAAAATAAAAATGAAAATAAATAGGGAAAAGATAAACAAGGCAAAGGGAGGAAGAGGACGATGAAGTGTTGACTCCAACGTTGGGTTCTCACAAGTAGGTTTTGGAGAGAAAGCAATAGCCTTGCCAATAGCATGTAGTGCTTGGTGGTGTTAATAGGACCTCTTTGGCCATTTCTGAACAACTTATAACCCATTTTTGACACAGAAGATTTTACTTGGTGCCATGTGATGTCTAGTTTGGGTATTTTCTTCCCTACCATCTTGTGACTATATTTGTACCCTTTCATATATGTATATAATTCAAGAAGTTTCCACTATAGTAGAATTCCAGATAGTTTTACAAATGCCCTGATATGTCACTTGTGCCTCTCCATGCTCCTCTACTTATTACTCTCTCACATTCCTACTCTACTTAACCCTTGTACAGAGGTTTATCTCTATAGAGCACTATATTCTATTCCCCTTTCCATTGTATAGTTTGCCTTTTGATTTCCCTCAAATCTCATAAATGTTTTGTTTGTGGAATATTTTTATACTTAACTCTTTATTTCACTAATAGCCATCTTTTCTTTAAACCCATGCTATTCATTCATAAATTTCTAAGAAACCATAAGAAAATCAGCTCCAAATTTAACCCATTTTTCTTTTAATTTTTAAAATACTTTAATCTACAGAGGGTCTTCGGTCATTATGAATTCAATTTTTATTATTATTTAAGTGTCAAGAAAATAAACAAACTACTTCTTTTCCTCTTATATGTAATACTCGTTCAAAAAGCACACTGCTCACAATTTACAAATGGAAAAATTAAAGAATATACTCTAAACTGATCACTTTAAAATGTCAAGTAAAATTTTTTTTTGACTGTTAGTTTAAACACTAACTCTTGAGCTAGGGAGATAGTAGATTTGCTAAAGCAAGCATAAAGAGTTGCATTCAGGTTCCCATGCCCCACATAACAAGCCACATGGCACAGACATGTATTTGAGTGCTGGGAAAGAAGGGGTAGCATGATTCCTGGAACTAGGTGGCCAATTATTCTTGCCAAATCTAAGAGTCCTAAGTTCAGTGGATGACACTGTTTCAAGGAATATTGAGCAGAAGACTAAAAGAAGGCATCAACCTGACATTTATGTACACATGTGTACACACACACACACACACACACACACACACACAGAGAGAGAGAGAGAGAGAGAGAGAGAGAGAGAGAGAGAGAGAGAGAGAGAGAGAGAGAGAGGCACACACACATAACCACATATGATCTGTGAGTTGTATCATGGTTATTCTGAATTTTGGGGCTAATATCCACTCAGTGACTACATACATGAGTTTCCTTTTGAGTCTGGGTTATCTCACTGAGAATGATACTTACTAGTTCCATCCAGTTGCCTGCAAAATTCATGAATTTTTTAATAGCTCAGTAGTAATCATTGGGTAAATGTACCACATTTTCTGTGTGCATTCTTCATCCTTTATCCATTGAGAGACATCTGAATCATTTTCAGCTTCTGGCTATTATAAATAAGGCTGCCATGCAGATGGCTATGAAGTAGAGTGCATGTCCTTGTGATATGGCAGAGCATCTTTTGGGTATTGGCCAAAACTGGTATAGCTGGGTCTTCCAGTTTTCTTAGGAACTGCCAGACTGTTTTCCAGAAGGGTGGTTTTAGCTTAATACCTTATTAATCATTTATCATAGTGTGTAGTGAATAATGGCTATTCCACACAACTTACTTACAATGTTTTATACAATCTCAATATTTCAAATCCATTTCTAATATTTCTCCACTTACTATAAATCCATTTTAAAAATAATTATTTTATTTTAATTTTTTCAGATATGGCTTTTTTTTTATAGCCTTGGCTGTCTTATAACTCACTCTGTAGAACACCCAACTGATATGGCTGGATTTCCAGAAGCCATTAGATTGCAAGCATACTGACTTAATCAAAGGCTTAGTCCATTGATGAATTTGTGATGTTTTCAGATTAGTGAAAGTGGTGAGCTTGTTGTGATGACCATAGTTGAATAAAGTGGGGAGCTGTGCCATGACTTTCAATTGTCTATCCAGAAATGGTTCAGTGTTTTCCTTCCACTGTGCTTCCTGTTCACCCGTGAATGGGATACTTTTTATCACCTTTTTTTATAACCAACATGTGTTGTTCCACCACAACCTATAAACAAGGAAACCAAGGGACCATTGTATAAATCTCTAAATTCATGAGCTGAATGAAAGAATTTGAGCTTCATACTGTTTCTCTACAATATTCATCACAGGCACACAGAGGCAAAGAACAGACTTCCTTTCCATGCTAAACACGTAATCTACCTGGGCAGGCTATAAATATCAACTTCCAGGCAAGTAAAAATATTACATGTATACACTGATGTCTACAGGTCATGATTAAGCCATGAGAGACCATGGATTACGTAGGGATAACAAACACGACAGTAAAATCAGTGGTATTGTAATTGTAATAAATTTAATATTCTAAAACTGATATTCAGTGACATGGTCTTGTGGTCTTCACATTTCTTGTCACCATAAGGCTGTGTTGGTATCTATGTACCTTTCTTAGGAGAGTGTTCATCTTGCTTCATAGGCCAGCTGAGTTAGAACATTAGATCTATACAGTTTGTGGATCAACATGAATCTATTGCCTTTGTATCCACAGTAGAAAAGGGAAAAGAGACAATTATATTTCTTAGGCTGATCTGATTTTACAATGATATTCTATATAAATGTAGTTTCTAATGTATAAATAATTAAGTGTCAGTGTGTCTTAGACAGGACATTGATCGTGTGTGTGTATACCTTAAGCTGAATGTGTTATGTGTAACCTTGACTTCTCATTATTGATGAGAGCAATAAGGGCCAACACTTTCCAAATACATGAATTACTTTCTACATTATATTTTAAATCTGCAAAACACTAATTAAAAAATATTTATACTGGATAATTCTGCTACATGGGAAACTGTTAAGTTATCCATTTGATCAGAAATCACCAAAGTAGGGATAAACCATAACAGCCTGGAAAACTTTCGGAATTAACTAAATTTGGGACAAAACCAGAATTTAATAAATAGTGGGGGCTTTTTTATCCTCCTGTATATATCAAAAATATAGTTCATTGAAAATCTGTTGAATATTTATATTTATAGAAACATTACAAGGAGGGAAGTGACAGAATTGTTAGGAAAAGATAGCTGAGAAGTGTTTTCAGTGAGAAACTGCTAAGTATGAGTAATTTCATCAAAATCTCATCTATAACTAGTTCCTCTTAGTACCAAATTGGATATATTTTCTAAATAAAATAATATTCTTATTTTGTATATGTGAGATAATTAATACTTAGTCTAGATTCATTTTTCCACTAATTATATTATTTCTGTTATACTAATAATTACTCACTTTTAAATTAAAAGGCTTGGTTAATTTTTATTAAAATAATGTCAAGAATGTGATAACATTAAGCTGCAAGGGAAAGGCCCAGAAACAATCTAGTTCCTTTAAATTGATCAAAGTTTATTTCTCTTTTAAGTATTCATTTTATGTCACCACTTCTATAAGCTTACTTCTTTAAAAAAATGGCTCTACCTTTATAATCATTATTAATATTTATAGCCATTTTTTCTGGTTGTAAATTAATATATTCAACATATTCTATTATTATTTCCTACTTTGGACTTTATAGAGGAATACAGTAGGTTTTAGAGTTTATTTAAAATAAGGAAATTAAAATGTAGGATATTTCTCTCTTAAAATACATTTGATTATTACCTTCAGTTACATGGGCAGAGATTAGATACCAACTGAGAGGGAAAATAAACAACTCATTGCTCATTAGCTATTTACATGTAACAAGTTAGTTAATGTGTTTGCTCCTGTCATTAATCTCTATAAAATGAGTATCAAGCATAAAGAAATCTAGAACAGTAACAAAGTCTTATACACTCAGTAACTACTACTTAGTAGTTTACAAAATTAGCACCTTAAGATAAAATAAGCAATAAGATTAATGTAATTTTTATTTTCTTCTTGTCCAAAGTGTCTGCTTTTTTTTAAATCAAGTATAGAGAAAAATTTTAAACTTTTACAGGTTAAGACCTTACACAATTTTGGTAATTACATATTTGTTTTCTTTATTAGCTATTCTATATATTTACATTTCAGATGTTATTCCCTTTTTCCCATTTCCATACCTCCTTTCCCTCACATTGCCTCCATGGAGACGCTCCCTCTCCTAACCAAGCAAAGAAATTAATACTCAAAGTGTTAATAAAGATAATTGAAATAGCATGATGTTTGTAAAACAACATACCGTCTGGAGCTTATTGAACTTGACCTTTGTCACTCTAAAGTTTCACCTCCCTGAGTTCCATTTACAGATCAAGTAAGTAGAAATCATAACATAGGCTCTTTGCATATTATTTATGAATAAAACAAAACAATGTGTCAAAATGCTTAGCATGATCCTTTGAAACTGACAGGTGCATGTATTATTATCAATGTTATTATTGTTGATAATGATGATGATGTAGCATTTTTAATCATTGACAGAAAAGTGACAATGGTCCGATATTCTATGTTGTAATTACATAAAGATCCATTTGGTCTAGTTGATCCTCTTGTTATTTTAACTTTCATTAACTTTTAATGTGCTTGTTTTCTCTATACCCTTTTATAACCCATCTGTTCTCACATGTATATGACTGCAATGAATGCCAACTGGTGATTCATTCCAGTGATTTAGAGAAAATGATCTTTAAGTTTAAAATTAACATTATTTCTCCTTTTTCATTTCTCATGCTGTTCTTATACAACACAGAAGATATTATTCATCCAGTCACCTTTCATGCTCACAATGTTTTTCCAAAGTCTACCAGGTTTGATTAATTCTAATCATTTATTTATTTTGGCTTTAAATCATGGAGAAATATTTGAGCATTGGTTCTCTAACACACAAAAAAGGAGTAGTTCTCAATGTTCCTAATGCAGGGACCCTTTAATACAGTTCTTTATGTAGTGACTCCAACCATAAGATTATTTCTGTGGCTACTTAATAACTATATTTAAATACTGCTATTAATTGTATATATATATATATATATATATATATATGTATATACATATACACATGTATATACATATACACATCCATATACATATATAATATGCAACCCTGCCAGGGTCTTCTTCCCATGTTCTTCCACTTCCAAAGTTGAGGACCACTACTCTAAGCATAGTCTTTTGGAGGCCTTAAAGTTTCTTTTTTATACAAGTTTGCTTCCATTTTAATAAACAGTAAAATTATATGCATACCAAAGAATTGTGATAAAGTAAATTTCTGTAATTCATTATCAGTGATTACCGAGAAAATCGAATAAAATAAAAAAAAAAAAAAAAAAGAAAGATCCAGATTCAGTCCATGGCTTCCCATGTATATGTAATAAATTAAGCTAAGCGTCCAAATATCTTATGAAAATGAACATCATGAGAATTAATGTAAATTGAGTCTTTGATTCTTTATGATTAAGAAAGAGAGGTAAATAGTGTATCTCTTTATCTTCCTTTGATAATATTTCACACAAATATGCAGAATGTCTTGCCTATATCATTTTTTATTTTACTGAATTAGATATACATGAAAAGTAATATACTACAAGCAATTTTTAAAAACCTTTATTTTAAAAAACAAAGATAAATGTATAAATTTTAAGCATTTTTGCATAAAAGTATACAAAGACATTTTATAAGATTATTCCTACTAATGTGTAAGCTACCTTTAATTAACTTGTGTGTGGTGAAGAATATAGAGAAAAATAATAGCCCTGAAGTATCAATTTTTGAATATTTTAAAGAATTTATTTAAGAACACTGACATTTTTGAGTTCTCAGTGTAGACCAGGGAGCATGGTCCATATTTTACCCTTTATTCTCTATCAAACCAACCCAAAACGTATCTGTACTTCATAGACCTTGTCATTGTTTTGTTAGTTCTGTGTGTTTTGTGTTAAATGGGCCTTCCTATAGCTCAGAGGAACATTCCTGTCGAGCATAATCTGTTACACTCAAAGGGCTAATCAGGCTTACACAAGAAGAGAAAGGGTCAATAGGGAAGGAGCAATTGCTTAAGTCCTTATGAGTTGTCCTTTCAGATTGATACAAGTCACTTCTTCCAGATCTTATAGGTCAATGAAATTCAGTCGCATTCAATGCACAGCAGACATAACTTTTATTTCTGGATGATTCTGATGGAATATCTAACATTTTTATCTTAACCTATCTTAAACACCTGAAGTAAGCACAGAGTTTTGTTGAAAATATTGAATATTATGTTAAAAGTACATTCAGTACACCTAGAAGAATGAGATGTCATGAGGCTGATCCATTGTTCTAATTGGAAAATGGCAGAGAACAATTGCATCTGCCAACAGAGAACATCCCTATGTTTACAGAAACTCTAGAAACCAGGTCTACTAACTTTACATTTTGAAAACTTTACACCTTTGTGAAGGTAAACAGAGGGAGAAGGGGGTTGGAGCAGGGTAGGGGAAAGGGATAACATCCCAAATGTAAGTACAGAGTATCTAATCAAAATGAGAAAATAAAGAAAACTTTACTCCTTATTGAACTAGCACATGCTACTATTAAAACAAACATAAGAAAATATTGGCTGTGACAAACTGTGGGACTAAGTCTGACTGTATTTTTATTTCCTTAGTTGATCTTACACACATTCAGTATTTGAGTTTATTATATTAAAATAAATTTTGTCAGTATTTTTTTATCTAAATTGTTCAGTGATCTCCTGAACACTGTTTGACTCACATTAGATTATCAAATACATCATGAAGAAAATCACATTGAAATATGGCATTCATGTGAGAAGGCGCAGGGTCATATAGAACATAATTTCAGTTATTTTTTATTATAACCAGACACACTGTGATTATTGGATACATGAATATAATGCTTATAGATAGCTTTGGGAGAGTCAACTTCACCATCTCATAAAAACTTTAGTTAGTTGATATCCATTTAACATGCATAGCTATTAATCAGTGGGAGAAGAGTTCAATCCATTTGTGCATTAGTTAACAATCAAATTAACATAATTATCATATGAGTTTACTTTGGATTTGGAGAGTTTCCACTCCTGCATCTGTGAAGACATTTTCATAAAGGATATAGTGACTCTATTTGCTCCTGTGTGTGATACCACTTCAGAACTTATATCTTGTATCTAGGATTAACAGTTAATGGAAGCTCTCTCCATCTCTATCCCTTCATTGCCACAGTTCTTAGCTCTTACTCTTCCTATTTTACATTCAGACTGGTTTAATTTATCAGCAACAATTGTAATGATGCAGCATGTGTCATTTTTATATCTGGTACATTTCACCCAGATACTTTAAACATGGATAAATATGTGTATAATATTTCATTTAGCAACTTATTCTTTGCTGAACTCCACATCATATCAATTATGAATCTCACAGTAATATCAAAATCAACCAATAATACCGTAGAAAATAAAAAAGTAAAAAAAAAAAATATGAGGAGGTACTGTTAAGAAGAAGACATAAAAAATGATGACACACACGTTTAAAATTATTAATTACCAGATAATGGCATTGAAGTGGAAGCTTCTAGTTTCTTTGGAAAGTCATTTAAGTCAAGTGATGTTTTGCTGGCGCATAAGAGTCAGAGAATTATCTTGGAGACAAAACCAAGCAGATCTCTGAGATCAAGGCCAGCCTGAGACAGAGAAAACCCTAGGTTAAAAAAAATAATAAATAAATAAATAAATAAATAAATAAATAAACAAATAAAATCTAAGTCCAGGTGTGGTGGTATACAACTTTTATTTACATTTCATTTTATTTTTAAATTATTTTATTGGATATTCTCTGTATTTACATTTCAAATGTTGTCCCACCTCCTGCTCCCATCCCCCTCCCCCTCCACTTATTTCCATGAAGGTGATCCCTGTCCCAATCACCCTCTCCACCTCAGTGCCTTCTTGAAAATGCACATAAAGAAAATATGCCATAAAATAAGAACATTTAGTGCATTTAGTCCCTATAGTCTACAGCAGTCTCAACAATGTTAAAAGTCTGAAGTTCAAGATCTCTTCTTGTATTCACCCATCACTTAACTATATTCCCCAAAGCAAGAAAACCAGCCAGGTAAATGCCAAACTCTGCATCCCCATGACATGATTGATGTCAAAGTGGTCTTTGGATCTTCCCTCTCCTTTCCTTTTTTTTTTTTTTTTTTTTTTGACTGCAGCAAAGATCATTCTCTTGGGCTGGCTCCAGTCTCTGTTAGCAACTTTCACTGGCAGATATGCCACGGCTCTGTCATCTTTAACATCTTCCGGTCCCTAGGTCAAACTCTGCTTCATATCTTATTGTTAGAATATCTGGGGTTCACAGGTGATTTTTCTGGGCTTCTTCAAAGGGCTTGCTTCACTTCTACAGTGTTGCCTTTGGTAGCACTCTAGGCTCTGGTTGACTCTATTCCACTGCTGTTACTGTTCTTGGTGATCATTCCATGGTACTAGCATCTCCAGTATGCTGGATTCTTCTGCTACAACTACACTTCACCAATATCTTTTCATAAGCTCTCTTCATGGCGCCAAGCCTCAACTTCTCTACATGACCCCTTGTCAAGTCCCCCTGAGACTGCACCTTCACCAATAACCTTCTCTGGTCTCTCACAGTGCCACACTTCAGTTGCTCTCTGTGACGCCTTCTTATCTCCAAAACCAGAACCACCCAGGTAATTATTACACATTATCAACTCTAGAACAAGATACAAACTTGGATATCTCTGTAATACAGCATATTTGGACTCTCAGAGAATACTTTCCAGATTTCATTTCAGTGATGGTCATCTCTTTTTAGTTGCTGCTAATTTCCTAGCTCCAGCTAAGAAGTAGCAGTTATCCCAAAAGTCCCTTCTATACTTGACTCGAAAGCCAAGAGCCACATGGCTGAAGCTCTTCTGTTGGTTGTTGGGGCTGGAACATGGCCCCTTTGTTCTATTTCATTATCACAAGCTTTCTGTTTTTCAACTCCTTCACTCGTAGGATTGGCTGTCCTTAAACTTGCTCTGTAGATTGGCTTTGAACTCAGAGATCTTTATGGCTTCATTTCCTGGGATAAAAGGTAGTGTTTACTGGCAGGAATCAAATATTCATGCCTCCTCAGAGGCTCTGCCAGAGCCATACAGATATAGTTCAGGATGCTTGCTGCTAAAAATTGGACTGAACAAAGGGACTCCAATGAAAGAGTTAGGAAAATGACTGAAGGAGCTGAAAGTGTCTGTAACCTCATGGGAAGATCAACATTATCAACCAGCCATTGAGCTCCCTCTGAGCTTCCAGGGACTAAAACACCAACCACTGAGGACACATGGAGAGACCTATGGCTCCAGTTGCATACGTAGTAGAGGATAACATGGTCTGGCATCAATGGCAGAAGAGTCCTTTGACCAGTGAAGGCGCATTTTTCCCAGTGTAAGGGAATGTCAAGGCAATGAGGTGGAAAGGGTGATTGAGAGAAAGAGCACCTTCATGGAAACAAGTGGATGGGGGAGAGAGGATGGGAACAGGAGGGGTGATAACATTTAAAATGCAAATGCAGAGAATATTCATTAAAATAATGAAAAATTAAAATAAAATGTAAAAACAAGTTGTATGCCACCATACCTGGACTTAGTTTTTTTGTTTGTTTGTTTTCATTTTGTTTTTTGTTGTTGTTACTTTTTTTTTAACCTAGAGCTTGCTCTGTCTCAGGCTGGCCTTGGTCTCATAGATCTGCTTGTTTTGTCTTCAGGATTAAAGGTATGTGCCACCACGCTTCCGCCTGAGGTTTTCATGTTTCACTGTTCCTCAAGATATTCATCAAAAGCCTGTGTCTTCCAAGCTCAAGATCTGGATTAGAGGTTTGCCCTCTAATTGTGGATTGTAGTTCATTCCAGATTAAAAGTCCAAATTATTTCTTGTTCAACTTCCAACACAAGCAATAAATTTTGCTGGGTTTGTTCTTGCCTTCAGATCATTACTCCCTTAATCTCTTTATCTGTTTGAATATAGGATTCAGTTTAACTTAAATTCCTGGTGCCCCTTTAATACTAGAATGGTATAGTTTATAATTTTCCTTACTAAGCTTACTATCTGTACTGGCTGATTTTGTGTCAACTTGACACAAGCTGGAGTAATCACTGAGAAAGGAGACTCAGCTGAGGAGATGCCTCCATGAGATTCAGCTGTAAGGCATTTTCTCAACTAGTGATCAAAAGGGGAAGGCCCAGCCCATTGTGGGTGGTGCCATCCCTGGGCTGGTAGATCTGGGTTCTATAAGAAAGCAAGCTGAGCAAGTCATGGGAAACAAGGCAGTAAGTGACATCCCTCCATGGCCTCTGCATCAGCTCCTGCTTCTTGACCTGCTTGAGTTCCAGTCCTTACTTCCTCTGGTGATGAAAAGTGATATGGAAGTGTAAAATGAATAAGCCCTTTTCTCCCCAACTTGCTTCTTGGCCATGATATTTGTGCAGGAATAATGACCCTGATTAAGACAAATTGGTACCAGCATAGTGGGGTATTCCTGTGACTACCTGACCTGTTTTGGAGAGGAGTGTGGAAGGACTTTGGAACTTTGAGCTAGGAGAGCCATTAGCATATTAAGAGCTCTGTGGCATGTTCAGCGGGAGTTTGGAAGATAATGTTGAGAACAGTGCAGAAGATGGAGGCTTAGCTTGTGAAATTTCAGAGGGAAAATTAAAGAATCTTTGATCAGGGCTGTTGCTGTTTTGGTTGTGAAGATTCTTTGGTTTGGTTAGCTGGGACTGAAGAAACAGCTATGATTAACAAGATACCTGAACTGCTAAAGCAAAACCTTTGCATTTCTGGGACTATTAGTGCTGGTCGTCTCAAGCTGAGAGATTGGTGGTGATTAAGAAAAGATCAGCATCATTGAGGTAAAGTCTCTGGGAACTGTTTTCTGAAACCACAAAGAGGATGTGTTCCAGAGATAGCCAAGGTTGTACCTCGTGCTGTGATAGGATTTGGTAATGTGTAAGAGTCACTCAAGTGGTACTGGTTTTGGAGAAATGAAGGGTTCATGGAAAGCAGCTGAGACTCAGCACTGTGAGAGGTCATGGAAGGCCATTGGTGAAGATGCCATCCCCAGTGGCAATTAGTGCCCCAGGACTGACAATAGTGTTTTGGAGATGGCAGTACCAAGAGATGACCACCAAGAACAGCAGCTGCAGTGGAGAACAGGCATCTGGAGCAGAGAATACAAGATGTGTGCTACAAAGGGCAGAGTTGGAGAAGTGACTCAAGACCTTGGAGGAGCCCAGAAGTTCCTAAGTGGATTCCCAGATACTGGATGGCTAGAGATTGATTTTTCTCTGACTGTGACTGTGCCCTGATATCTTTCCCTTTTGAAGGAAGAGGAGGAGCCCACAGTTTAGAGACTTTAAATTGTAAAAAGACTTTGATTTTTAAAAGAGACTGAACATTTTAAAGGTATTGCAATTTTAAAATGTAAGAATTGGTAAAGACTGTGGGACTCTTAAGGTTATCCAGATCTTGGGGATGAACAAGAAAGTAAGGGTTGAAGCTTAATATTGATTTGTTTATGTGTCAAGTTGACAAGGGGTCAATTGTACTGGCTGGTTTTGTGTCAACTTGACACAAGCTGGAGTGATCACTGAGAAAGGAGCCTCAGCTGAGGAAATGCCTCCATGAGATCCAGCTGTAAGGCATTTTCACAACTAGTGATCAAAGGGAAGGGCCCAGCCTATTGTGAGTGGTGTCATCCCTGGGCTGGTCGACTTGGGTTCTATAAGAAAGCAGGCTGAGCAAGCCATGGGAAGCAAGCCAGTAAGTGAACACTATACTTGTTCAAAATTCTCTTTATGAGACTTAACCAGAAAAAAAAAATTTTGCTGGGTGTTTTTGAGATGTCCACCTCAGGTAGACTCTGCAGACAAGGGCAAAACGTAGCCAAGTTTTTCACCAAAACATCACAAGAACAGTACCTAATCTGCACACTAACATCCCTCTTCTTTGAAAACACTTGAGGAAGGCCCTCACAGTTCAAGTCATCCTCAGCACCAATGTCTTTCATATTCTTGGAGCATTGGTTTAATTTACTCTACTTCAATATTCTTCACCAGTAACATGCATGCACTGGTTGACATTGCATAGCATTGTTGAGCTCAACTTGTGGTAATGCTTCCATTGAGATCTACTTGTCAGAAATTGCTCCTGAGATACCATTACCTCTCCTTAGGCTGGTTGGTGAGCCTTGCAGTTCCCTCAGGAGTGAAACTACAGCTGTTGATCGGTGCCTGATATCTGTCTGCCAAAAGGAGTTGTCTACAGCTGCTGAGTAATATTTGGTGTTTTGCTATGGGACTGAACTGCTGCCAAAAATCATTGAACTGGCAAACCTGAGAACTATGGCTTAACAGGTCCATTTCCCCCATATGCTAATAACTTTTCTCCTCCACTACCATTCTCTATATTGGGCTAGAGGAAGGTTGAACCCTTACTAACATAGCTAACGAAAGTGTATGCCTACATAGCATATTAATGTCTATACATAATGTGGGTAGGTAATATTACCTGATTTAGATGGATTTTTATTAGGACAAAAGAATAGTTACAGGGTAGAAACAGAGAAAAACAACCTATTGCATACTGTTGACGGGAATATAGTTTATACCTTAAGCAATGTGTGAATGCAATGTTGTCACACAAGACTGAGAATCAAGTTATTCCTGGACAAGAAACAAAAGAAAATTTGTCCTATTCCTCTGTGGATTCGGATGAAAGCTGGTAACACAATCAGGTACAACTCTAAGAGAAGAAATGGAGGAGAAGGAAGCTATGTCGGTAAGGATTCACACAATGACAAGACTGAGGGCTTATAGTGAATTGTGGTCATCCATCAGTCCTACCAGACAGAGTTCAACAATTTTAACCTGGAGATTTGCTTGTGTCTAAATTAAATGTTTGTCCAGTAATAAAATTATGAATCCTTCCAAAAAAAGAAATGTGTGAATGTACCACAAAAGACAAAGCAGATAAAACATTTGCTCTAGATCCTCAAAGATATATCTACATGACTGTGTTTTACAATGATTCTCACAAAGAAATTTATTCACTTTGATTAAAATGTGAGATTCTATCTACCTATCACTCACCCATTAATATACCTAGATATCCTATCAATCATCTATATAAATATTAGTTTAGGTAGCTGTTCTTTGGCTTTCTTCACCTAGAAATATAGCACTTGCTCCAAGGATACATTTGGAAACACTTCATTGGAATTTTAGGAGCTTTGTTTTTTTTTTGCTCTTCTGTTTCATGGAGTCATTGCATACACGTTTTTATCTATGAGTCTCATAAACAGCTGCAGAACTGAAATATTCTTCTTTTGTCTGTTTATTTCACAAAAACTAATAAAATTGGGCAGTTGTACTATTTAAAAAAAGGAAACTTTCAAAAATGCAACCTAAATGAGATAGCTCAGATAAACTGGTAGAGAATAACCACTTCTCTTCCTGTTTAATGTTTCCCTTGCTACTCATTTTAGAGGACTCAGAATGTAGTTTTAGAAGGACCATACATTCTTAGGAGGCATAGGGACACCTTCCTATGAACATATAATCTTAAACTATTGTCACCTTGGTTTTTAGTGGATTATTATTTAATATTTACTTGAGCTTGAATTATCCCTATATGAATTTTATCTTAAGATACATCTTTAAAACACTGCATAAATATATGGCTCATGAGCTGGCTTGGGGCAGGGGGAGTGTAAGGTAAGCTTTCTTTTTCTTCAGAACAGACATTCACATTCAGTTAAAAGTATTATGTCCCTAAGGGTTGTTAGTCTCTCTTTTAGCTCCAGGCTTTTCTTTTTGATCACTTCCCTTTACCAGCATTTTTCTTGGTCCTTTCATAGAAATTCATTAAAGTAGCTCTTTCTTTATCCAATGTAAGTAGAATGTACAAATTATCTAATATTTACTCCTATGCTCCCAAATGCACAGTGAGTTTTCTTACAACATATGCAGGAATTTATCAAAAATAGTTCTCCCAAATAATATTAAATGTGTTTACTTATATTGCTTATTGATAGTCTTCTGTTGACTGTGGATATACATATTTAGTCTAAATTGGAAGATGGACAAGCATGGAGAATGCATCTATACAATGCTAAAAATAAAAGGATATCATAATAATTAATTTGTAATATATGAGCTAACAGCAAGTACTTTATATCTATTAGTTCCAACTGAACTAACATATTTCTAAACACACCTTTTTAGGTATTCAATGCACTCTTACACTTAACAAAGATTTGCATTTAAATAACTCTTAACATTGTTTCTAAATTATTTGTTATTCAGTGAACAAAACTAATGGTTATTGCATTGAAGTTTTAATGAGTAGAGGTTGAGAATATTTAATATAATTCTACGATAATAAGTATGAGAGTAGATTAATAATGAAAAATGCAGAATTTGCTCTTTCATTATCGCTGGAAGGTTAAGGAATTAATTTTACAGACCATGAAATGGAAATAGCTTCCCCACTATTTTATTAACCAACACTTAGAGCCATCTAATCAACTCTAGTATTCAGATCACATCTATTTCTTAGTGGCACTAGACTAGCATCCCATCAGTTCATTAGGTTAATATGATTCAATAAATATCAGCCAAGTAAAAGCTAGATCATATTACATGATTATTTCTTGATAAGACATCATAGTTCATTATGGAATTAATATTAACCTTCAGAAACTGAAACAAGTGTATATTAGTAGCATACATTTTGCTTTTTTTCTAATTATGCAGCATGATATCATGTTGCCGTCATTAGGGAGATAATTACTTTGAGAATAACTCAGTGGTAGAATATGCACTAGTGCTATGATGTATAAGGTCCTCAGTTCAATCTCTAGCAAAGTAGCATTAATATTGAATAAGTAAAATTATATAAGTGTGCAATAGGAGATAAAGAATCTTTATGATTGGTTGATTGATGATTGATTTATGAGACATGCATCTGTGTCAGGGCCATATATGCAGGGACTAGAAGCCAGTTTTCTGGAGCAGGTTGCTTTCTTTCTTATGCCTCTTTAGGCTAGAACTCAGATTATTAGGCTTTGAAAGATTTGGAGTAGGTGGTTTTACCCATGAGCTATCTTTCTAACCAGAGGAGATAGGTAACTACTTAGAATATGGTCAACGTGTTTAAAAGAATGATCATTCTCATTAATAATATTTTGGGGTCCAATATATATTTAAAATTTGAAGTTGCATATACAGTAAAATTATATAGGTAACTCTTCATCCAAAAATCCTGCTGTATGTACTCGAAAAATAAGGACTGAATTTATATATGTTTTACTATGTTGTACTATTGTACATGGTACATACTAACATTTGAAAGAGATGAGCTAGAGTTCTAAAAGTGATTTCTATTTTGATCAATTCTGCATTATTCTGGTAAGTCTCTATGTTACTTTTATTTGTGTTCGGTGCTAACAACTTGATAAATAAATGAAATTAATTAATATGCTTTTCCTCAAAGATCCTTTTCTACCACTGTCAGAATTCCTTAGTTGCCTGAGGTTTTTGTTTTGTTTTGTTTTTCCTGTGTGTATAGGTTGAGTATTCATGGTTCTACCCCATGTAGTTTGGTATGATTAGTATTGATTTATTTGTTCTCCTCTCGATTAGGAAGTCATGTTGATGAAATTCTTTGGGTATGCCTTCTGAAGTTACTAGATTAAGTTTATACCTAGTAATATATATGTATGTACATATTTTTATATAAGTAAACAATACTTAATAAAAAAGGGGGGTCATGAATTTGAAAGACATCTGCAGTGGGGTGAAAAAATACTACTTGTATTCTAATGCTAAGCACTGGCCTCCAAGATTTGGAGTCTGCACCTGGATTTTGGGACCTAACCTGTAAGTTAATTCTGATTAGTGAAAAAAGATTCCAGAAGGCAATAGCTTGGAAAGAGAGATAGGTGGGGGTTAGGTTTCCCTGGTAGCACTATGGGATAGTCATGAACGTACAGGAGAGAAGCAAGAATAGTCCTCAAATTGGGCCAAGGGCAGCCAAGATGAAACATAAAAATTAGTAAGTAGCATAGTAACTTGAACTTAGTAACAAAGAGAATTCTTGCCCAGCATATTGTGCTGCTTAAGTCAAATTAAAATATAGTTTTGTGTTGGTCTTTATTCTGGGGTAAAAGACAGAAGGAAAATCCAGGATGGGATTTTTAAATTACTTTTTACTACCACGATTAAGGAAAAGTATGTGAAAAGGCTTGCAAAAAGAAATGGGAAGGGAGAAATGATGTAATTATATTTCTAATCTCAAAAAATAAAAGAAATTAAAGACGAGTAATACTGAGGCTGAAGACATAGCTCAACTTTTGTCATGGCTTTAATAAGAATTTTTCACCACAGGTTCATATATGTAAATGCTTGATCATTAGGAAGTGGTGAAGATTGGTTTCTTATAGAAACTAGAACTACCAGCCCAGGATGGCACCACCCAACATGGGCTCTCCCACCCCTGATCACTAATTGAGAAAATGCCTTACAGCTGGATCTCATGAAGGCACTTCCTCAAGGGAGGCTCCTTTCTCTGTGATAATGTCAGCTTGTGTCAAGTAGACACACAAAGTTAGCCAGTACAATCTTAGTAATAACTACAAACTGGAAACAACCTACAGGTCCTACAAATGAAGAAAATGTGTTCATTTTCATGATGGAATACAACACAGCCATTAAAATCAAAGACATCACAAATTTGCAGGCAAATGAACACACTAGAAAATATTATCCTGAGTGTCTGATTGTGATAATACAGACTCAAAGGACATCATATTATGTACTCACTTATAAGTGGATATTCGCTGTATAGGATAACTATGCCAGATAGATAGATAGATAGGCAGGCAGGCAGGCAGGCAGACAGGCAGGCAGACAGACAGACAGACAGACAGACAGACAGACAGACAAATAGATAGATAGATAATAGCAGGATAACTTTGTTATAATCAACAGACCTAAAGAAGCCAATTAACAAAAGGTGTCCCTCAAAGGAGGATGGTTGAATCTTTCTCTGAAGGAGAAAAAAAAAAAAAACAACAACAAAAACAATAGATATCAAAGGAGAGAGCTGAATGAAAGTGAAGATGGGTAGGGAAGCACAATAGGAGAGAAAAGGGAAATTTGAGGCGATGGTGGGTCAGTTTCTAAGATATAGGAGAGATGTGTGATGCTCAAGATCTATGGTGCCACTCTGAGACTCCTAGCAGTGGGGATATTGGGATCCTGTAGAGATCATTTCTAGGAGCCAGGCAGGATGCCCAGGCATAAGAATAGCAACCCACACCCAAAACCCTCATCTCAAAATATACCCTGTCTAGAAGATGTGAAGGAACAAAGATAGAGCAGAGGTTCAGGCCAACCAATGAGTGCTGCAAATTAAAACTCATGCCATAGCAAGAACCAGTCCTGGACACTATTAATGATCCTCTGTTATACTTGCATACAGGAACCTAGCATAAATGTTCTCTGAGAGGCTCCACACATCAGGTGATGCAAAGAAATGCATAAACTTACACCCAAACATTAGATTGTGTATGGATAGTCTTATGGAAGAGTTGGGAGAAGGACAGAGGGATCTGAAGTGGAAAAGTACTCGACATGAAGACCAAAAGAGTCAGCTTTCTGGACCTTTGGGGGTTCCCAGAGACAGAATCATCAACCAAAGAGTGAGCATGGACCAGACCTTGACACCCTACATATATGCAGCAGTTGAGCAGATTGGTCTTTATGAAGTTCCCCCAACAATTGGAATGGGAGCTATCCCTGAACCAGCCTGCCTGCCTGTGCCTCATCTAAATGAACTGACTTCTCTGGACTCAGTGGGAGAGGATGTTCCTAGTGCTTCAGGGACTTGATGTGTAAGAAGAGGGATTAAATTCAGGATGAGGGGGGTAACATCCAGAGTGAGGCTTCCCATTCTCAAAAGAGAAGGGGAAGATGGACTGGGGGAAGGACTAGCAAAAATAGGTACTGAGAAGACAGGGGCTGATATTAGGTTGCAAAGTAAAAGCTACATTGCCGATTTATTGGGATCGTGTAATTCCATAAATTGTCCCTATCTTATTATAAATACTAAACAAATATTTTGTTCATAAGACTTGTGGGAGTGGGTGAGTGGTGGAGGATGAGAACCCTTACAGAAGCAAGGGGGAATGAGATAGGGGGGTTGGGGAGCAGGAAATAGGATGGCATTTAAAATGAAAATACATAAATTATCCAATTAAAAAAAAGACTCCATTTTACTCATCTCTTCTGAACTCCTACTGTTTGACAGACTTTTCTGGAGTCAGTGTAGGGGAATGCCAGAGTGCTGAGGCAGGAGTGGGTGTGTAGATGGAGGAGCACCCTAATAGAGGCAGGGGGATGGGGGATGGGATAGGGGGTTTGTGGAGCAGAAAATAGGAAGGAGAATAATTTTTGAAATGTAAATAAATAAAATAGCCAATAAAACAATGAAAAAATGGAAATCTCATAAACTCCATATGTGTCCCACTGCCAAACCAGCAAGATGACCATGGGGCACACATGCAGAGTTGTCGACTGTCCACCCAGATTATATGATTGTATGTACACTCTGCATCCACTTCTCTCTGGTTTTGTTATTGACCTGGATTATCTGGTCAATATGAACACAAGTGCTGCTTTTCTATCTCTGTTCCTGAGAGGTACCCAAAATCATCGTTAGGGTTCACAGTTATTTCCTTGTCCACCTTATAACGTAGGGTATTATAGTTTGTCCTTTCTGTTAGAAGCCATGCTAGGTTGTAACCTCGTATCTTTCCATTATCTGAATTTAGAGTCAAAATAAATGGAAAGACAATAATGTGTATATTCCTCAGGGGGATAGATGTGGAGGGAGTAGCCTGTCATCACAGGCTCAGAATAGGATCTTTATCTGATATGCTTGGGCATTTCATACCACACTGTAAGATTCTCTGCTTTGTATCCCCAATGCTACTCGATTCTGTGTTAAAAGTGTAATGTTTCTTTTAAACATAATGCACATTATCATGGCTACATATAAGAGCCACTTGCAATTTTCATCTGGATCCTTTTTCCTTACTATTCATTGAAAGCTAATCAATATTGTTTAAGCAATTAGGCTAAAGTTATATGGTATGCATTAGAACTTAAGTAGATTAAACCTACAATAGTAAGGCATGTAATATGAGCTAGATAGTTTATTAATTGTCAGTAATACAGATGTTTACAGCTTGGCTTTTTACTCAATAGTTCAGCAGATGCTTAGGGTGGAAAAAGGCTTGGTCTCTCAGACAATGTTTTGAGACAGAGTAAGAAACAGAGAGGGAAAAAGCAATAGCTTTGCAACCAAGGTTTTAATTTTATTATTTTTATTATCTTTAGAATCTTTAAGAGGGGAAATTAGAATCAGAGCTTATGAATGAGAGTCAAGGACTTCGTTTTGTTTGGGATGGTTTTTGGGTTTTTTTTTTTTTGTTTGTTTGTTTTGTTTATTCTCAAAATTATTTTATTGGAAATTCTCTGCATTTACATTTCATATTTTATCCCTTTCCCACAATTCTCCTCCCCCTTCTTCTTCCATTGCCTTCATGATTATATTTAAACTATTAGACAAAAATTAGGAATAACTTCATTGCAGTAAATGTTGTATGGACTATTTTATACAGATTGATCATTTATTATCTCATCATATATATTCTGAAATATTAATTAAGTTATTGGACTAGCACATTTTGAGTTTCATAGATTTAAATAGAGTTTTTGTTAATTACCTGAAAATGCTTTACAGTGTTTTCTGAAGTCCTTATTGGTCCTGGAAGGAACAGCTAACCCACAGCATCGGAAGTGACCCAGGACATCTGGTGAGTCACTCATTTATACTTAATTTAATCTTTTCTGAATGTATTGTTGGCACCCTTTCTTGGATGAGTAGGCATTTGCTTGTATTTTCCTAGGAAATATTGCAATGAAAATAATGGCCTTAATGTAGCAAACAGAAACTTAGAGCCCCCAAAGAATATACTTTATAGTCTGAAACCCTACAATGGATATTTAACCAAATAATATAGGATGAATAGGAAGAATATTCTGGAAAATAACAAAATATACACAAGAATATATTAGCAAAGATCCCTTATACTAACATTGGATATAAGAAAAAGTCATAGAGCCTGGCCCAACCACCAGCCGGAAAGGCGGCTCGTACAGGCTGAGCTACTGTGACCTGGAACAGATCTTAGGAACTTCTGTTCCCACCCGGAGAGGACTTCAGGACGCAGAGCAGAGCCTGGCCCAACCACCAGCCGGAAAGACGGCTTGTACAGGCTGAGCAACTGGTGAGTGGGAGACCTAGGCTGCGGGGGAGCAGAGGGATCTCTGCGGAGTGCACACAGAAAGGGCACCCCCTGCCCTGACCTGCCCTGTCCTCCCCGATCCAGTGACCAGGAACAGATCTTAGGAACTTCTGTTCCCACCCGGAGACGACTTCAGGACGCAGAGCAGAGCCTGGCCCAACCACCAGCCGGAAAGGCAGCTTGTACAGGCTGAGCTACTGTGACCAGGAACAGATCTTAGGAACGTCTGTTCCCATCCGGGGGCGACTTCAGGACGCAGAGCAGAGCCTGTCCCAGCTGCCACCCGGAACCTGGGCTGCTGGGGAGTAGAGAGATCTCTGAGGAGTGCACACGGAAAGTATACCAGGGACACAGACCAGATACAAGGGAAAGGCAAGAACATATCACTGACAACAAAATGGCAAGAGGAAAGAGAAAGAGTATATCCCAAGGAAACCAAGACAATCTAGCAACACCAGAACCCAGCTCTCCGATAGTAGCAAACATAGGAATTCCAAACACTCCAGAGAAAGAAGACACAGACCTGAAAACATGCCTCAAGATGCTGATAGAGTTACTTAAACAAGAAAGGGAGGAAAAGCAAAAAGATTCAGAAGCTTTTAAAGAAGAAACAAGAAAAACACTCAAAGAACTCAAAGAACGAGACGAAAACAGAACCAAAGAAATAAAGGAATGGAAGAGGGAAATTAAAACAGAAATTGACACAATAAAGAAAGCGCTAAAAGAGATAACCCTAGAGTCAGAACACCAAAAAAAGAAATCAGGAGTCACAGAAGCAAGCATTTCCAACAGATTACAAGAGATCGAGGAGAGAATCTCGGGGGCAGAAGACAACATTGCAAACATAGACAAAACAGCCAGAGAAGATGCAAAAAACAAAAAGCTCCTAACCCAAAATGTCCAGGAAATACAAGACACAATGAGAAGACCGAACCTAAGGATAATAGGAATAGAAGAGGGAGAAGAGTATCAACTAAGAGGCACAGTAAATATCTTCAACAAAATCATAGAAGAAAACTTCCCTACCCTCAAGGATGAGATGACCACGAGCATAAAAGAAGCCTTCAGAACTCCAAATAGGTTGGACCAGAAAAGAAATACCTCCCGACACATAATAGTAAAAACATCAAGTGCCCAAAGTAAAGAAAGAATACTAAAAGCAGTAAGGGAAAAAGGTCAGGTAACATATAAGGGCAGACCAATCAGACTCACACCCGATTTCTCAACAGAGACTATGAAAGCTAGAAGAGCCTGGACAGACATCATGCACTCCGTAAGAGAGCACAAGTGCCAGCCCAAGCTGCTATACCCAGCAAAACTATCAATCACCATCGATGGAGAGACAAAGATATTTCAAGACAAATCAAAATTCACACAATATCTGACCACAAACCCAGCACTACAACGAATTATAGGTGGAAAACCCAATACAAGGAGGGAAAATACAGCCTAGTAAAAACAAGAAAACTCCTAAACAAGAAAACTAAAGAAAAAAACACAGACACAACTCAACCCAAAAAAGCAAAAATGGCAGGAAACAGAAACAATTATTCCTTGATATCTATTAACATAAATGGTCTCAACTCCCCAATAAAGAGACATAGACTATCAGACTGGATACATAAACAAAATCCAGCATTTTGCTGCATACAGGAAACTCATCTCAGAGAAAGAGACAGACACTATCTCAGAGTAAAAGGGTGGGAAAAAAACTTCCAAGCAAACAGCTCCAAGAAGCAAGCTGGAGTGGCTATTCTAATATCGAATAAAGTAAATTTCCAACCAAAAGTTATCAAAAAAGATAAAGAAGGACACTTTTTACTCATTACCGGGGAAATCTGTCAGGAGGAACTCTCAATCCTTAACATATATGCTCCAAATAAAAAATCACCCACATTCATAAAAGAAACTCTACTAAAGCTCAAAAAATACATTTCACCCCACACAATAATAGTGGGAGACTTTAACACCCCACTCTCACCAATGGACAGATCAGGGAAACAGAAACTGAACAAGGACACTGCAAAACTAGCAGAGACTTTGAACCAACTAGAATTAATAGATATATACAGAACATACTATCCTAAAGTAAAAGAATACACCTTCTTCTTACCACCCCATGGCACCTTCTCGAAAATTGACCACATAATTGGACACAGAACGAGCCTTCATCGATATAAGAAGATTGAAATACTCCCATGCATCCTCTCAGATCACCATGGTCTACGGCTGGTCTTTAACAACAACAAAGACAACAAAATGCCCACATACACATGGAAACTAAACAACACTCTGCTAAAGGATAGCAGGGTCAAAGAAGAAATAAAGAAAGAAATTAAGGATTTTCTAGAATTCAACGAAAACGAAAACACAACATACCCAAACCTATGGGATGCAATGAAAGCAGTATTGAGAGGAAAACTCATTGCCCTAAGTGCTTCCAAGAAGAAACTGGAGAGAGCTCACATCAGCAACCTGACAGCACAGCTAAAAGCACTAGAACAAAAGGAAGCAGATATACCCAAAAAGAGTAGACGGCAAGAAATAATCAAAATTAGGGCAGAAATAGACCAAATAGAAACAAAAAAAAAAAAACCATTGAAAAAAATCAACAAAACAAAGAGTTGGTTCTTTGAGAAAATCAACAAGATTGATAAACCCCTAGCCAGACTAACTAAAGGGCAAAGAGAGAGTATCCAAATTAACAAAATCAGAAAGGAAAGTGGTGACATAACAACTGAAACTAAGGAAATTCAAGAAATCATCAGATCCTACTACAAAAACTTATACTCCACAAAATTGGAAAATCTGGAGGAAATGGACGAATTCCTAGACAGATACAAGGTCCCAAAGTTGAACCAGGACCAAGTAAACCATCTAAATAACCCTATAACACCTAAAGAAATAGAAGAAGTCATCAAAAGCCTCCCAACCAAAAAAAGCCCAGGTCCAGACGGGTTCAGTGCAGAATTTTATCAGACATTTATTGGGGATATAACACCAATATTCGCCAAGCTATTCCAAAAGATAGAATCAGATGGAATATTACCCAACTCATTTTTTGAGGCTACAATAACCCTCGTACCTAAGCCACACAAAGACCCTACAAGGAAAGAGAACTTCAGACCAATCTCACTTATGAACATTGATGCAAAAATACTCAACAAAATACTTGCAAACCGAATCCAAGAACATATCAAAACCATCATTCATCATGACCAAGTAGGCTTCATCCCTGAAATGCAGGGATGGTTTAACATAAGGAAATCCATCAATGTAATCCACCATATAAACAAACTTAAAGACCAAAATCACATGGTCATCTCACTAGATGCTGAGAAAGCATTCGACAAAATCCAACACCCCTTCATGTTAAAAGTCCTGGAAAGAACAGGAATCCAAGGCCCATATTTAAACATAATAAAAGCAATATACAGCAAACCAACAGCCAACATCAAACTTAATGGCGAGAAACTTGAAGCAATCCCACTAAAATCAGGGACTCGACAAGGCTGCCCACTCTCTCCCTACCTATTCAACATAGTACTGGAAGTCCTGGCTGGAGCAATTAGACAGCAAAAGGAGATCAAGGGGATACAAATCGGAAAGGAAGAGATAAAAACATCACTCTTTGCCGATGACATGATAGTGTACTTGAGTGACCCCAAAAATTCCACCAGAGAACTCCTACAGCTGATAAACAAGTTCAGCAAAGTGGCCGGATACAAAATTAACTCAAACAAATCAGTAGCCTTCCTATACTCAAAGGACAAACATGTGGAGAAAGAAATTAGGGAAAAGGTACCCTTCACAATAGTTACAAAAACTATGAAATACCTTGGTGTGACTCTAACTAAGGAAGTAAAGGACCTGTATGGCAAGAACTTCAAACCTCTAAAGAAAGAAATTGAGGAGGATCTCAGAAAATGGAAAGATCTCCCATGCTCATGGATTGGAAAGATCAACATCTTAAAAATGGCCATCCTACCAAAAGCAATCTACAGATTCAATGCAATCCCCATCAAAATTCCAACCCAGTTCTTCATGGAATTGGAAAGATCAATGTGCAATTTCATATGGAATAACAAAAGAACTAGAATAGCGAAATCCATCCTCAACAACAAAAAAACATCTGCGGGAATCACTATCCCTGACCTCAAGCTATATTACAAGGCAATTGTGCTGAAAACTGCATGGTACTGGTACAGAAATAGGCAAGTGGATCAATGGAATAGAATAGAAGATCCAGAAATGAGCCCTCATGTATATGGTCACCTGATTTTTGACAAAGGAGCAGTAAACATTCAATGGAAAAAGGACAGCCTATTCAACAAATGGTGCTGGTCCAACTGGCACTCAACATGCAAAAGAATGAAAATAGACCCGTTCTTATCTCCTTGTACAAAGCTCAAGTGTAAGTGGATTAAAGATCTCCACATTAAACCAGATACACTGGAACTATTAGATGAGAAAGTAGGGAAAACCTTAGAACACATAGGCACAGGAGAAAATTTCCTGAACAAAACACCAATGGCTCAAGCTCTAAGGTCAAAGATTAACAAATGGGACTTAATGAGATTGCAAAGTTTGTGTAAGGCTAAGGACATCGTCAAGAAAACAAAACGGCAACCAACAGAATGGGAAAAGATCTTTACCAACACCACATCAGATAGAGGCCTAATATTTAAGGTGTACAAGGAACTCAAAAAGCTAGACACCAGAGAATCAAATAACCCTATTAAAAAATTGGGTACAGAGCTAAACAAATCATTTTCAGTTGAGGAACACCGAATGGCCAAAAAACATCTGAGGAAGTGCTCGACATCCTTAGCCATCAGGGAAATGCAAATCAAAACAACCCTAAGATTCCACCTCACACCAGTCAGATTGGCCAAGATCCAAAACTCAGATGACAGCAGATGCTGGCGAGGCTGCGGAGAAATAGGAACACTTCTTCACTGTTGGTGGGGTTGCAAGCTAATACAACCACTCTGGAAATCTGTCTGGCGATACCTCAGAAAATTGGATATAGTACTACCTGAAGACCCAGCTATTCCACTTCTGGGCATATACCCCAGAGACACTTTAATACACAACAAAGATATATGCACCACAATGTTCATAGCGGCTTTATTTATAATAGCCAGAAGCTGGAAGGAACCCAGATGTCCTTCAGAAGACGAATGGATACAAAAATTGTGGTACATATACACAATGGAATACTACTCAGCCACCAGAAACAATGACTTAACCAAATTCTTAAGAAAATGGCTGCATCTAGAGAAGATCATCCTGAGTGAGATAACCCAGTCACAAAAGAACAGACATAATATGCAGTCACTGATAGTGGGATGCTAACCCCAGAGGCTTGCACTCCCCCAGAAACAACTCACAGACTGTATGAAGTCCAAGAAATAAAGAAAATAAAAACTATACATATATTCGCAAAACAAGAAGACTTTGACTATTTCCATGTTGCGTTTTGTTTTGCATGTACTTTACGCTTATTGCAACTAGTACGTTTTCAATGCATACTGTCAAGCCCTTGAAAAAAATCAAGTACTGACTAAAAAACATATTCACATGGTTTTATGTAAAATTTATTTTAATGTCTGAAAAAACTGTACTGACAAAAATGTATAATTTTAAGCAAAAAATGTTTAAAATCTTTAAAAAAAATAATAAGCTGTTAGTCTTTTGTGTAGATGGAAATATCTCAAGAAACACTTCTTGTTATGATTAAAAAAAAAAAAAAAAAAAAAAAAAAAAAAAAAAAAAAGAATACTGACTGATCTTCTAGAGGAGCTGAGTTCAGTTCCCAGCACCCACTGTGAAGCTTGTAGCTCCCTATAACTCCGGTTCTGGGGAATCCAGTGCCTTTTTCTGATCTCCATGGGCTTCAAGCACACATATATTGTACAGGCATCCATGCATGTAAAACATCCAAACATTCAAAATAAAATGATACTTTTGAATATGTATAAAAAAAAAGAAAAAGTCATAATTATAACTCGTGAAAATATTTAATGCTGTGTGTCTAATTTTTAAAATATTTTAATTTGCTTATTTAGACATTAGAAACTCTAAAAGAAACTATTATAGGTAAGTAGCAAAAGCTTATAAAATTATTGTGAATACAACAGAGTAAAAGGAAAATGTGCTTAATTTTATTAGTAAATTTTCAATAAAATTAACATAGGTTGAAAATACTTTATTTTTAATGCTCGCTAAGGTGATTGTATTAGTATTTTGTTTCTGTGTATGAGCTCACATGATTCTGACAAACAATGACAAAAGATTAGATGAGGTGCAATGTCATTCAGTGGTATTTATGACATAATCTTAAAGAACTTGTATTGATGATAATAGATTGAAACTATGAATATGTAATCAGCCCTAATTAAGTCTTATCTTTATAGGAGTTGGCCTGGGCATCCTGTCTGTTCACAGCTGTAAAACCCTAAGACTGAACCTATTGTCTAGTTATTATGTATGAAACAATACTGATCTATATGAAGATAGAATTACTGTTACATTTGGAAAATGAAAGCTACTTCATTTCATCTTGTGCTATCTTTCATTGAGATGGTATTTAGAATCCTTGAGTCAAAAAGTGCAAAACCATATTAAGATCTTATATCATATATTATTTTATGAAGTAATAAAAAGATTTATTTATAATTTTAATAATATTTTAAAAGACATTTTAAAGATTATATTAGTAAATATTAAACAATAGCAAATGGTTCCAGTCACCAAGCCATGTTACCCCAAGCTAATCTCTGGCTCCAGTGATCTCTCTGCCTTCATGGCTAGCCCAATGCAGAGACCACCTATCTCCTAGATCTCTGACCCTTTGCTCTACTCCAAAGGATCTGACATCTAAACCAGTGCCTCCCCTACCTATATGCGGTCTCTATCTTCCTTTCAGTCCCAAAGTCCAAATCTTTTTCTCCTGCCTCCCTATTTCCTCCCTCTGACATGGAAGTACCATCTACTTCTTAACCAGTGATTATTAATCCACTAAACTCTTTATTTATTACAGGAAGGTCCTTGCCATACTCTAACCTTTTTGTATAATTTATAATAATAATAAAAATAATAAAACTTTTTTCAAATGTAAACTGAGCACAACTAGGCAGCTCCATTGGAATCTGGTACTTGAGGATTTGAATGACTTACAAATTAGAATGCTAATTGCTAGAGTGGTTGTACCAGCTTAAAAATCCCACCAGCAGTGGAGGAGTGCTCCTCTTTCTCCAAATCCTCACCAGCATCTTCTGTCATCTGAGTTTTTGATCTTAGCCATTCTGATTGGTGTGAGGTAGAATCTCAGGGTCGTTTTGATGTGCATTTCCCTCATGACTAGGGATGTGAGCATTCTTAAGGTGCTTCACAGCCATTCAGTACTCCTCAACTGAAAATTCTATGTTTTTATCTGTACCCCATTTTTAAACAGGATTATTTGATTCTCCATAGTCTAGCTTTCTGACTTCTTTGTATATATCAAATGAAAAATTGTTAAAGACCCTTTCTCAATCTGTAGGCTGTGATTTTTCTTCTTAACTGTGTCCTTAGCCTTACAGAAGCTTTGCTATTTCATGAGGTCCCATTGTCCATTCATAATCCTAAAGCATAAGCCATGTGTGTTCTGTTCAGGAAATTTTTCCCTGTGCCTATATGTGTCCTAAACTCTCCTCTACTTTCTCTTCTATTAGTTTCAGTTTACCTGGTTTTATGGGGAGGTCTCTGATTCACTTGGTCTTGAGCTTTGTACAAGGAGATAAGAAAGGCTAGACGTGCATGTTTTCTGCATGCTGACTGCCATTTGAACTATCACCATTTGTTAAATATGCTGTCCTTTTTCCACTGAATGTTTTTGGCATCTTTGTCAACGATCAAGTGACCATAGGTATGGGGAAAAATTGCAAATTGTGCTGCCTGAGGACTCAGCTATACAGCACCAAAAGAAGCCCTAACATATAACAAGGACACATGTTCCACCATGTTCATATCAGCCTTATTTATAATAGCTAGAAGCTGGAAAGAACCCAGATGTCATTCACCAGAAGAATAGGTTCAGAAATTTTGGTACATTTACACAACGGATTACTACTCAGCTATTAAAAAAACAATGACTCCATCCTAGGCAAATGGATGGAACTTGATGCTATCATCCTGAGTCAGGTAACCCAGTCACAAAATAACACTCCTGGTATACACTCATTGATAAGCTGATACTAGCCAAAAAAGCTTGGAATACCCAAGAAACAATTCACAGAAATTATGAAGCTCAAAGAGAAGAAAGGACAGAAGGTGGATGCCACAGTCCTTCTTAGAAAGGATAACAAAACACTCATGGGAGGAAGTAATGGGACAAATAGAGAAGCAGGGATTGGAGAAAAGATCATCCAGAAACTGCCTCACCTGGGGATCCCCTCCATATGCAGCCACTAAACCTGTGCACTATTGCTGATGCCAAGTAGTGGCAGGAATCTGATATGGATGCCTCCTCAGAGGCTCTCCCAGAGCCATACTGGTACAGATGAGGATGCTTACAACTAACCATCAAACTGAACTCGGCTACCCCAATAAACTAGAGAAAGGACTAAAGGAGCTGACAGGGTGTGCAACCCCATGGGATGAATAAAATTATCAACCAACCAAACCAACCACAGCTCCCAGGGACAAAATACCAACCAATGAGTTCCCATTTAGAGATGCATGGATCCAGGTGCATATGAAGCAGAAGGTATCATACTCTGGAATCAATCGGATGAGAAGCCTTTGGTCTAGCAAAGGCTCGTTTTCCCTGTGTAGGAGAATTGGAAGGCACTGAGATGGGAGGTAATGATTGGGAGAGTGAACACCTTCATGAAGGCAATGGGAGGGGAAGGAGGTTTGTTTGGGGAGAGAGGGGATAACATCTGAAATGTATATACAGAGAATATCCAATAAAAATAAAAATAGAAAGAATGCTAAGAGTTGCATCCATTAACTGTTGTAACCTGTTCATTCTAAACTAAGATTGTTTGGTGTTTTCCTTCATGTGGGGTCTCAACTGAGTTCCAGAAAATTAGGAACAGTGGAAGCACACCAAGCCCTCCATGGGATTGGTATGCTTGGAGTTGTCATGGCAGTGACCTCCCACAGGAACTTAGCAAGTGATTTGGAAAGATTTTAGAGCAATGGTCAGAAAGCCATGAGATAGGTAGGTGGTCTCTGCATGGGGATAGCCCTGGAGGTAGAGAGACTCCTGGAAACACAGAGTAGCAGGGGTTAAAATGTGTGATGCGCAGAACCATTCTCCATTGCTTAATATTTACTACTACAGGTAGTGGCCAAAGTGTGTCTAGCCATGGAAGTGGCGAGACGGTCAAGGACAAAGAGTAATGGTATAGCTTAGTGCATGGCACCATTAACCATTTTTTTTTTTTTAATATTTACTGCTACCAAAGAGCATTTTAACTTTAGCTCCAAAACTGTCTCAAGTGTCCTTGTCTGTCGTACCTTAGAAGAAAATTTAAGTTTCAGCAGTGCGTAAATTGTCATAAGTTGTCCTATTTCTTTCTGTGGCATTCAAAGTTGTTTTGTTTATAATATTACGTATATTTATAATATATGACCAATTAAAATCAATATAGTATAATTAATGATCTCTTCTAAATATTGAGGACTTCATTCAACTTTTGTCAAATATTGGATACTTTTCAAAAAGACATGATAAAATAATCAAGGTTTTCTGATGTTTTGATGAAGAAAATTAAGGAATATTTTACTGAGATAGTTTAAGCATATTAGAAGAAAACAAAAGAAAAAGGGTTAAATTAGAACATTTTATAGAGTATCTTGAATGCTGTAGCATATATTTAGTTTGAAATTGAAAAAGAGAAATAAATCAGTAAAGTTACACTTTTAAATAGTTTATCTATCAAATTCCTTGCTAAGAAAGTGGCTTTCAACATAAGACAGAAAGGAAAGGTCAATAACTTCCACGGAGACATTTGAAACACCATTTCAAGGAAAGTAGCCCATTCATTCAATAGGAGCCTATATGGTATTTCTGAAGAAATACAAAGATACTAGGCTATGTAAAGAAAAAAAATCAAAGAAAGAGAAGAAAACCAGAACTCTGAGAGCTATCCAACTGGGTAGGTTCTTAGAGGCCCTTATAAAGTCCACTGCTGCCAAAATCAAATAGTCATGTTTGAACAAACAATTTCAACTCTTGGACTTATCCAAAGAAAGAAATGAAGAAAATGAATTAATACAATCCTGTTTGGAAGAAATTAAGTGGTAAGGGTGGACTCTAAAGTCCAGGAGCATGTTGAAGGTTTCTAAATGATTTAGGTAAATATTTTAGACTTTGGCTATGCCAGATAATATAATGTAAAGTCCCTGAATATAACACTGGTAATTCAAAACTTTTGTAAAATATTACTTATGGAAGAAAGTAGAATGAGGAAAGTACAGGATAACTTAGGCATATAGTCCACAAAATTGTAGAAATATTATTAATTAGCTGGTACTTCTAATTAGAGAGTAATTTACTATCTGACAGCATGGAATGAAATTTATATTTTCAAATAGAAATGTGTCATTTCCAGAAACTCTGAGTGAAAAGGTCAGATAATTAGGTACCTATTGAGATAGAGATGAAATACGAATACATATATCTGAGAAATTTGGATGTGTGTATTCCATATGTCATGTGTACTATTAATAAAGTCATAGGTAAGCATCACAACTTGAAGAGTCCATATGAGCAATAAAAGGCTAAAATTTGAAAGAAAAACAGTGAGGGTCTGTACTCCAGGATACTTGGCAATTTCATGTTCAAGAAATGATATATCTGAATAAATCACTATTTTAGTCTAAATGTTAATTTTATATATACTCTTCAAAATTAATTTAAACATGTATTGTATCAGGATGGAGATGTAACTCATTTGCATAATATATACAAATCCTTGAGTGTGAATACCTTGCACGCCACTTTAAAAAAAAAATTGTATTCAGGCTTGAAAATTTGGTGTTAGATAATTTTATTCCTCCTGCTCACTTCATCACTTCCTTGCCTGGAGTTCTTTGTGTATGACTGAGAACTCTGGAGATTTCCCCTAGCCCTGAAAGCACACATGTAAGCAACTTTGTTTAATGACCAAGTATGATGATAGGTACTTAGGAGTGTGTATGTATATGTGTGTATGTTCGTGGTATGTGTCTGATTGTAGAAGGAATGGATGCGGCTGCCTCTGCATGAATGTCACGGGCTGCTAGCTGCAAAGGTAACTACTGCATGAAGTCCTAATTGAAGACTGCCTGAGAGAGTAAGGATTGGTGAAGCAAGCAAGGACAGCCAATCGGGAACTACTGTTTGGAGGAGATGCTTGCTTGGGACCAATGATACCTGGGTGTAGGGTATAAAGGGTGCGTGCCACAGAGGACTAATAAAGGAGCTCACACCAGGGTTCATATAAGTTTGCTGTGGCAATTTCACCTGCTTCTGGTGTCTGAGCCATTGATTCTGTATCACCTCATCTCCAACCCCCAAGGGCAAGTAGGGTCAGGAAATGGGCAGTCCAGGAAACAAGCATCATAAAACTTAAAGGTGCCGGGGACTCGAAAGAAGAACAAGGAGGGGTATGTGGAAAGGTTTGAAAGGAGGAAAGGTCAGGGAAGAAACTTAATTATATTATAGTCTCAAAAATGAAGGAAATGTTTTGTTTGTTTGTTTGTTTGTTTTAAAATTAATGCTAACCCTGGTAATCCTCAGCAAGGTAAATAACTTCTAGTTCTCCCATCTCTGCCCCCCATCATAAGGTCTCTTTTGAAAAGCTATAATCTTCAGCCAGGAGAACACATTAAACTTTGCTTACATGCCACTTAGTCCTGTAATGATTACAGAATAAATTGATTTCCTTTATTACATCGTGTTACTCGTGTACACTCTCTAATTTTCATCTCATCCATCCTGGAAGATGTCTCATATTGGGGAAACATATGCTCATATAGAAGTGAAATTTCCCAACCTGAATTAATATGAATGTTTTCTGTTTCTGAAAATATCTAATAAGTAGAAATATTTCAAATACTGTTTAGAGGTCAAATATAATGTCTTTCATTATATTTAATTACTTAATAAGTATTATCTCTTCCTGATACAATGAGTCACTCTTTAAAACCTCGCAAAAATAGCAACATAGTAACAAGTAAGTATCTTTTTATACCATTACAATTATTTGATACCTAAAAACTCTCAGTCACAAATTGGCCAAAATTGAATTTGCCCCATATGAACTATGGCATCTGTTACTGAAACTTTGACTGATTCAAGAAGATATGCAACTTCTGGCACAGAAAAAAGTACAAGCTCCCTACCAGTTGTTATTTGGGAGTGATATTGCAGAAAGCAAGAACACCATCAGCTTGGGAGTCTTTCCTAGCTGTAGAAAAGTCCTGACTCGTCTCTCTTCACCTCAGGTTTTAAAGTGCCTGTCTTCCATTTTATAGACAGTTCTAATTTAATCATTCCTAAGACAGCATATTGCCACTCATCTGCAGTGCTTTCAAACATGTTGGCACACTTTATATTCTTCTTGATACAAAATAATTACTAAAAACAAATAGTGATGCTTGTCAACATACATTTTAATTTAATTTTATTAATTTAAAATACTTTGATCATATTCTTCACCTACTCCAAATCTCATAGACCCTTTCTACTGCCCTATTTATGGAACTTCATGTTCTTTTCATTCTCTTGTTAAGACAAAACAAACAAACAAACAACTTTAAAGTAAGATAAAGGACACCAAAACAAATAGATCAAAACAAAACCAAAAGCATACAAAATACATGAAGTGATGTTCGCTTTCCTACTATCCTGGACAAGAGGCTTGCTCTGCAATGTCATTGATATGCTCAGTGCTAAGCCAATCTTCCCAGCATGTATCAATGGGTAACAGCTTCTTAGGGCTTTCAGTTTGTACTTCCCTCACCTTCTCAGCCATGCAGCTTGTTCAGTTTAAAACTGAAGAGATCAGTATACATTTTCAGTAAGTTACCAGGAACTGAGAATATAGTCATTGAATTTCCTGCACACATAAGCACCCCTACCCCCACACACTCATACATGCACACTCATACACACAGATATACACACACACTAATAACTACCATGTCTCATTCAAAACAATTATTTATAAAATCACTGATATTTGGGGCTTTTTTTCTCATGTTTAAAACACATATGACTTATAGTCAATTTATTCAAATACAATGCATTGTTTGGTATATCTTGCAAAAACTTCGTTTATTGTCCACAACCACATATATAATACTTTATATTTCAAATTGGTGTCATATTCTATCCATGAGTAGACATTAATAGTCCAATAAACATTTGTCCACACTAAAATATTGAAACAGATAAAACAACAATTCATATTACGTTCCTCCCATAGATATAGGTCATCTTTACATCAGTGACCTATGCAGTGACTGCTCAGCTGCTTTTCCCTGAGTAAACTGTGTTTTACTCTCAGAGAGATAAAAACACTTCTTTCGTGAGATCAACTGCTCCGAGGAAGTAAATAAAATGAAATTTATTTTTATAAATATTAGTTTATTTCATAAAAATACAAAAATATAAATATACATTTATAAAAATATGAGTGAATTAACACAAAGACACGTTTCCACTAAATAAATATGGCAGTAATAGTCACTCCTATTTCAGTAGGCATATATTTTTTCATATTAATTTACAAAGCAGTTGCACAATGTTTAATTTCATAATATATGTGACTGACAATCAGTTAAGAAAACATTTATAAAGTTTCTATACTAAGACAAGGCACAAAAAGCCTTTCAAGAATTTTTATTGATTATTAATGTGATATATTTTTTCCAAGCTTATTAGGCAAAGAGGGTGAACAGGTTATTATTACTGTTTTAAAATCTATATCATTCATACTCATTCATGGAAACTTACTGATTAAGCAAACCCTTACTAGGACAACACTTATCTTATGTATTGTTTGGAGTTGCTTTTTTTTTTTTTTTTTTTTTTTTAATTTCCTCCAAAAAAAAAAAGGGATAACACAGGCCACTCAATCTGGTATCGAAGACAGCATTTGTACTAACGTTGGTCAAGTCATACAGGACTCAGTCCCGGTCACTGTCATCACCCCCATACATTTCCGCGAGCTTTTTGAACCGAGGCCCCCAGTCGCTAAGGTAATCGTAATCCTGGTTACAATCAGCTGTGAGCGATTCTAAGGAGCTGAGAGAATTAGCTACAGAATCATTCCCTTCATAGGCATAAGTGGCCAGGGAGTCGTAAGGTGGTGCACTTGGGTCTGAGTCGTTTTCTTTCAACCTCCGGTGGATAAAATCTTGTACATCAATATTTTCCCAGAGCGGTACAGTCCTCCTTATCTGGAAAATAGTTTCAGGCATGACATCTCTTCTAAGTTTACTGTCTTCTCTTGCTTCTGGGTTCCTCAATGTGCCGATGTCAAAAGCCTGAGTGTCTTCCTCTCCACCACCTTCGTCATTATAGGTCACAATATTGTCCCGGACATCATCCTTTGAAATGATCAGAGGCTCCTTTTTCCGTTGCCTTTTCAATGCAGCAAACAGCACGATTAGAGCTGTTGATAAGCAAAGGAGATAGTGAGACTCTAAGATTAGAGTTAACATACATAATTATAGTATATGTGAAGTTTGAATAATCATTTGGAGACATGGGTTAACTATCCAATTGGAAAGATTAGAGACATAGCATTATTTGAGATAAAATAAAAACAATAAAATAAAAAGTTAAGAAATTAAAGACATGAAGACATTAAATTGTTACTAATCTACAATTTGAAGCCTAAGGACAACTGGCATAAAATATTATATATAAATACCGTACTTGGTCAAGTAAAATTAATTGAAATCTTATATGCATCAAATACTCATTTACCTCAGATTTATAAAAGTAATTATTGATTTAGCTATCATAAAAGTGAATTTCACTTGAATAGTAAAAATTTAAGGTTATTTATGCAAATAACATCCCATAAAGATGAATATAAATAATATATTTATATACTTATTATATACACTTAAATACATTTTAAGTGTATATGAATTTATTAAATGTTTCTACTGGTATGGCTACCAGTATCAATGTTTTCTAAAAAAAATATGAAATGCAATTTTAAGACTGAATATAATTTTCAAAATTCTAGTTGTTCAACTTGGAATTGGTTATAGGGCATCTAAAATATTTTTTATTAATCCTCATCATAATTCACAAACTTATACTCAAATTTGGGAGTAAACTTAAATTTGTATATTATTTGTATATCTTCTATTTTATTATTTTTGTACTTGTCTATGAATGTAATTAAATACTTCCACAAATATTAAAATTGCTTTGTTCTTATTATAGTAGATAACATAATGCATATATTTGACAAACATATTTTCCTAGTACAATAGGATAATTATATGCATGTATACATGTTTCTCTCCTCTGTCTCTTTCTCTCTCTCTCTCTCTCTCTCTGTGTGTGTTTGTGTGTGTGTGTGTGTGTGTGTGTGTGTGTGTGTGTGTGTGTGTGCATGTGCCTGTGTGTGAGTGGTTGCAGGTTAACATTGGAGGTCTTCCTTGGTAACTCTTTCCACTGATTTGTGAGTTGGTTTCTCACACTGAATTAATTGATTAAATTGGCTGTCCTTTGAGCTCTGTCTCCTCACTATTGCCCATAGAGTAGTCAAGGGTAAAGATGTGCCTGCAAAACATTCTTCCTGGTACCACTTTTCTAAACCTATGGTTCTAATTCCTATGAAGATATTTTACCAATTGAGTCAGCTCCTCAACTCCTATAAAATGCATTAAAATCAAAACATCCCCGTAAGCTCTAAATCTTTGAATTTGTACTAAAAATCATTCAATAATATTACTCGTACAAAAGACAAATAAACAAATCACACCATGGTAAACCACATTTTTAGAAAAAGTTTAAATTAGCAAAGGATGAATCAAATCAGGAAATTTTTTCACAAATTTATTTAAACAGGAGAAAAAATAGGAAACTGCATTTCATTTATTAGAGGAAATCCAATGTTCTGCCAAAATTATTTCTGAGGCAGTCTTGATTATGTATGTTTGTGATTCCAGCATTTTAGAGCCTGGAGCAGTAACCCTGTGCCACACACTGAGATACTGTCTCACAGGACAGAGAAGACTGCTGAAAGAGTAATTCATTGAAAATAAGAAGAAAATCGCTCGAAACATTCTATTGCTTTTGTTGAACTCCGATTTAACATTATTCTACAGTACTATTTTTCTTCTTAGTGTTGGGCTTTGAGTATGTTAAAAATATTCTACCACTGTATCACATCTCCAGGCCCATTGTTAATCTCAAATAAATTCCACCAAAAAAGAGATTGGGGACATGACCTTTATTCAGGTTCCTCCAGCAGGTATGAAAAATAAATGAAATACTCCTCTTTTGAAATATATAAAACTATAATTTAGTAAAAGAATAAAAAATATTTAAGTCTGAAATAGTTTTAACATTCACCAAGCATGGTAATGAACAAAAATGGACTTGTTTTGCAATGTGAAATTAAATGAGTGAATTCTTTGCTTTCTTTATGTTGTACATAAATACTAGATAAGTAAGCCTATCTGAAAGCTTCACCAGATATGAATTTTTAATCCTTCAATTTAAAACATTCATATTTATTTTGCTCTCTGTTCTGTGAGGTAAGAAATATCTGCTTCATTTGATGTGAAGAAAATAAATATTTGGGGTATGGTAATACAATTCAGTCTATTAAGAAAGGGCAGCAATATTTCCACCAATGTATGATTAAAAGTATTATTTGTTTATTATATTTCTAACTACTGGAACAGTATATATATATATATATATATATATATATATATATATATATATATATATAAGCAATAAAACAAAATCATAACCACTTGTATACTCTCATTTGACAGGTATTTTAAAACTTTGTGAAATTTCTTTAATTTGGTCATATACTCTTTTACTAATAATTGTTTTATTACTACTGATTTTAATTACTTATTTTAGGTTTTGTTTTTCCTAGAATTTGGTATAAAACCTAGGGCCTCTTACTGCTAAATTGCTGTGACTCTGAGCTCCAAAATAAAACATTTTTCATAATGAAGGTGTTATGATAATTAAACCCATACAAGTCACCACAGTGCCAGAGGTGTCTCTATGATCAAAATTTACAAAATACCTGCCCTAGATTTTAGCTCCACAGTCAATATTAAAGAATTCATTTAAAGGACAGTAGTGGTGTTTGAAGTGTGTTCCCCTGCCACTTTCTAAATAGCCAGACGATGCTAATTAAAACAAATATTTTATACTCCCCTTTGTCAAACCCCTAGTGAAATCCTACCATAATATCTGGCCAAAGGGATTTTATCCAAAGAGCTTGAATGGATTTATGGTGAAAGGAAGCCAGCATACATGAGCATTAGATCATAAACTTGGCCAGCTCTGCTGCCCTAAGTGTAAGTATTTTGGATGAATATTTTATAGAAATAAGTTTTGGAGTGGTTTACAGTGAAACAACTGTTTAATTGAATTAAATCCTTGCTGTGGTAGTGTGGGCTTAGATAAAACCTGTGCTAACAGAATCATGATTGCAAAAGTACTGAGTGAGCCATCTGTGAGCACCCTCTCCAAAGGACACTTTAAGTGCTGTGGTGTGTTTGCTTTGTCTGTGTGTTATAATGTGTAACCAGCTCATTTCACAAGAATGAGATCATTAGTTCGGATCCCCAGAAGACACAAAGGAGGCCAGACATGATGTAATTCCAGATTAGGAATTGGAGACCAGAGCTTCCTAGAACTCTAGTAACCAGCAAGTGTCTCAAGTCTGTGGGCTCCGGGGTTGATGAGAGATCCAGTTCCAATCCACAGTTGGTAAAGGAATGGATGAAGACATCTGATGCTAACCTCAGGCCTAAACATATGATTGCATGTTTAGGTGTGACATCTATGTCAGTGCTCATAGACATGTAAATACAAGAGTCATACCTTGGGTATTTAACTATTGCCTTCTTGAACAGATTTGTTAAGATTAAATTAATCATTACGTCAAAGTTTATTAGAACTGTGAGTGTAGCATTTGTATTATCATATCCCTTTTTTCTAAAGATTTATTTATTGGATGTGAGTACAGTGAGTGTTGTTCTCTTCAGACACACCAGAAGAGGGCATCCGATCACATTACAGATGGCTGTGAGACACCATGTGGTGGCTGGAAATTGAACTCGGGTCCTCTGGAAGAACTGTCAATGCTCTTAACTGCTGAGCCATCTCTCCAGCCCCATGTTATTAGATCTTTGTTTTAAAGCCTTACAGGGCTATTTCTTTTTCACGGAAGAACAAAGATAGGGGTGGTATGATTTTTCTCATTCACAATAGCTTCAGTAAAGTGATAAGCATGTGCAGTTTCATATACAGTGCCTGAGCGAAGAAAAAGAGCACAGAGAGACAATAGAGGGACAGAGAGATGCGCAGCTTACTAAGCAGGATGACAACACACAGGAGAATAGCGACCAGCGCCCCTGTGCTCAGGCCTGCAGCAAGCATCAGGGCCTCCGCGTTGCAGGACTGCATGTTCCCTTGGTTATCACATGCGCACACCCGTATCGTGAGTGTGCCGGTGCTGCTCTGAATGGGATAATCATTATCAAAGATTAAAACTGGCAGTAGGTAGGTGCTCATTTTGTTGCGGCTGTAACCATCTTTTCGAGTTATAATTCCTGCTGTATTATCTGAAGAGAAAAGTAAATACATTATTAGAAATAAACCTTCATTATCATTTTCTTCCCTCCCTCCTTCTCCATATTCCTCCTTCTTTGGTCCTGTCCTAGCATCCTTACTTTCTGTGCGTTTTGTTTTGTTTTTTTTGTTTGTTTGTTTCTGAGATATAGTATTATGTAGCCCAGGCTAGCCATGACCTCATTGATGTAGACAATGAACTTGAACTTCTTTTTGAGATCACTTCTAAGTTGTTGGGATGCCAGAAGGGACCACACCTTGCTTCATATTCAATTTAAAATCTTTTTTAAAATTGTACTGTATACTTTTGTATATATTCTTTACCTTTATTGTCTACAATTGTGAAGTTTGGATTTAGAGGAAATTCTGGCAGTGGCTCAAAGAAGAACTTGTGTCCCCGGGGAGGATCATCCTTGTCCATGACACTTATAGTTTGAATCAACTGAAACCAAAACACATTCATTAATTAAACTCCACAAATAGAAACAATACTTTGTGAATTCAAGATTGTTTTAAGTAGGGACGTATTACTAGGATCATGTCATTCTCAGTTTACATTTTATAAACATTTTTAAAGTAAAACTTTAAGCTTATATATCATTTTCAGAAAGTCACTTTAATAGGTCTAATAAAGTTTCATATCAGATAACATTTAACCAATAATGAAAATTATCTCTGAGTAGAAATGCATGGGTCTTGGCAGTGTTTTGTTTTCTACTTTCTGATAACCATCCCTCTTTAAGGAAAACATATTAATTCTACAAATAGCATGCTCTTGATGACTCTGCAACCTGTTTTAGGCTAAAAATGTAAGAGGGTCTTGTTTATTTGTTCAAAAAAAAATTAAACAAAACAATTGTATCCAGAAGGCAAAAATAAGAAAAAAATATAAAAGGATTAATATCAATGCCCACATAGTTTTTAAATTTTTATTGAGAAATACTTTAAAATTTAATAAAGTAAAAGTTTTAAATCACAGAAAACATTTAGATCACTCCTTATTCTTCTGAACTACATAACATAGCAACATACAATGAAAAATACAACCACAACTGTTTATTCATAGGCAATATTTATGCTCTCGAAACATTAGTAAGTATAACTCAAAATAAGCTAAGTTATAGCATTATATAAAGGTTTTATCCATGCTCTAAATATATTTATTGTCCTATAATCATGGTAAAAATGTCATTTTGGGAACTCATATTTGAAAGATCACAGTGACTTCTTTGTTGAATGTCAGAAAAGGAATGTAAGAACATACAGCCAATGCCAGGCAAGATAAGCAGTGATTCCTCCTGTCCTGAAGAAACATGTTTATAAACTTCATAATCATATAGTTACCTGGCCAGACTTTGCATTTTCACAAACAAAGGTTTCATAGTACGTGGCAAATTCAGGAGCATGATCATTTATATCAAGAATTCTGATGAAGACAGGAATCTGGCTACTCTGCTTTGGGTTATCTGCAACAAAAAACTTCATGTGAGGTTTCAGGGCCATGCATGAAAGCCTTCAAGCCACAAAGACCATCAGTAACTTAGCCTTGAATCTATTCCCTGTAGTCTCAAGCCCGTTTGGATGGATGCCAGGTATCTTTGTTACTTGGTCCAAAAACATAAAACGTATAAAAAGGGGAAAATACAATGAAGGAAAACAAAGTAAAATAGAGAGTATCCATAATTTCATGTGTAACATCAGTCTAGGTGAAATTCAAAGTCATAACTACTTCTTAAAGAGTACAAAACGTTTCAAATGAATTATTTGTTAACCTTTAAATAAAAATGAGCACAGAATACTAACTTCGCCTGATTCACTTTCTGTTTGGATATTGCCAATGCTGCATTGATTTCAAAGTATATTATTGTCACTTATTTTGGAATGTGGAAGACATATTTGGATGAATATACCTACAACTTACTTATCTCTGTGGCTGTGATAGTGATGTTATGCCAAGGGGATGATTCCCGATCCAGGGCTTTCAGAGTGAAGATGGAGCCATTTTCCGAGTGAATACTGAAAACTCGGTCCATATCAGTATGCCGGTCAACAGAGTATCTAACAGGAAAGAGACTTGATAATTCAGCTCTCTCTGAGATCAACTGTATCATCCTCTATCCCCGACAGTTACGACAGATTCTTAAATTGATCGGACAAAAATGTAAGTTGCAAGGTGGTGAGTTTCTTGTATATGTTTGTTTGTTTTATCCAAATGGATTCATTATGGGAACAATCTGAGGTTCTAACTGCTCCCTTACAACATTCATGTTTGTGGATGTGTTTAGAGACATTGCATAAGAAGAAGGAATAATTGTGTGAACTTTGAAGTATTGGGTATTTCTTGATTTCCTTATTTTATCATAGCACAGTATGATTGAACTAACTCTAGAATGAACAGTAATATTACACTTGATGACAGTAACAACAAGTATATTGAGCGTCACTGTAGAGCAAACAGAAAAAAAGAATGTTAAGAGAGAAATGTTGATCTCAGTGTCACCTAGGAAGCTGCTTATTTTTCTGTGTGTCTTCTGAAAGGCTCTTAAAAGACTGTTGCAATCTGCTAAATTAGGGATATTGCAAAGTACAGTATATTTTATTGTGCTTGCTTATTTTTGTTGCTGTGTGTGTGTGTGTGTGTGTGTGTGTGTGTGTGTGTGTGTGTGTGTCTTGTTTGGGTTTTCAGCTTTTGTTTTCTTATTTGTGTACTTGTTTTCAGATATGGTTTTGGGTAGCCAAGGATGGTCACTCAGGTTGCCCACACTATTCTTTAAGAGCAGGTATTCCTGCCTTTGCTTTAAAAGTATTGGAGTTATTTTTTGAGGAATATTATTTATATGTACTTTAGATTAGCATCTAACTTTCAATTCTCCTACCTAATAATCCTCAGCAGTCCAGGCAGTAAAGTCACCGGCAGTGAACCCACAAGTATCATGATCATGGGCATTGCTATGGAAAATATAAATTTGATAGAAACTGAATGTAAACTCATTTCTTTTAAGGATAATTTTTATTTTGTGTGCATGGATACCAATGTACCATAGGCACGCTTCGCAATTTGGAGGCCTAAAGAGTAGTGTGGATCCCCTGGAACAGGAGTTCCTGAAGATTAAGCGTTGCCAGGTTGAAGCTGAGAAGACATAGACGCCCTGTAGGGGGCAGTGTTCTCAACCGTGAAGACGGTTCTTATCTGTGTAAAGTCAGTTCTCGGCTTTAATTTATTTATTTACATTTCAAATGTTGCCCTCTTTCCTGGTTCCCCCCTCTCTCATTCTTCCCATTCTCACTTCTTTTCAATATTGCCACATTACAGTTGTTGAGACTCTTAGAAATATAAATACCTATGTCTGAGAAGGAAAAACAGTAAAAAAAAAAATTACATAGTTGCATATTTATTTATATGTTTTATTCATTTGTGTTGTTTTTTTAGTGCACTTTGGAGACAGACTATCAGGGAGCCCGGGTTCCCAGTGAACTCTCTGAACCTGAGGCTGACCATAACATTCTTATTTTACTAACACCTCCAGGCTCTGGGATTACCTCTATGTATTGTAGGTGTTACTCCTAATTATTGAATGGATCATCTTGGTTATCAATATGAACTTTCAAAGAATGGCTAAGGGAGAAAAGGTTTATCTAATTTTTTTTTCCAAATTTCTGTCACTTCTTAATTTTATCAAGTGTTATTAAAATTAACTTCAAAGATAAAAAAATAATACGTTTTTGTGAGATCAGATAAATTAAATAAAAGTGATATAAACAAAGTAGGTGTGTTGAATAGCATGCAGTTGACCACGTTTACCAGTATATTTGTCTCTTCCTTGACGGGAAAGGCCAGTATTTAACCATGGTCTGATGATGTCTAAAATGAATGGTCTTATAATTTTCTCACTAGTTGTAATGGTGTACATGAAGGGAAAAAAAAGGTTTTTGTGTGCATTAGCTTTCCTCTAGAGATTAATATAAGTACTCTCTCAATTAAAAATAATAATAATTCTAATATAAAAGTCACAGACTGAATCACTTGTAGTTTATCAGGAAAGAGAAGTAGTTCTGAGCACCTGTCAGCCTTCTACTTGGGCTTCCCTTCAGCAGACATTCCTTTCAGGTTGTGAATTCAAGGAGGAGAGTCACTTTGACAATTTGGAAATAAGCTCACTTTTTATTATTAACAGTGGTAACTTCCGGCTCTATTTTTAGATATTCCCCTCAGCGAAAATGATGTCCCTATAAATTGTCAAAGCCCAGAGATAATATTCTTTTACATAGCAGCCAAGTTCTATTTTCAACACAGAATTAGAACATTCTGAACTACCAATTAATAATAAATGCATTGAATTACTGACCAGGGAAAAATGCATTAAACACTTAACACAGAAAAAAGTCGTTTCTGTTAAGAAAATGGTTTATAAAATCACTAGTAATTTATTGATTTGACTTCATTGAATTTTGAACAACTATCTGATACAGATTATTTATATAAAGCATCTATGAGAATACTACCTGAAAAGAAAGGCCACTTTCATGTGACTGACATAAAAATCAAAATGTACACAACACAACTCACCTTAGTCTCGCTGCTCAAAAATTTACGGCTTTTATTTTATGTTGTACAATCAAACATTAAACACATTAATAAAATCCTGTGCTTTTTAATACACAATGCGTAGGGAACACACTTATGACAGTCAGTGGTTGTATCTCTGTGCCAGATTCTACCTCATTGTGTCAGTGGCTAGGTCAGTATGAGCAGAACATGCCTTTCTTCTCTCTTCTTCATCGGCTAAGTTTTTCCAGAAATGTGCACAGCTGTATACAGTGAAATACTTATGTTCACCTTTGAAATGGATGTTGACAGTATAATGAAAGTACTAGTTCATTCACAAAAAAAAAGTGATAAAAATAATTTGTAGAAAACAATAGCCTTATTTTCTGAACAAGATTGTTGTTTTCAGATAGAGAGGATCTCATGCAAACACTGGACTCCATTATGTATGCTATGAAGTCCAAAATGATTTCATACTAGTGATCCTTATGTGAGAGCTACCTGTGCCTTGGGATTATAGCTTCAACCACCACATCTCTCTAGATTTTTTGTTTTTCACAATATAGAAAGAGAAGAAATCCGGATCACCCTTTGTGCATTGATTTTTCCCATGGATTCGGTACAGCTCACGTTAGAATGTGTGCCCTTTCCTGGAGCTTAAGTCAATCCCTTGCCAGTAAATTTGTTTTGCAACTTACTTTTAATTGAACGTGACTGAATTTCTTCTATTGAAAAAAGAAACATTATTGAGATTTGAAACCGTTGAACATAAAATAGGTGTCAAATGCGACAAGATGATCTTACAAAATGCATGAAATTATAACCACACTTACAATTAGAAACGCAGAATAACTAATGAAGTGAAGCAGAGGAAGCAGCATCTGTTAACTGTGACAGTAAATTCATGTGGCCAGCAGCACCTGTATTGAAGTCAATAGGTTTGGTGCACAGATTTTTGTTGTTTTGTGGGTGAGAAATAGTTTCTCAACTTTCCTTCAAAATGTTGTTTCTGAGGCTGACCTTATTCACTGTGTTTTGGGATTCAGCCTCTCTTCTCTAATCTTTGTTGATTTGTTGATGATTTTTCCTCCCAGTCTGCAAAGATCTAAAGAAGGTCTCATGGCATTTTGCATTTTGAGGTATTTAGCTGCTTTCTGTTTGCAGGTATAGTTTATTTGTTGGTAGGTTTGGTGATATAATTGAAAGAACATCATAATTCTTGAGGGTTTAGGGGAAACAACATCTGAATCTCCACTCCCCCAAAAATCGTGAGTTATGACCAGAACTGGAACCTTACAAATGTATCAAGCACAGTAAAAAGAACATGCACACTCTATCGTCGGTCTTTTAAGCAGAAACATCCCTTGAAATTTTATCTTTAGGAGTTGCTATATTTAGGAAATATATTTACACTGATTCAAAATTACAAAGATTCATGAATAATGTATTACATATAGTGTATTATTAATACAGAAAACTGTATAAAGGCATTCAGAGGTTGGGAGTCATTAACAGTATAACTGCATAAATAATAAGTTAATCATTTTGGAATATAGCAGAAATCCACGGTGTTTTACTGAAAAACAGTATGTGATAGAAAGGGGGAACAATGATAGCTACTGGGAGGAGCATAAAATATTTTATTTACTATAAAACTGGGCACATATTCAAAGAACACTCCACTATCCCGCCAGGAAACTTAATCATGTTTATCAGAGCTTTTCTCATAATAACCAGAAACTAGAAACAACCTCGATGTCCCTCAACCAAGAATGAATAAAGAAAACATGGCACAGTTACACAATGGTGCATTACAACACTGTTAAAGACAATGATGTACTGAAATTCCTAGGAAAATGAATGGGAATACCAAAGATCATCCTGAGTGCGGCAACTGGACTCAGAGAAAAGCATGTTATGTTGTCATGTACAAGCAGATGTTAACTGTAAATAAAGAATAACCCTGCTACAATCCTCAGTCCCAGAGTAGCTAAATAAGAACATATTCTCAAGTAGAAGGAGATATAAATGCAAGGTAAAAGAGAAATTGAATAGGTATAGCAGGTTGGGGGAAGTCAGGAGGAACGGGGAAGGGAGATAGGAACTGGGGTATCAGGTTGGGGAAAGATGAGGAGGAGAGAGCACTATTAAAAATGAGTGAAATTGGGGAGCATTTCTGGAATGAGCCAGAAACCTGGTACAATGGAAACTCCCAGAAATCTATGAAAGTAACCTTAAGTAAGAGTCCTCAAAATGGATAATATGAGGACTGAACCAGCCATCTTCTCTAACACGCAGGAATTTCGGTGGGAGGATTGGGCTACCTACCTAGCCACAAAACCTTCAACCCACAACTTGTTCTGCACACAGAATGATCCTATGCTGAGCCCAACATGGCCTTGATAAGGACATGGTGACATGGTTCCTGTCCCTGAGGCAGGGCCACCCTATGTGAGCCACCATGAGTGTTGAAAACTGCTATGTTGCTTAAGGCTTGTTTGTGTAATAATGTACATAATAGAACCAGTACTTGCAGTAATGGGAGACTTTTTCTAAGGAGTAATATCTCCCTGTTTTGGTTAGTGACTTCATGACAATCAGAAGCAGCAGGAGTCCAGGAGTTAAGGGTGTGGCTGTCTCAGCAAAACAGTAAGTGCAGGGACCTTCAGGACAGGCCTTAATGCTATGGGAAAGAGCTTAAAATACATGAGTTTGAAAATATATAATTTCTCTACTATGCAAAAAAAAAAATAAGGATGCACTATGACTTATGTCAGGGCTTCAGGAATCTAAAGGAAAAGCAGCTGTACAGTGAGACAACTTGTTAGATAATATCTAAGGAAGCAGATAAAGAGATTTAGGGAGTGGTGATCACAGATCCCACCCAGCTAAGTCTTTTGTTTATGCTTTTAAAGGCAGGTAGATTCCTGAGTTCAGGATCAACATGGGACAGAGAAAAGTTAGGCTCATGTGTAGTAGAAATGGTCATTTCAGGGCAGGGTCCAACCCTGCTAATTTATCATCTGTGTTTGAACAAGGCAGGCTGTTTGTCTCTCCCAGAGCTGCCCATTTGTTGTCAGTGGGTTGTTTGTCATTAGTAGGGGATTTCATGTGGGTGACATGTAAAATGACACAGAAGTTTTATGAAACATTCAAGCATAGCACAACCTCCAGAGGCAGCAGGGGTAGAGGTGGGAAGAAAAAGGAAGGCAGACAGATCTCTGAATTCTCGCAATGTTAAAAGAAAATGTGTGCTTACTGTCTCCTAAGAATTAATGGGCTGAGATGATGGGGTTCTGATTCTGATAATTGTCTTTGCTATGGTTTTACTGCTATGAACAGACACTATGAGGAAGGCAAGTCTTATAAAGGACAACATTTAATTGGGGCTGGCTTACAGATTCTGATGGTCAGTCCAGTATCACCATGGAGGGAACATGGCAGCATCGAGGCAGGTATGAAACAGGAGAAGCTGAAAGCCCTACATCTTCATCTGAAGATTTCCAGGTAGCTAGGGTGAGGGTCTTAAGCCACAGTGACACACCTTCTCCAACTAGGCCATATCTCCTAATCCTGTCACTCCCTGGCACAAGCATAAACAAACCATCACATTCCACTCCTTGGTCCCCATGGGCTTGTTCAAACATATGGGGCTATGGGAGCCACACCTAAACATAACATAATGCAAAATACATTTAGTCCAAATTCCAGAGTCCACATACTTTATAGCAGTCTCAATAGTGTGAGAAGTCCAAAGATCTGAGATTCATCCAGTCACTTAACTGTTAATCCAAGAGCAAGACAGGAAACCAAACTCTGCATCTCCATGTCTGATGTCAAAGCAGTCTTCAGATCTCCACCTCCTTTTTCATGTTTGTTGACAGCAACAAACTTGTTTCTCATGGGTTTGTTCCATTCCCTGTTAGCAGCTTCCCTCAGCTGAAAGCCCACAGCTCTGGCATCTCAAACATCCTGGTATCTCCAAGGCAACCTCAATGTTACAGCTTCTTGTTTCTATGTCTGAGATCCACATATGAACTTCATGGCTCCTCCAAATGGCTGGCTTCACGTTTCCTGATCTGTCCTCTGTAGCACTCTAAGCTCAGGTTCATCTACTCCACTGTCACTGTTGTTCTTGGTGATCAGCCCATGGTACTGGCATCTTCAGTAGGTTGGGGTCTTCTGCTGCAACTAGGCTTAGCCAATAGCCTCCCATAGGCTCCCTTCATGGTCCTAAGCCTCAAATCCTTTGCATGACCCCTTCAGTCCTGGGCTGCCAACTACAGCTGAGGCTGTGCTTTCACTAATGGCCTTCCATGGCCTCTCACAGTGCTAAGCCTCAGCTGTTCTTCATTCCTTCAAAACCAGGGCCACCTGGGTGACTCTTAAACATTACCAAGTACAGCTGCAGCATGAAACACAACTTTGACAGTCTGTGGTACACAGCTTTTTATACTCTCAGAAAACATTGCCCAGAATATTTCACCCCAGTGATGTTGGTCTCTTCTTAATCAGCACTAATTTCTTAGCCCCTGCTAACCAGCACCAATTGTCCCAGTAGTTTCCATCTCCTCTTGAACATAAAGCAAGAGACACGTAGCTGAAGCTGCCCACTCTAGTTTGTTTTGCTTTGTTTTGTTTTTGTTTCCTGTTCCTGTGATCTTAGTCTCTCCTGGTGTAGGTGTTTTGAAGATCAGGGAACCCTCCTACCAGGAGATACAACAACCATTCTACTGAATTGGAAGAGCAGACTTCACCCTGGCCACTTTGGAGCTTTTGGTGCCATTAATCCAACAAGTTAGGGAAGATCTAACAACGTTAGGAGGGTGAATGATCCAGTTTACCAAGGGAAAATTAGGTTCCTTTTTTACAATAAATGTAAGAAAGATTATGGCTGCAGTGTCTGAAGGCCCTTGGTGCAATCGTGTCCCTGTGATTATGGTAAATGGGAAACTACAATGACATAATCCAGGCAGATGACTAATGGTAAAGAGCCTCCAGGAATGAAGGCATGGGTCACACTTCCAAGAACATAACCTAGACCTGCTGAGGTGCTGACTGACAGGGAAGGAAGCACAACATGGGTCATGGAGGAAGCCCTTCTAATATACAAATATTATAATATAATACCAACAAAGGTCACGTGACCAGGTGGAGAAGTAAGGACTATCATTGACTTGGGTGTTTCTGTCATATTTTGTTAATATTGTGTTTGTGCAGATATTAGTGCTTCCTCTTCTCAGTTTTATATTTTTTAATATAATAGCAATTAAGAAAATTTAAAAGTGGTTCTCATGTTTAAGTTGACAACAATATCAATCAATCAGATGCCTAATCCCCTATCCCCCCCAGCTCCCAGTGACTAAACCACCAACCAAATAGTACACATGGAGGGACCCATGACTCCAGCTGCATATGTAGCAGTAGATGGCCTTATCTTGCATCAGTTGGAGGAGAGGACCTTGGTCTGTGAAGGCTGGATGCCCCAGTGTAGGGGAATGACACAACAGGGAGGTAGGAGTTAGTGGGTGGGAGGGGAGCACACTTATTGAAGCAGGGGAAGGGGGATGGCATAGGCAGTTTGAGAAGGGGAAACTAGGAAAGTGGATAACATTTGAAATGTAAATAAATAAAATATTCAATAATAAAGCCCTTCAAGTGTGATGGCCACATAGTAAAAATTTTGTGATATATTAGAAGTTGTACATGAAATAGTTAAATGCTGTAAGAAAAATTGGGACCTAGTTAAATATATAATCTATTTGGGACTACACATGGGACAGGTATATCATGCTAGATGCAGTTATGACCTGGTTATATTTTTATTTGGAAATTATGTATGATAAAAGATATAAAATTGCTTGCCAAACTGACAAGTGGTGGGCTTGTAATGGCTATTCTTTCGGGTCGACATGACAACACCTGAAAGTAACCAAAACCCAAGTCTCTAGATACAGACCTGAGAAAGTTTTTTTGTTTTTTTTTTTTTTTTAATAATTTAATTTGAAATGAGAAGACTCACCATTAACCTGTGGCACACTTTATGGTATCCATCTTGATAACAGATGTAGAACAGTGAAGCTTTATTCCTTACCCTGCTTTCCCTCACAGCTGGCAGGTCTGTCCCTTCACTGACATTAGATCCTACTTCTTGGGGATTCCCATTTGTACTGAAGACCAGATGAGACATCTAGACTATTGGACTGAACAATTAATGAATACTTGAGCATTCCCATGATAGGAAACCATTGTTGGCTTAGTTGATCCAAAAGTTGTAAGCTACTCAAATGAACCCTATATTCGTGTATGTATGTATGTATGTATGTATGTACATCTGTATGTATGTATGTATATATACACACACATACACACATATATATGTCTGTGTGAGTATAATCCCGTATACACATATTGTTTCTGTCAGTTTTGTTTCTGTAGATAACCATGAGTAATAAAAATGCAAAACTCATATCTCTAAAATATAAGAAAATTAATATAGTTTCAGCATAAAAAGCATGGCATATATGTCTCATATTTTCTGTATCATCCCACACATACAAAAACCTCATTATCCATCTACATGAATCATTAACTCAATTACATTACAAATATATTTACATGCTTACTTTCTTAAATTATAATATTTTAAATCATACTAAATATTGTTTAAATATTGTATATAATTTGGCTAAACAGAACTTTAATATAAAATTTTAAAAACCTTTCATTTGTAAAAATATATTTGATATGATACCTTATGTTGGGTATAATACAAATATGTATTAAATATGTAAAATTTAAGCCAAATGTCTGTACCATGGCCCAGGCTCATTTTTTAAATGTTTATAGGACAAAAATGAGTACTTGAACTCAATCACTACCATCAAACTAAAAGCCAAACATATAGTTATAAATTCAATACTATGAGGGTTGGGGACAGTGTATTATCCCTAGGACTTGCTGAAAATGCCATCTACACAAATTGGCAAAATCCATGTTCAGTGAAAGACACAATTTCAAAAATCAGAGAGAAACAGATTGAGGAGTCTGATTTTTGACAGTGGCCTCTGGTTTCTGCATGCATGTATGTGGATATATAGCCTAATACACACACGCAAGAATGCTCCTCACTGAATGTCAAAAAATGAGACTGATTATAAGTATTTATGGTATTTATCCTGGCTGACTTGTTTCTTTGAAACATTGTTATGCTGTTTGAAGTCTACTGATATTTGGAATTGAAAGTAATTGAAATTATTCAAAATTATATAATTTTAATTTTTTGACTAGCAAAAATTGCAAATTCCATTTTCAAATGTCAGAGTTTAAAAATATTAATAAACCAATTTTATAGGGGAAAACCTGTTAAGAATTGGAATCAGAGGGAAAACTTGTTAACATGTAATTTTAGACAAAACATCTATAAATGTTGAAATTGTCCACAAATTATCATGAAGAATATTAAATAACATCTGCTGTTACCTGAGATTTTATCTTAGCCTTTCTAACTGTTGTGAGATAGAATCTCAGGGTTGTTTTGGTTTTTGCCTCTTTCTGAAAATTAAGGATGTTAAATATTTCTTTAGGTGCTTTCCAGCCATTCTATATTCCTCAATGTGAATTTTATGTTTAGCTCTTTACCCAATTTTAATGGAGTTATTTAGTTCTCTGGAGTCTCACTTTTTGAGACTTTTGCATATATAGGAATTTTCCCATTCTTTTTGTTGATGTCTTCTCTTAATGACAGTGTCCTTTTCCTTACAGAAGCTTTGCAATTTTATGGGGTCCCATTTGTTGATTCTTGATCTGAGAGCATAAGCCATTGTTGTTATGTTCAGGAAAATTTCCACAGTGCTGATGTGTTCAAGGCTCTTCCCCACTTTCTCTTCTATTAGTGTGAGTGCATCTGGTTTTCTGTGGAGGTCCTTGATCCACTTGGACTTGAGCTTTGTACAGGTCAATAAGAATAAATTAAATTGCATCAGTAAGAATAAATTAATTTTCATTCTTCTATAGGCTGACCACGAGTTCGACTATCATAATTTGCTAAAAATGCTATTTTTTATCCACTGGATGGTTTTAGTTTCTTTATCAAAGGTCAAGTGGCCATATTTGATTCCATCAATCTACCTGCCTGTCTCTGAAACAATAACATACAGTTTTTTTTTTTTATTACTACTGCTCTCTAATGCAGCTTGAGTTCAGAGACTGTGATTCCTCCCAAAGTTCTTTTATTGTTATTCCAAATGAAATTTGCAAATTCTTTCTAAACTACATGAAGAATTGAGATGGAATTTTGATGGAGATTGCATTGAATCTGTAAATTGCTTTTGAGAAGATGGCCATTTTTTTTTTTTTTTTTTTTTTTTTTTTTTTTTTTTTTGACAAGGAAGACAAGTTTATTTGAAAACATGGCTGAATAGCCTGGGAATGTAGGTCAGTCCAGAAGTGAATGATAGATATACAGAATGCTCAAAATGAGGTTACCAGTGTGTGTCAAGGTTCATCTCCTCAAAAACAGACTAAGTCATATCTTAAGAAAATTTAGTCATTTGAGAAGTTGGAGTTGTCCACAGTGCATTTGGTCTGTGACATTACTTAAAAATGGCTTATCTATACATGTGACTGGCATTTACAAACATGTAAGGGTAGGCTAAGGGTGGCTTTGGACTTCTGCTACCTCTCCTAGTTTTATTTCTGTTACTGTAATAAATTGCACTGATCAAAAGAAAATTCAGGGAGAAAGCGGTTGATTAGATTCCAGCTCACAGTGTATTAACTGAGAGACATCAGGGTAAGAGCTCAAAGCAGAACTGGAAGGCAGAAACATGGAGGAATACAGCTTTCTGGCTTACACACTCATCTTGGCTAGCTTAACTGAATGCCTTCTTAGGATGGGTGAAGATGACCATTTTTACTATGTTAATCCTGCCAATCCATAAGCATGGGAGATCTTTACATCTTTTGAGATCTTCAATTTCTTTCTTCAGAGACTTACACTGCTTGTCATACAGATCTTTCACTTCCTTGGTTAGGGTCACACCATGGTATTTAAAATAATTTGGGTCTATCATGAAAGGTATCATTTTCATAATTTTTCTCAGCCTGTTTATTTTTTGAGTAGATGAAGGCTACTGATTTGTTTGAGTTAATTTTATATCCAGCCACTTGCTGAAGTGTTTTATTAACTGTAAGAGTAATTTGGTGGAATTTTTTGGGGAGGTCACTTAAGTATACTATCTTATCATCTCCAAATCATGATATTTTCACTTCTTCCTTCCCTATTTGCATCCCTTTGACCTCCTTTTGCTGTCTAATTGGTCTGGCCAGGACTTCCAGTATTATATTGAATCGGTAGGGAGAGAGTGCCTGATTTCAGTGGGATTGCTTCAAGTTTCTCACCACTTAGTTTAATGTTAGCTATTGGTTTGATGTACATTGCTTTTACTATGTTTAATTATGGGCCTTGAATTTCTGATATTTTCAAGACTTTTAATATGAAGTGGTATTGAGTTTTGTCTATGCTTTCTCAGTATCTAACAAGATGTTCATGTGTTTTGTTTTGTTTTTTTTTCCTTTTGAGTTTATTTACATAGAGGATGACATTGATGGATTTCCTTATATTGAACCATCCCTGAATCACTGGGATGAAGCCTACTTTATTGTGATGGATGATAGTTTTGAAATGTTCTTAGATTTAGATTGCTAGAATTATATTGAGTATTTTTGCATCAGTATTTATAAGGGAAATTTGTCTGAAGTTTCTTTCTTTGTTGGATATTTGAGTGGTTTAGACATAATCATAATTGTGATTTCATAGAACAATTGGATAGTGTTCTTACTTTTTTCTATTCTTGGGGATAGTTTGGAGAGTATTGATATTAGGTACTCTTTGAAGGTCTCATAGAATTCCATAATAAATCAATCTATCCTGAGCTCTTTTTTTTTCTTTTTTCTTTTTTTTTTTTGGTTGGGAGGCTTGTCTTTATGAGTTATGGGACTGTATAGATGGTTTATATGATCCTGATTTAATTTTGGTACATGATATCTGTCTAGAAAAGTGAAAAGTATCCACTTCATCTAGATTTTCTTTGAACTTCCTTAGTTTCTGTGGTTATGTATCCCTTTTCATTTATAATTTTCTTAATTTTAATACTGTCTCTGTGCCCTCTCATTGGTCTGGGTAAGGTTTATCTATCTTGTAGATTTTCTCAACTAACCTCTGATTTTGTTGATTGTTTGTATAGTTCTTTCTGTTTTTACTTGGTTGACTATGGCCCTGGGTTAGATTATTTCTTGCCATCTACTCTTCTTCGATATTTCTTTTTGTTGTAGAGTTTCTAGGTGCACTGTCAAGCTGTTAGTGTATGATCTCTCAAGTTTCTTTTTGGAGGTATTCAGAGCTATTTTTTTTCCTTAGCACTACTTTCCTTGTATCCTATAATTTTGGGTATGTTGTGCTTTTGTTTTTATTAAATTCTAAAATGTCTTTAATTTTTTCTTTATTTCTTCCTTGATCATGTTATCATTGAGTAGAGTACTGTTTAGCTTCCATGTATATGTGGACTTTCTGTTGGTTTTGTTGTTATTGAAAACCATTCTTAGTTCCTGGTGATCTAATAGGATGCATGGGTTTATTTCAATCTTCTTTTATTTGTTGATATTTATTTTATGACTGACTATACTGTCAATTTTGGAGAAGTACTGTGAGGTGCCAAGAAGAAAGTATATTCTTATGTTTTAGGATGAAATGTTGTTTAGTTTTCTGCTAAATCCATTTGGTTCATAACTTCTTTTAGTTTCACTGTGTAGTATTTTATTGTTCCCTTTAACCGAGCATATTTCTAGAAAATTTATGAAGTACCTACAAATTTCTGCTCCAAATATTTATTTCTAGATATTTATTGTATATATCTTAGTATAAATCATCAGATATTTAGCTATTTACTGAATTTCTTTTGTTTTTAAATGTACTTTTTAAATAATTTAAATTATACTTTGATTTAAGACACAGAGGCAATAAAAATGAACAATTAAAAGATTAAAATTAAGAAGAAGGAAGACCAAAATGTGGATGCTTCAATACTTCTTAGGAAGGGGAACAAAATACTCTTGGGAGGAAATACAGGGACAAAGAATGGAGCAGAGACTTAAGGAAAAGGCATCCAAAGAGATGGATTCATCACATATGCAGTCACCAAACTCAGTCACTATTGCTTATGCCAAGAACTGCTTGATGACAGGAGCCTGATATGGATGTCTTCTGAGAGGTCAGAGACATACTGATCCAGATTAAGATGCTTGCAGCTGACCATCAGAGTGAGCACTGGGACACCAATGGAGGAGTTAGAGAAAAGACTGAAGGAGCTGAAGGGGTTTCCAACTTCATAGAAAGAACTACAATATCACTAACTATATCCCCCAGAGCTCTTAGGGACCAAACCATCAACCGAAGACTGTGCATGAAGGGGATTCATGTATCCAACTGCATTTCTTTGGAGCAAGGGGATAATATTTGAAATGTAAATACATAAGTTATACAATGAAAAAAGACAGGGATAAAAGAGATTAGAATCTGGTACTGAGTCTAAAATTTATATCCTGTCAATATTTTATCTACTAATTTTTCTGTGATAGAGTTACTACTTAAATGCCCAGTGTTTTAGTATTATTACTTATGGTAAAGTGTTATAATAACATCTATCTTATGAGGTTGTAAGACTCATGTGATGTCTCATGCTTGGACCAATCAGAAGAGACCAAAGGTCTTTTACTTAAGTCTTAAAATCAACTGATGACTAAACAAATAAATACATGCTTTTTGGGTGCTTACTTTATTATGTTGTTCATGGAATCTGGGTCATATGCTGTGACTTGTCCTATGATGCTCCCTTCCTTCACATCTTCATCCACTTCCATCAAATAAGAGAGCTTACTGAACACAGGGGGCTCATCTACATCTTCCACAGATATCTTCACCATGGCTGTGTCTTTGAAAGGTCCAAGGTGTAAGAATCGAGGATCAGGGTGAGTATTACTTGCATCCACTCTTAAAGTGTACAGCATTTTCTTTTCAAAATCTAGATTCTGAGTTTAAAGAAAGAAGTGTTAGAATACATCTGAAGACAGCAATCATTGATAATATGAATTTTTAATAACCTTTTAAAATTTAATATCAACTATGGCTAAGTAACTATTCTAATTATGGCTTAATCATTTTGAACAATGAACTAGTGCATTTGCTTTGTATTTATACGAGATAACTATCGTGGAATGCATAATAAACTGACATCCATTAGGTAATTTGCTTCATTTTTTTTCTTTTCACAGTTAAATGAAGCTATTATCTCAATCAATACTGATTAAAGAGTAGCATTATTTAAGCTAAATATTATTAAAATCAGAAGACTGACTAAAACATATATCTAGAATAAATTGTATAATGAATACCTGAGTATTCATTAAAATAAATAAAGTAGTGAAACAAAAATAATAAATGTTAGCTGTATCAATCTTCATCTTCTTGCAGATCATTCTCAAACATTCAACTGAAAGTCAAGAAAATACCTATAAACAAGAACATCTTACAAAGCACCCTCTCATATGCTAACTACTATTTCTTAGGTAGAAAGATGTCAGTATTAATTAGAGCTATTAGTTCTTCTTCTTTTTTCACTCAGTTTACATAGACCATCACACTTACAATAAAAGAGTTGAGAAATGTATGACTTAGCAGTGATAGATTGCTGTTTATAGTTCATGCCAAGGAGAAATATAAAGCAAGAACCCTTTAGTTTACTATGAGTCTGAATCTGCTCTATTACAAACACAGCCATTTGAGCCAAAAGAGGAGCATAACTCTCAGGAACAATGTATCACTTATTTGGAGAGAAATCAGTTTTCCTACTTCCACTTGTTGATGGACAACAAATAGAAGATGATGAAAAGTAGATTCAGAGTTGTTTTTCCTCTTCTCTGAAAAGCAAGAATAAACTAAAGAGCACTTAGTGAAAATAGAAAGACAGGCACAAGAGACCTGTTTGACAGTTATGATCCCTTCCTGTGTATCTTTGTCAGTGATCACATCAAACATGTCTGATCCTTCTCCTTCTGAAATGCTGTATTCAAGCTCGGCATTCTCCCCTGTGTCAGGGTCATTGGCTTTTATCCTTCCAAGATGAGTTCCAAGAGGTGCAGACTCCAGAGAATTAAACTGGTAAGTACCTGCAAAGTAAATCATAGCTGACTTGATTTTAATTTGGGATGACACAATTTTTTTCTCTTAGTAAAGATATTGAAATTGTGAGATATTTCCATCACATTGAATTGTATGCTCTCAAAAGATATAGATTTATGAAGTGGAAAAATAATGTATAGAGCATAAACTCTGTTAGTTCATATATGAGAAGTATGGTTTGCACAAAGAATAAAAGAATTTCCAGTGTTACAAAGAGTCCACAAAAGCCTGCTATAAGAATCCAAACCTTCAAGTCAAACAACCATCATATATAATTGCTTGTTAGTTGATTATGATTTTTGATAATATAACCACACATTTTATCCACACTTAAATACAAGAATCAAAGTGAGAATTTTGTCAAAAACGTAGTTTTTGTTATTTAAAATATTGTATCTTCATTCTTTTATTTTAAGTTCTAAAAAATAATTTTCAAACAGCAGTATCTTTTTATAGCTGTCTCTGTTTATATATTTTAATTTTAATGTCTTTAAGTAACATATTTCCCTGTGTAATACAGATCTAGACATACATCATAGTTTGTTCTTCTAAACATGTTGTTTATAAACTCTCTATAAATGTAAAAATATAAAATTGAAAAATAATTAAAAATATAATTTAAAGTGGGTGTTAGGCATTTTATAAACCCAATGATTTTCTGTAGTGGTCTACTTAGACCTTACAAAGAAGCAACTCAGGTAAATTATTTTCAGTAGACAGGCCAAAAATTATTATCTTTCTGAGTTGTGTAAAAGATAATACAAAACACAGTCTCTCTGACTTCAAAGTCTAATACTTTTCCATTGATTTCTGTAGTTAGAAATGGCAGGTTTTAAGTTTACTGTGGGATTTCTCAAACTTTAAGGATAAGTCTTGTTCAGGAAAACAAGGATATTCTGATATCGATTAATTCAGCATTTTATTGTGAGGAACTAATATTATTATATCTATATTCAATTCAGCATTTAATCACAATTCTAATGAACACAGATTTTCTGTTAGTATCCTAATGGATAGCGGAATATCAGTGTAATAATTCATCCAGTTATACTCTTAGTTTATATTTTGAAAACCTGAATGAAAAGTTTAGAAGACAACTAGAAGTAATTTACTGATCTTCAAGGTTTATTACATAAATAACATTAGAATTTAACATGCTGTTACATACTAGGTGACTTCAATACTAATAAGAGTTTGTAATCATCAAGTTTCCATGACCTTTAAAGTAAACCAAAAGCATATTAAAATACTGCCAATTTAGCCCACATATATTGCGTTAAATATAGATCCTGTTTTCAGAGATGATAAACATCCAATCTGTGTTTTAAAATCCATTAAATAAAGGCTTATGATGTTGTTTATAAATTAGCTAAGAGTTGTGAACAGTGTAGAATTTAAATGTAAACAGGCAGACATTGCAGCCCACGTCTCTACCCAGAGTGGTTAGAAGAAGGGCGGGGCAGCAATCTGACTGTGATTGCAAACTGTGACATCAGTTTGCAAAGCATTCCTGATAGTCATCAGCTAGCAAAATGTTCAGTTGCAAAAGAACTTTATTTTCTTCCATATCTTCTTGATGATGTGTATCATCACTTTTTATTTATGGGACAATCTCTCTCCGTCTCTCTCTCTCTCTCTCTCTCTCTCTCTCTCTCTCTCTCTCTCTCTCTCTCTCTCTCTCTCATGTGCATTGATTTGCTCTCAGCAAAGGGACTAGAAATGCAGACAGTACATTCTGTGATATTTCAGGTAGGTGTATTTGAAAATCCTCCCAGTACACTGTCAGGACACACTGTCTTACTCTGTGGAAACCGAGGAGGGTTGTTGTTGACATCTGTTAGGGTGATGTTCACTGTGGTGGTTCCAGAAAGGCCTCCCATCTGGCCGCCCATGTCCTTAGCCTGAATAACAACTTGATACTGTTCTTTGTTTTCTCTGCTCATGTCTGGCAGTGCAGTTTTTATTATGCCTTTAAAAAATGAGAAATTAAAGCATTTACTTTCGAAATCAAGATATGCTTTGTAATGTCCTCTTTACAGAGGATAGATGAAGAAAATGAGAAATCCACAATTAATTTAGCTTATCTCACAAATCAAAACAAAGTTCTATTTTGTGCAATTTCTATTTTGAGTTGTTGACCTTGCTTAAACTTTATACTCATAATGTTCTTTAAGTTTGGAATATTCTCTTACTCTGAAAATTATATTAATCCCTGTGAAATCTTGTAGTCCCTTAAATGTAAACCCAATAAATAATAGTTTAAAAAGCTAAGCTCAAATAGATTTTGTGAATATAAGGGTGTGTACTGGCTGGTTTTGCGTCAACTTGATACAAGCTAGAGTTATCTCAGAGAAAGGAGCCTCAGTTGTGGAAATGCCTCCTTGAGATCCAGCTGTAAGGCATTTTCTCAGCTAGTGATCAAGGGGGGAGGGCCCAGACCACTGTGGGTGGCGCCATCCCTGGGCTGATTAGACCTGGGTTCTATAAGAAAGCAATCTGAGCAAGTCAGGGGAAACAAGCCAGTAACATCCCTCCATGGCCTCTACATCAGCTCCTGCTTCCTGACCTGCTTGAGTTCCAGTCCTGACTTTTTTTAGTGATGAAGAACAATGGGGAAGTGTAAGCTGAATAAACTGTCTCCTCCTCAACTTGCTTCTTGGTCATGATGTTTGTTTAGGAATAGAAACCTGACTAAGACAGGATTTTTTTTCATAAAATAAGTATAGAAAACAGCCTTATACAACTGAGTGGATAGGTTTTAAAACAGAAAACAACCCAAACAAATGTGTACCAGGCTATACTATATAAGATGACATAGACGGAGGAAGGCATATATGCATTTACCTGATTCTGGGTCCACTGAAAAGTATGGCTGTCCTTGCAATATGCTGTAGACCACTTTGGCACTGTTCCCATAGTTGGCATCATCTGCATCAGTGGCAGTGACTTGAATAACCGATGTACCTGTATCCGGCCCCACCACAGGCAGAGACACATCAGTTCTTCTAAAGATTATCTATTCTAAAAGCTATTTTCTCAGTCATTATTTTCTTAAATAAAAAGGAATGGAATCCTGGATTTACTCTTTGTCATGGGATGTATTATATATGAAAATAATATTATGAAATCTATCAGAGAGGTTGATACATTTTAATCAAGTAAACCCTTAATAAATAGTAATATTGTGATGAGAAAAGCTTGCACTAAATATAAACAAGTGTTCAATTCACCCATTTATTGCCACATGAGAAATGAAAAATTTGACATTTTGAAACCTATTATTATTTAGCTTCATGAGGTAAGATTAGAAATACAACAAAACAAAGAGGTTTTATGATGAAGAAGAAAACAAACAAAACAATAATAATGAAAAACCAAGAAAGCATGGTTTGAGCATCAGAGCTAAACACACACAGGAGCCCAGGAGAAAGAGGAACTGAGCTAAATTTTTCTGTGCACACAGTGCAGATATTTAAGATCATTTGCAAGTCCTTAAATAGTAATGAAATATTAAGCTTTCTAAAATGTTAATTTGTGATTTTTCACATTTATTTCCAATTTTACTTCCTACTAAAATGAAAGTAATTTAAATCATTAAATTATAAGGATAATATTAATGTAGTATCCTATTTTAACACCTTTCAGTGTTTGGGGTGCTTATTTGTTTTCTTTCCTTTGGCCTTCTTCAGGGGACCCATAGGAAACAGACCAAGCTTATTCTGGTTTGTTAAATGTTTTAATAAAGTGATGGAAGACACATGCCTGCACAACTCCCTCTAGCCTGGGGAGATTCTCTGTTATGCTTCCTCACATTCAGTGACATCAGAATCTGTGATACTAATTTTCCCCATGCTGAGCATTTGTATATTAGGGATGTCAGAAGAGCATGGTTTCAAACACACAGTGGAAACCACAACCACATCGACAACACAGCAGTCTTTTGGTTTTCTTCTGGCATGAAAATGAGACATGCGATTCAGTATCACAGCTTTGAGCCAAGCACTGTTGATAGCTTCGTGCCATAAGCTTTCCATAGGATGATTAGAGTAGGCTTAGCAGATTGGCAGGGATTCATTTGTATTAAAACTTAATCCTCATGACACATGTGGGACATATGCCTTTAGGGTACATATTGGAGATCCAGTGACAGGACTGAAATTAGAACTAGCTAGTCTGATTAAAGATCACCCATTCTCTGTGATTTTACCAGCACACTGCTTAGTTAGGGTTATCTTCTAAACTCCATAGACAGCAAACTTTTTTTTTTTTTGTTACTACTTATTTATTTGTTTGTTGGTTTGTTTGTTTATTGGATATTCTCTGCATTTGCTTTTCTGATATTATCCACTCCCCCCAACCCCATCAGTCCTTCCCCTCCTATTGCCTCTATGAAGTTGCTTCCTCTCATAACCACCCTCTCCCAGCTCAGCACCTCAGGATTCACCTACACTGGGAGAACTAGCCTTAGCTGGACCAAAGGCCCACTGATCTCAGAAAATGCTATCCTCTACTGCATATATACCTGGAGCCATGGGTCTCTCTGTGCAAACTCACTGGTACAGGGAAGGATCAGAATGCTAGCTTGTAATTTTGTAGTGTGCAGAACTGGAGAGTTCTTTCAGAATACAAGTCAGATCATGTTTAGGAATTACAAAATAAAGCATGTTTATCAAAACCAAGGACTATAAAATAGCAAGTATCACAAAGGAGAATTTATACAAATATAAAAACTTAATATTTTATAATTATCAAGAATTGAATCATTGAAGATTTTTAAAACTAACATTCAAGGGTAGTTACTTTGGTCTTTATTTTATGTTAAATAAATAACTACAAAATAAATACGTATATTTAATTAATATAAGGGAGAAGACACCTGCATTGAGTGGATACATGATAAGTATATAATGGAATGATAATATAGTAGTTCACCAAATATTAAAGAATATAATAAAAGATAGCAACAAGGGAATACTATAGAAGATATCAAGATATATTGCATGACAAAATCTATTTTCTATATAATGGAAAAAGGCAAATGTTTTATTGTAAATATCAATGTATTCGATACAGAAATATCCTCCTATTTTAGTTTATTAAGTTTTATTTTTATGAATATGCATGTTTTCTCTGCATATTTGTCTGTGACCACGTGTGTTCTTGCTTGATTTCCCTGGCAAGCAGAGGAGGCCAGGAAATGGCCTGGGACTGAGGAATTAGTAGTAAATCATTCAGTTCAGGGTGTGTGTGAGTATGTGTTCTGTCTGTGTGTGTCTGTGCGTGAGCCTGTAAGTCTGTGTGTGTGTGTGAGGTGTGTCTGTTTATATGTTTGTGTGAGTCTGCCTGTCTGTGTATATGTTGGTTTGTGTGTCTGTATGGTTCTCTGGGTGTAGATATGTGTGTGTGTATAACAATTAATGGAAAAAAGAGGCCATGAATTTACAAACATGCAAGAAAGGTATATGAGAATGTTCTGAAGATAAAAATCCAAAAATTGAAAATTATGTAATCATAGTATAATCTTAAATAAAATAAAGTTTAAAACCATGAAGCAATGACATAAAGCTTTAAAGTACATGAACATTTAAATACTTCTGATCAATTTTTCTAATAATCAGATATTTCTGTCATCTTATTCATGTTCAATACATTCTTCAGTATGGAAAAATCTATGAAAAGGTAACTAAGACCAAAGTAATTTGCAGCTTAACATTAAAATAATGTTTGCCAAAAGTTGATGGATATAACAATGATTCTGTTCAATTAAAATTGATGTTTTATTAGGAAAACAAAATTTTACATGTATTTTCTTCACACACATAAGTTCATAAAATACTACGATATGCATAAAAAATAACTTAATGTCTGGGAAACATAGATCAATCCAGAAAATTATAATAGTCCAAAGTTATTAGAACAACACTGAAGAAATGCCATTTGTGCTATGTTCTACAAGGGCTTTATAATCTCACGAGGCTCCTGTCCTTGGATAAATCAATTTTACTTTGTAAGAGTAAAAACTTGCAGAGTTAATAGAGCTTCAGTTTTCCCAAAATTGGTGGGCTTACATGAAATAATCACTTCTTCCCAAATTCTTGGTTCCTTTCTGTAAACAGACTCTACCATTAAAGAAACATTTATACCACACTGTCAGTGAAGATATAAAAAAAAAAAAGAAAGATTTGTACCAGCTTACAACCCCACCAATCAGTCTGGCATTTCCTCAGAAAATTGGATATAGTACTACCTGAAGACCCAGTTATTCCACTTCTGGGCATATACCCCAGAGACACTCCAACGTACAATAAGGACACATGCAACATCATGTTCATAGCAGCCCTATTTATAATAACCAGAAGCTGGAAAGAACCCAGATGTCCTTCAGTAGATGGATGGATACAAAAATTGTGATATATTTACACAATGGAGTACTACTCAGCTATCAGAAACAATGAATTTATTAAATTCCTAGGAAAATGGATGCATCTAGAAAATATCATCCTGAGTGAGGTAACACAGTCATAAAATAACAGACATAATATGTAGTCACTGATAATTGGATACTAGCCCCAGAAAGCTCTGAATACCCCAGAAACAACTCAGGCCCTATGAAGCTCAAGAAAAGCAAAGGCCAAAATTGAAAGTCTTAGTCCTTCTTAGGAAAAAAAAGTGTATAGCACCCTCTCAGAGTACAGTACACCTAGACCATAAATCACTAATAATCCAAGAGCAAGGAATATAGCCTTGTGGCAATTTTTGATATTCAAAGATCATTATGTTTAATCTATACATACCAAGAAAAGTGTTTCCATATTAAGTTCAGTTCTACATGTACTTTATGATTATGGTAACTAGTGGGATTTCTATGTATACTACCAGACTTCTAAAAGAACTGAATACTAACAAAAATATACTCATATAGTGTTGTGCCAAAATGCTTTAAAAATCTGTACATGTATCTCTCTTTTATAAATAAAGCTGTAAAAATCATAAAATAAAAAAGATTTGTTTTCTTCCTAATAGAAGTTTCTTCAGTCAAACATTCATTATTATATTGTATGTATATAGAACTAATAATCAAGTGAGTAATTATAAATATAAAAAATAAATATTTTACATGTGATATTTTAAACAATGGTATTTCTCTAACACTTTAAAACAATATATACTTTTATTATATAATATAATTATTACTCATTGAGAAAATTAATTGTATTAAAATGCATACAAGTAGCAATTGTCTATATTGTACATGAGATTGAGAGACTCTCAAAATGTGAGAAATTACAGATTTCAGTTTCCATGGAAAGTCAAAGAACAATAGAGAAAATTATAGAGCTACAGAGCAAGAGTCCATGAATGCAAGCAAGATGCCATGGTTTATCTGATCTTCAATCAGTTATTAAATTCTTCTGACTTTCTAATCAACAGGATGGACTGTGTGAATTTATATTCCCCATACTTACAAAATATGATTATTTTTGATGATTAAATGAGCTAGTTATGCAGAAGCAGTTTGTCAGACAGAACAGTTCCCTTTCCTCTTGTCAGGCAGCAGTGCATTTTATAGGACATTTATTCTGTCACAGAGCAGGTGTTGCTCCCATTGGAAACAGTCAGCTTCACTCATTAATTATAATTAAAAGAAGACATGGCTACATAAACAATTAAAAGTATTTGGAAAAGAGTTGTTTGGCTAGAATAAGTTTCTTGATACAGCTCTGACACACAATCACGTGGCTGTAAAATTTTTAGTAAAAATTTGATAGCAATCATGTTAAGGACCCGTGTTAGTAGATACCTACCAACTCCAGACATTTCAGGAACACTGGCTGTGTACAGGTCTTTTGTGAATTTTGGCTCGTTGTCGTTGATATCATGGATTTTAATGATAAACTCAGATTCAGGCTCCACCTGTCGCCCAGTCTTTCTGTCTATAGCCTTTGCACGAAGGATGTACAGGGATTTTTCTTCTCTGTCTAGTTTCTTTGCAGCATGAATATCTCCGGTATTTTCATCTATAACGAACAGATTTCCAGCTCCGTCTCCTGTCAAAATGTATTTTAAATTTCCATCTCCTTTATCTTGGTCAGTGTGAAGCTTGAGAAAGGTAGAAAAGAATAATTCTGTAAATACATGGGTGGTGAGTCAGAGAAGTTGCACCTAACCCTCTAGAGACTAGAGGCCCCAGGGTGTGGAGAGGTCCAGTGGGGCAGTGGATGGGAGGTGGGGCCAGGAAGGCTTATGGGATGAAGAGTCAGAGGGAGGGCTGGGAGGGGAATCAAATCTGGAGTGTCAAAAAAAATCACACAAATTTAAAAAAGAAAACCTCAACTTCCAAAGTACTTGGAAAGAAAAACTAAGAGGCTTAGATAATAAAATATTGTATGATATTTAAAAAAATTAAACAATTAGATATGTACTAATTTCTTCTCCCCATCAAACAATATCAATAATGATCTGAACAAACAAATACTTCAGACCAAGAAGGAGCTGAATATTTCAGAGTTTGCTATTCTTAAAATATTAAGTAATTACAGTTAGTCACTATAAGATAATGGTCATAGAATAATTGATACTTGAGTTGCTTCCAAACATAGTGGTTAAAATACTCTTTTGATTATAATATTATCGAAATTTAAACCCCCATAGTATTACAATGGAAAAAATAAATTCATCTTAATTCTGCATGTGAAATATCAAATTTAATTTCCTTTAAATAATTAAATTTAAAGATGTAATAAAGCATTATAATTTATTATAATGATCATTATAGAATTACTTCCTATGCTTTTAAGTAGGATTCTACCCTGTCTATATAGAACTGTGAAAAGCTTGCCTCTGTATTATTGGAAACCTATCAGACAGGGAGAATTTTTAAAATTAAATTATTTTCAATATGATTTTAAGAAAATACTTTTTCTATTACGGTGTTGTGATTGTGAGACATTATTTTTATAAACACTTTAAATTTCAAGTGATACAAAACAAGTGTTGGATCTTAAGAAAAAAAAATTAGTTCTAATTAATATCTAGTCTATAAAGATAACTTCTCAAAAAGATACTGTGTCTAATGTTTTGTGTGGCACCTGTCACATTGTTAGAGTTCAATAAAGGTTCAACAAAAAAAAAAAAAAAAAAAAAAAAAAGAATGTGATTGGGTTTCAACTCACTTGTAAAACAATGTCAAAATGGTCCCTATGATGAACCTCAAATACCACAATAATAATGATGAATTATAAAAAAAATCATTATAATATGTAGAAACTCGACTCATATGAATTTTCACAAATGTAATACATAATCACAGCCATTGTGAATTGAATGAAACCTTTATTTCCATAACAGTATACTCTGGAGTTGTAGATGCTTTGTTAGATGGAAATGATTTTACCTTTAATACTGTTGTGATACCATGTTTTAATGAAGTTCTAATAGGGACTGAAAAAAAAAACCAAAATATTTCATAAACAGCACTTTCACAATTTAGTCTTTGTTCCTGAGAAGTAGAGAGAACTGATGTGAGAGACTGTGATGCTGATCCCAGGAAACAGTCCTCAGTACAGCAGAGTGATCTTCTGTGACACACTTTATAGATTAAAACTAATGCTAACAAGAAAAAGACTATGTCATTTATCTCAAACATGTTAAAAGCACACATTTCAAATAAAATGGGAATATGAACTGGCCTCTCCTTCCCACAGTTTCCAGAATAGACCTTACAAATCCTACTCTACCCTGCCTGACACTTTCTTCTCTCTCTCTTTATGTTCCATTTGAATTCTTTCTTAACCAAACTAAGCAAAGAAATATGTCTCATCTTTTCCCTCTTTTCCTTTAATTCCATCAGAAATATTTGCCACGTATGACGTTGCCTCTCTGAAGTAATTGTAAAATCTATGTTATTTGTTGGGCTACAACTCCACGATTTTGTTCACCATGTTTTATCTTGCAGACAGCAGCAATCTCATGATTACACTGTTTCCACCTTGTCCCACTACAGATATTTTTGGAAACTGGGGCTGGGTAAGGCCTTGGTTGGTTGATACTGTTGCTCTTCTTATGCAAACCCCTTCAGCTCCTTAAGTCCTTTTTCTAACTCCTCCATTAAGTCTCCATACTCAGTCTGATGGTTAGTAGCAAGCATCTTTTGTTGTTGTTGTTCAAGCAATTTATTTCCACTTTCTTGATCCCTCTAAGCTCAGTTTCCCTCCCCCCTTGGATAGTGGATTACTTCTCCATTGATCATGCATTCTGAAGACAAGTAGCAGGCATCTGAATGTATAAGGCATTAGCAGAGCCTCTCAGGGGACATCTATATCAGACTCCTGTCAGCAAGCATGTCTTGGCATCAGCAGTAGTGACTAAATTTGGTGGCTGCATGGATCCGCATGTGGGGCAGTCTCTGGATGACCTTTCCTTCAGTCTTTCCTCCAATCTTTGTCTCTCTATTTCCTCCTGTGAATATTTTATTCTGCCTCTACTTCTTTTCAAGCTTCATAAGGTCTGTGAATTATTTCTTGGTTACTCAGAGCTTTTTGGCCTTGTATCTGCTTATCAGTGAGTGACTACCATGTGTGTTCTCCTGGAACTGTGTTACCTCACTCAGGATGACTGCCTCCATTTCTATCCATTGGCCCAGTGATTTCACAAAGATGGATACAGAGAGTGTTGTACATTTAAACAATGGAATATTATTCAACTATTAGAAACAATGACTTTATGAAATTTGGGGCAAAATAGATAGAAATAGAAACTATTATTCTGAGTGAGGTCATAAAAGAACACACATGGTATGCACACACTGATAAGCAGACTAGACCCAAAATGCTCTGAATACCCCAAGAAACAGTTCACAGACCTTTGGAAGCTCAAAAAGAAGGAAGGCCAGAAGGTGGATGCCTCAATCCTTTTTAGAAGCGAACATAAAACATTCATGGGAGGACAATACAAAGTCAAATAGAGGAACAGGGATTGAAGAAAGATCATTCAGAGGCTTTCTCACCAGGAATCCACCCCATATGCAGCCACCAAACCTAAGCACTATTGCTGATGCAGGAAACGCTTACTAGCAGGAACTAGATATGGATGCCTCCTCAGAGGCTTTGCCAGAGTCATACAGATACAGTTGAGGATGCTTGCAGCTAAACATCAGACTGAACATGAGGTCCCCAAGGAAAGAGCTAGAGAAAGGACTGAAGGAGGTGAAAGGGCTGGCAGCCTCATGGGAAGAAGAATATTATCAACCTCCAGAGCTCCCATGTACTAAAACACCAACCATTGACCACACATGGAGAGACCAATGACTCCAGTTGCATATGTAGCAAAATATAGCATTGCCTGGTATCAATTGGAGAAGAGGTCTTTGTTAGAGTGAAGGTGCATTTTCTCAGTGTAGGGGAATGCCAAGGCACTGAGGTGTAAAAGGTGATTGGGAAAGGGAACACTTTCTTGGAAGCAAGTGGAAGGTGAGGGGAGATGAGAGAAGGGGGAGGAGAAACTGGATAACATTTGAAATGTAAATACAAAGAACATCCAATAAAATAATTATATAAAATAACTTAGATATTTGAACTGAGGCAGTTAATTTTCTTTTTTTTGCTAGAGATCATTCTTGAGTACCTAATAAAGACATTTCAATAAAAAAAACAGTTAAATTCCATTTTGGCAATTATATATATATATAAGTTTCATTAGTTTCTTTCTTATTTTTAATCATGTGAATATCTATCCATAAAATTCTAAATGATAATATCCATAAGACAACCTGCAATGGTTTTTTACAAACATATATTATACAAAATTTAAATCTTAACAGGATGCATTTTAAGTACTCAGTTTTATTTTTTTCATAATTAAAGTTCACAGAACTTACTTTCTGCTCTCATTTAACTACAGATTAATATCCATTGGTAAACCTTTCCCATCACACCCAGTTTCCTACTACAAAAGGAATTCTGGCTAAACAATTATACCTGTTGTTATTCATAGTTTTGGCAAATATTCACAATAGCAGCTTAGAAAAACAAGAGGCAAGTGGGTGGGATGACTCCTAATCTTGATGTGATTTTGTTTTAGCAGTGCTACTGGTTAGATATGAATGTCTCCAATTTATTCTTGCATTAGAATACTATTTTCCCAATCTGTGTTGGTAGCGGTGTGTTACTTTGAGGACAAGGAATCTTGCAAGAGGAATGATTCCCCACTAGTGGCCCTTGAATAATTGATAATTTGGCTCAACTTCCCGTGCTTACTGTGACTCCTGACTGCAAACACAATGAGATCAGAAGTGCCTCACTCTTCTGCCACCACACCTTGACCAACATGATGGTCTTGTCAAGTCATAAACCAGGTTTATTCCTTCCTATGCTAATTTGCACCAAGGAGAGTAAATCAATACAATCAACAACCAAGTCCATGCTCAATAACCTCATGAAGAAAATTGACATGACATGAGGTAAAGTGTTTTTGTCCTTCTTTAGCACACAGATGTTGGTGCACCAAGGTCATGTTTGCTCAAGTGGATGCTGAATCACAAGATATCATCTGTGGGAACTAATATGACAGTGAGTCATCAGTGCATCAATATTGCAAAGGGAGATTTTATGAATGAGTCCTTCTGATGCTGACTTTTCTTCCCTACATTGAAAAGTAGGCCAACACTTCTCCTATTGAACAAACAGCTTAATATTTACTCAAGAACTGTTGTTCCTCACTAATAAATATATTACTCAATAAGGAAAACCTAGAAGTAGATTTTTATCCTGAAATTCCATGACCAGACTGGATTTTTCGTCATCTTGAAGCATACATTTCCTGCCAGATCAACTGTCTTTACTCTGATAAGATATTAACCTATAAGAAATGTTCTATGAACAAGAGAACATTCTGTTTTTCTCTCAAATCCAGCTTCTTTATGATGATAAATTACAAAACCAAAATGTTCTCTTATGAATTGATGATCAGGATTATTCGGTTCCAATTTCAGAAAATAATACCTTATGAATTGGTATTTCATGTATAAATAAAAAAATACACTATATGTTAAAAAGTATGTTCTAGACTACAACAATTCAAATATAACTTAATCAAGACATGGCAGAATATTGTTTCATTTCAAATACCTTGCATCCTTAATAGTGATATGATATATACTTATAGATATATAGATATGCAATGTTATGTGCATATTTGCTTCCCAATATAACAAAGAGAAAGGTATCACAATTACTCATTACATTAAGTAGTAATTTCCATAACAAAACCAAGTGAGACAAATGAGAAAAAAAAATTAGAAAGAATTAGAAGAAGAAAAAAATATTTAAAGTAATACAATATCTGCTTTTTGCAGACACATAAGCAAACTATTCAGAAGAATATTAGTAAGCAAATAAAAACTGAATTCATGGAACCCATTACCACTAAGTATGATTTATTCCAATAATATAAGACTATTTAAACATCCTTAATGAATTATTGTGGATTACCATGTGAAGGCTTTAAAAACATACAAGTATAAAAATATATACTTTAAAAATCTTTTAAAACTTTCATCACTCGATAATGAAAAAAAGCTCTTTAGAGCCGAGAATAAATTGGTATTGCATCTAAATCACAGAACTAGATTTTTTTCAAATAAGTGTCAAATTAATGTCTAGTATTAGAATCAAAACAATGATATTACTTCTGTAGAATGTAGCATTAGAAATCTATTCAATCAGGACCTGCAGCCCACCGGCCCATGGGTCCCTGAGAGAGCAGAAGAGCTAAAGGAACACTCTCCATCCTTAGTGGAAGGGGGAGTCAACTTCTCCTACCCACTGTCAACCCCAGAAATGACTGCCCAAAACTCAAGCTGTACAGGCAGCAGTACTGCATGGGGGTATGCACTTCTAGCCCAAGGCCAGGACAGACCCAGGAACATCAGGACTGGGCTTTGCCATTGGAATTCACAGCCTACCCTGAGAAAGGAACACCCAAGAAAAATCATCCTCTGGAGACCACAGGCCCACAGACCCAAAAGAGAAACAAGTTCCAGTAAGAGACAACAAGATCACCTACATCACATATAACAAGATGACAAGAGGCCAGCTCAAGACTCTAAGAAATGGAAACCAAGACAATCTGGCAACATCAGAGCCCAGCTCTCCCACCACTGCAAATACTGGATATCCCAACTCACCAAAAAAAAAAAAAAAGAAAAAAAGAAAAAAAAAAAAAACATTTAGACAGAAATCTTACTTCACAATGATGATGGAGATCTTTGAGAAGCACATGAATAACACACTTAAAGAAGTACAGGAGAATAAACAAAAACAAGTTGAAGCACAAGTTGAAGCCCTTAAAGAGGAAACACAAAAATCACTTAAAGAGCTACAGGAAAGCACAACCAACCAGGTGAAGGAACTGAAAACAGATATAGAAACAATGAAGAAAACACAAAAGGAAACAACCATGAAGTTGGAAAACCTAGAAAAAACATTGGGAGTTACTAACAAAATACAAGAGATGTAGGAGACAATCTCAGAGGACAAAGATACCAGAGAAATCATTGACACAACAGACAGAGAAAATGCAAAAATCAAAAAGATTCTAACCCAAAACATCAAGAAAATCCAGAATACAATGAGAAGACCAATCCTAAGGATAATAGGTGTAGAAGAGGGCAAAACTGAAAGACACAGTAAATATTTTCAACAAAATTATAGAAGAAAACTTTCCTAACCTAAAAAAGGAACACTCTCCATCCTTAGTATGACCATGATCATACAAGAATCCTACAGAACCCCAAATATACTGGAACAGAAAAGAAATTTTTCCTGACACATAATAATCAAAACAACAAATGCTCAATACAAAACAACAACAACAAAAAGATTACTAAAAGCAGTAAGAGAAAAAAGAAAGGTAGCATACACAGGTAGATTGATCAGTATTACAGCAGACTTTACAACAGAAACTATGAAAGCTAGAAGATCCTGGACTGATATCACACAGACTATAAGGGAACACAAGTTTCATCCCAGGTTGCTATATCCAGCAAAGCTTTCAATCATCATAGATGAAGAAACCAAGATATTCCAGTACAAAAACAAATCTGTCAATAGATCTATCCCTACAAAGGAAAATAGTTAGAAAACTCCACCACAAAGAGAGAAACTTCATCCTAGGAAAATCAAGAAACTAATCCTCTTGCAACAAACATCAAAGAAAAAAAGCATACAAATATAAATCTACCTGTAACAATAAAAATAGCAGAAAACAACAATCACTATTATTTAATATCTCTTAACATCAATTGACTCAATTCTCCAATAAAAAGACATACACTATCAGACTGAATACATAAACAGGATCCAGCATCTTGCTGCATACAGGAAACTCATCTCAGCAACAAAGACAGGAACTCAGAATAAAAAGGCTGAGAAAAATTTCCCAAGCAAATGGTCTCAAGAAACATGCTAGTGTAGCCATCCTAATATTGAATAAAATAGATTTTCAGCCAAAAGTCATCAAAAATGACAAGAAACAACACTTTGTATTCATCAAAAAAAAAAAAAAAAAAACTCTATCAGGATGAGCTCTCAATCCTGAACATCTATGCTCCAAAGGTAAGAGTACCTACATTTATAAAAGAAACTCTACAACACCCAGAGCATAGATTACACTACACACAATAATAGTGGCAAACTTCAACACCCACTCCCATCAATGGACAGATCATGGATACAGAAGTTCAACAGAGACACAGTGAATCTAACAGAAGTAATCAACCAAATGGATGTAACAGACATCTATAGAATATTCCATCCTAATACAAAATTATATACCTTTTGTCAGCACCTCATGGCACCTTCTCCAAAGTTGACCATATAATTGGCCACAAAACAGGCCTCAAAGATGCAAAAAGATTGATATAATCCCATGCATTCTATCAGATCACCATGGACTAAGGTTGGTCTTCAATAATAAAACAACAACAAATTCATCTTATAGTTTATTATATCGTTTAAGTTACAAGATTAAAATACCATTATCCACACAGCATAAAAATCAAAGACATCTACTTTGACAAAATATTATTAATATTTAAATGATTGTCACACACCATGAAAATATTTGCAAAATATTTATCTAGTATAAGTATCATAACAAATTTAATGAAAGTAATTAGTTCAATTATAAACTAATTAACATATTTAATTAAAGAAGGCATTCAGATAATATATATACATTATTAGTGCTATAAAATAATATAACTGCATTACCACCATAACACATAAGACTGAAATGCAGAAAATGACAATTCAAATCCTACAAACATTTCTATTCATTTGATGTCTTTTGCAGATGACTTAACAAAAGCAATGAACTAAAATAAAAAATTTATAACTAAGAATAATAAGTCTGAAGAGCATGTTGCAAACCCTACATGGAAACTTGTATTTCTCTTCAGTATTTTTTTGCAAACTTTAAACTATTTTAAAATTGAAGTTTATTAATTAGAGAAAAAATAAATATAGATTACAAAAGCAGTTATGTAGAAAAAATGAGTAATAAACCAAAATGTTCAATTGTTTGGAAAGTATTGAAATGATCTCTATAAATAATTTTAAGATTTATTCAATCCAACCAGCACAAAATAAGGAGAAAATAGATATTTCACAGTAAAATCTTTGAGAATGCATGTGTAATATAAGCATATTCAACTATTTAGTTTTTTTTTTAGCAAAATGTAGATGTAAATTTCTCTGGATGATACTACACAGAATTTTTTAAATAGTTTAAATTAAAAATTAAATTAAACAGGCAAACATAATTATGTAATATAATAATTTAAAGTGATACTTGTTTTACACATTTAATAAATATTTTTGATAAAATAGTAACTGTGTCCCCTAACACATATACAGCAGAGGACTGCCTGGTCTGGCATTAGTCAGAGAGATGACACAGAATTCTTAGAGACTTGAGGCCTAGGGAGTGGGGTGGAGTGGTGGGATGGGCTGAGATGGGGGTGGGGACATCCTCTTGGAGACAGGGAAGGAGGAATGGGATGAGGAACTGTCAGAGACCAGACCTGTCCCATGGGGAAATGACTGGACTCTAAAGAGATTAAAAATAATTAAAAAGAAAGAAACAAAGAAATAAAGTTTATCATAAAATCATAATAGTAAATTTAGATTTATATGGGCAGTAAAGCAAGTATTTGTTGTGAATTATTCCAATAATCAGGTAGCTGACCAAATAATGAGGTTCTATGAAACACAGTAAATAATTAATATCTAGAATACATAAAACGTGAAGGAACATCACACAACCCAACTCTTCCAATGAACAAGTAGTTTAGTAAACTCAGTATGCAAGATCACATGCAGAAATCCAAGGGATTTGGAAAATGTCAACATTATTATCATTTGAGTCTCAACAAAGGGGAAATGGCTTTCATCAAGAACCAAATACAACACAGGATGGTGAGAATCCTCAAGAAAGGAATCCTATACACTACATCTAGGAACATAGGTACTATGGAAATTAGTATGTAGGAACTCCAGAACTGAATAAAGACCTTCCAGAGAGGGAGTCACATGTTACACAGATTTTGCCACATCTATATATATTACATAATATGGAGCCACAATACAAAACCAGACTTGAGATTTATAAAAAAAAAAACCAATGGGTATTTGTATAAATAATAATGTTTATTTATACAAACTAAAATCATATTAGCCAGTAAAGAAGAATGATGTTCTATAGTTTAAAGAAAATGGACCAATTGGAGATCATCATTTAAAGGTAGCCAGTTTGACTCAGAAATACAAATATTGTATTTATTTTAATATAAGTATAACAAGATTTGAATATATACATGTTTGAATGTAAAATGTGAATAACAGTCTAAAAAGTTTCCAGAAAGTGTCTAAAAAGAGGGTCAGCAAGAAGAAAATGAATTGTCTGAAACAACACAAATTAGAACATATTTTATCTAAAATGAAACCAGATTTAGTTATTAGTTACATGTATGAATAATGAATATATGTACATAAGCTATGTTCATTGTGTAATTATATATATATAATTATATATGTATACATATAAAATATGAAATAGAAGTTGGATCATTCAGCAGGAAAGAAAGAGAAGACATGTAGGTGGTTAGAAAGAAATAATATTTACCACTATGAGGCTGGGTCATATAGTATTCGTGAAAAAAATTCTAATGACTATCTGTGAATCAGGGTTCCACCATACAGCAAACTAAATAACGATACACAGTGCAATTCACAATAAAATTTGCAAAGAACAAACAATTTTAATTCTCAGAGAGTTTATCAAAAGATAAAATAAATACAGTCAGCTTATTGCTTCCAAATATACAGTAGTAATAGATAAAAGAATACTATTATGTTTCAGAATGCATGTATAGAGAAGTAAAGTTGTAGAAAATGTGTGAATTTGTTTTTATTTTTTTGTACCAAGTGCATGTTCATACTAAAATAAATAACTAAATGAGTGCATTTATGATGTTGTTATTACAACATAGAATTTTTCTATGATTATACACAAAATGTAACTTAAATTACATCTCTAAGAAAGTAATTTATTCTGTTGTTTTAATAAAATGTCATAGTCACATGGTTACATTCCTTAATTATACATGAGTCTTTTAAATTCTTATAATACATACACACACACACACACACACACACACACACACACATATTTAATCGAAGGGAATTTATGACAGGCCACTTAGCAAATGAATGCTTCCTGAGAATGAATGGTATAAAGCAAAGGTGGGTGGATAAATTTTTATTTCTGAAATTGGAATAACAGAATATTTGTAGACATCCATGTTTGTGGTGTATATGCAATGTGAAAAAGACACTGGCCAAAAGAGTAATTCATTCATGTCTTTTTAATCTTTCAAATCTATATTCTCTATACCAAAGCTCCAACAGCTGTATTATTGGTTTAGATATAACTATCTATTTAAATAATAAAACACTCACTGAGAGCGCACATTGCCACACTAGATAAATAAGAGAAAACCGGGCCACAACAATGTTATTAAGCCTAGTACTGATATACTGTTCTAAGATGTAAGAAACCTAATTACATTCCATCTGTACTTTTCATGCATTTGGAGCAGTATCCAATGGAGTCCCATTAGGTATACAGGCTTCATTATTTCAGTAACACTAACGTGGTTCAGAGCCATTGTCAGAGATGTTCTTACAGTAGGCACACATGGTGAACATGATTAAACGTGTTAGAACAAGTCCCAGAAAAGTTGCCGGAGACATTTCATTTGTTTTACATTATTAAATCATTAACTAAATGATTCAGGAAGAAAAGAGGCTCTGCTATCTGACTCATATTGTTCAAATAAAAATAAAATATGCTTAGTCAAATTGGGCATATATAATACATAGTTTTAGAAAACAGAATTTGTGCTTAGCAAAAGCTATGTGCTTCATAAATACTCATTTATTGAACTAAATGTAAAGGTGTCTTCAACTAATTCTCCAGCAATGGGACACCTAGTATATGCTACCAGTCACTGCCACCAGCTTTCAATAACTCCAGACTTTTCATCTCCAAACAAGCCCCACCACTGTGATGCTAAGAAATATTCTAGCCGCACATTACCAGTGATAAAATGTCTTTTCCATGTTTCTGTGAAGATATCTATGCTCATGAGGCAGACTGAATTATTTTGATGTAGTCTAAGCTTGCAACTTTTGTTGTAATCAAATTTTTCTACTTTTTTAAAGAATATTTTTGAATGCATGTATATAGGCCTTTGTTGATTTGTGTGCATCACCAACAGAAATCTTAAGAGTAGCACATCTCTTATAGCTACTGTTACAGGTGACCTGCAGATGTGATGTGCCTGCTGGGAACAAAAGACAGTCCTCGATAGAAGTAGTGAGTGTTCCCAATGCTTAAGTCACCTCTGTGCCCAGTCAAAGCCTTTTGATGTTGTTGTTATTGTTGGTTTTTATTGCTATTGTTGGGTTTTGCTGTTGTTGATTTGTCTTGTTGTTTTGCTTTGTTGTGCTGTTTCTTAATGGTACTTACAGAGTTTAATTTAATTAAACACACATTTCTAATCTGAAGTGAAAAGTTAAGGGGCTGGAGAGCTATGCCAGTGGGTAAAGTGTTTTGTTTTAAAACAATAGAGATGTGAATTTGGTTTGCAGCGTCTATGTAAAACAACTGGGCTGGGTGTGGTAACAAAAGTTTGTAATCCCAG